>NC_056744.1:511454513-511652013 GCF_019279795.1 Protopterus annectens
TTTGTGGATGCTCCAAGTGGTGCACGTGACTGGTTAGGTACATACTGAAGAGAGTGTTATACTCAGTGGTGGTTTGGATGAGGGCTAACTATAGTGGCAAAATGACTTCTGTGGGCCTAGATGCCATGTTCTTACTTATAAGTGACATGGGAAGATTTTCTTGCTACTTTAGACACATTTTAGTCAAAAGCCAGATTATTATCTACGTTAGTCCATTAATCCCTGACTATGGTATCTAGTTTTAGGGGAGTTTTATTGACAAGTAGTTTCCTGGAGTGGCAGACTCCCCAAATGGTATTTTTCTGCATTTCATGGCAGTGATTTTTGAGCCATAACTTTGGTCCAGTCATTTTAGTTAAACCTTCCTGTAAAATGTTAGTATCTTGAGGGGTTTCTATGATAGATTCCAGCTTGCAGTCATCTGCAAACTTGGTAAGCAACAAGCCCTTGACATTGACCTTCATTTCTAAGAAATAGATGATAAAAGTAGCAGATGCAGCACACAGCCATGGGAAGTCCACTGGTTAGCAGCCTCTTTGTGGAGGTGGACTCTACAATCCTAACCTCCTGGGTCCTATTTGTGAGCCTGTTGGCTATCCAGTGGGTTACACATGGGTCTATGCCTAATTTCAAGAGATTGGTTACAATGCCAAATTGAGGTATTGTATTAAATGCCTTAGTTAGGTCAAGGTAGGCGATATGCACCACTTTGCCCTCAGCCATTGCCTTGATAACCTCTTCAGCGAAGTCCCCCAGGTTCTCAAAGAAGATTTATCTTAAATCCTGCTTCTGCTTCAATTTAAAATGCTTATGATAATCAAGAGTGGGAAAGCTACATTACAGAATCAAAAATAAAACTATTTCCTAGAAAAACATATGATCTGTATTATCAGATGATATTATGTAATGTTTACTTGTTTATCAGCTATTAGAGACTTGGCATTATAATACAGCTGCTAGATAGGTTCATAGGTTCATAGGTAAATACTAGGCTACCTGACCTTGTAGGTCATTTTAAACCTAGCCAGTTTTCCTCTTTTGTGCTGAAAATAACCTATCCAATTTGGTTATAGATTGGCTTTATCCATCCCATGGTTAATAATTATACATTACCCCTAATAAGTGCAACTGGGATCATACCACAGATAATTTGAGGGGCTCCATGCTCTGGGTAAAGCATTTAGGAGCTGCCTCTGTCCATTAGTAGTACAGGGGGGCAGCCATGGTGTACATTCTCTGTTTTTCATTCATAGGTCTAAGTTGTGCTTGAAAATAGATACAGATGAATTTTGTTTTATGTGGATGGGGACTCTGCTCTACAACATGAGCAGTATCCTTTGTAAAATATGCCCATCCCTCCAATCTCTTCTGTTGACGTTGTACAAGAGGTTTAGATCAGTAAACCAAGTGTTATTGATGCAATCTGACATGCTGATGTGTAGTAAATCCATCAGTAATGGGTAAGATAAGGCCTTGTAAGCCAGACACAGGTCACCTCTTAGCAGTCTGTAGCATACAGAGTACAGTCACAGATCTTTGGCTCAGTCCATATAGGATACATTGTTTAAGCCATGTATCCTTTTAGTAAAGTATGTCTGTGGGCATTTTAGTTGTTGGATGTGTCTTGACAGATACATGCCAGGGGAGGGAGGGACATTATATTCATTGATTGACTTAATGAGGGCTGAGTAAAGGGATATAATGACATCTCTAGACCTGGACACTATCTCTTTGTTTATAAGTTGTTCAATATAGAAACAGTTTTTTATGACAGTAGACACGTGGTGGTCAAAAATTAGGACATTGTTAACATAAGGACAACTGTAAGTTGAGTGCTGTTATTGACTTGCCAGATGATGTTAACATACTATAACAGGGCCTCACAGCAACAAATGACTGGTGCCAAAGTCATGGCCTTAAGTTAAATTCAAAAAATGTATTATCATGCAATTCAGCAGAAATACAGCGCCTATTGATTACAACATCAACAGCAACTCCCTATTCACACAACCTGCGGTGAGAGACCTGGGTACACAGGTTGACAACAATCTCACATTCGACCGTCATGTAGCTGCAGTGGTCAGAAAAACTTTTACTTGGTTCATCTCATAAGTAGAGGGGTTGCATCCAGAAAAAAAGGTCATTACCACTCTGTACTCCTCCCTCATTACGCCAATAACCGAGTACAACATCCTGTTTCGTATGTACCTCTCCAAACAACTGCACCAGCTGGAAAGGCCACAGAAACACTTCACAAAGAGAATCTATGGTCTCCAACACCTGTCCTATGTGGACAGGCTCAAATCACTATCACTCTACTTGGCATCGAGATTGCTCAGAGGTGATCTGTGTCTTGCCTATAAGGCAATCTCAGACCCTGTCATTCTAGAGATGTTCCATACCCTTAAGTCTAACTCTTCTCGCATAACCCACTCGAAAGGCCTAAATTTAATATGTGACATTAACAAAACCTGCTGGAGAGACAGGTTTGTCTCGCAGAGGCTATCTCATCTCTGGAATAGACTTCCCATACACATCAAACAGAGTATGTTGCTGACCCTCTTCAAGTGCAACCTTGAAGAGTGGATAGGAAACCACAAATTTGTCCCAGGGGTTCCACCTGTGTTCCTCACTGACAAGGGTGACAGATGCTGACTGAGGTTTCTTTTTTGGAGATAAACTCTTGAGTAAGTTTGTAAGGGCCCCAGGGCCTATGATCCTATGATCCTATGATAGGTTCCCAAATCCCGAACAACTGGATCAACTCTTAGGAATGTATTGCCAATGTGACAGATGGACTTACTATGTGTGGAGAGAGAAAGCAAGAGGGAGAGAAAGACAAACATAAATGTCTAATTTACAAGCCAAGAAAGTAAAAATAAATAAATAAATAAATAAATAAATAATGTGAATGAACAGAGGAATGTTAATATATATTTCTTGATTACCCAGAAAATGGAGATCCATGACAATATGCAGTAATGTGCCAGTATGTTTGGCATTGACATGCTGTTTCTCATAGACTATCTTCAGTCTGCTTTGCTGTCATATGCAGTTTTTATATAAATATTTTTTCTAAAGCAGGAAAGAAAGTTATCTCTTGGTGTTCATCCGAACTAACAAATTGCTAGCAGGTTGACCATAGAATTCCAAAATATATATTTACTTTACATCTCAGTTTATTGCTAAGCAGAAACTGCATGCTGAAGTCTAAAAGAGGTTGCTTTGAGTTCTCAAGCTGTGTAAGCTAATGAGGACTCGGAGCAATATTTCTAATTTATGACTTCAAAAAAGGAATTGGGCTCACTGTGCCTTACTACTCACATATTTTACATTATGCTTGAATGCCAGCATAAAACATTTTAAAAAATACATTTGTCCTTTAAGGTCAAAGGATCTATGTTGCATAGATGTGGTTCTACCAATATGCTGGAAGTGTATGGTGTACAGACAAGATGCGTATGTTACCAGTTCCCACATGCAGATGGAGTTGTGCTGAGATTGGCCTTATGTGAGGCTAGGGACATTGGACCACACACTTGCACGGTAGTGTGTTTTGTGAGGTTTCCCCTTTGTACTGTAGGGATGACTCAAAATGCATTCTTTTTTTAAATGTTGAACTGCATTTATGTAATACACCCCCAAGCATGCCATTTTCTTACTGTCAAGCTATATACTGCGTCTGCAACAGTTTCCCCTACCAAGGATACTAGGGTCTATATTATACTGAATGCTCAGAAGAGCAAACGACACATAACTGACCCCATGTAAGCGAAAGCTTACAACTTTGAAACCCCAGAACAGCGATTTTTTTCCAAATCGCTGTTCTGAAAAAAAAAAACTAAAAAAACAGTAAAACATTACATAAGCACCCCACATCCCATGACATGTGGAGCTGTGCCCCCCACACCCCCCTACTTAAATATACCAGCTCCGAGATTGCACTACAGTGCTGAAAAGGCAAAGTAGCGAAAGCGGCTAAATGAATTCTTTCCCAGGGCAAGAATTCGCTGAAAAGCCGTTTCGCTATTTTGCCTTTTCGCGCTTTGCAGTTCGACAAAGATGCATTTGACAACCTGCGTCTGTGACAGCATAATAGGGAGCCAGATATTATTATCTCACAAGTGATTCCTTGGATCCCAACATTTGAAGTTTTAAAAGTACAAATCACCCTAAACAAGCTTAATTACCACTTTGTAACTAAATATAGAAAACTCTCAATGTCCTCTATTGGCTGTGATAATATTAACACCATAATCTGCATCCTGTTATATTGCGACACCAAAAATACCTGTCAATAAACTCTGTGACCTTATACTGCCAATACCAGGCTATGGTGCCCAGCTTATGAGCACACTTGCCTGATTGCAGCCTAAAGATGCCTCCAGGTGCTTCTACAATTATCATCCTACTGATGTTAGCAGGTGTGTGATATAGCCTTTTCATATTTGCATTAATACATTCAAAGCAATCTACATACAAGCTACTGAAAGATTTCATCTTAAAGATTAAATGACATGCAAGACAGCTGTACTGATATTTGACTGCTGTGAAATGCTGCTTAATAGATCTTAATTGTTATTCATATACTGTTTAATTTATATTATTATACTATTCATACTATTCTAAAAATCTCAGTAATCAAGTAACATAGACTTTACTGAGCAGCCTCATACAAAAACTCATAGATGGGTTAAAATGCTACTGACAATATGTGTGTAGCATGAGTAGTAATTAAGATATTTAACTTGTTTACAAAATAAATCACAATTAATATTTACTGTGCTTATTATGACTTACAAAATCCAGTTGAAGACACAGAATCTAATGAACACTGCCATTGTAAAGATTTGTTTGAGTTAAACAATTTGCTATTTACGTTTTATTAGCAACTTGTTTGGCTCCAGAGATGCAATATTTTGTTTGAAATGTGAGGCTATAACTTGATTTTGTCAAAACACTTAGGATGCAGACATTGGAAGTCCAATATACAGACCTCCATCATTCCACTGGAGTGAACGAGTAAGGCAAACTACATGTGAACTGAAAATATCCTAGTCAACAATAATACTGCCCATTGTTAACCAAAAGAAAGAGCTAGTTGCACATTTTATCCATCCACCCTGTACTTGGTCTCTTGCAGACTCATACATGGTGATCTACCTCAATTCTTTCAAGCAATTCAAGATCTAATCCTCATTGGCATCTTCTTTCTTCACAGAAAAAAATTGTTCCTCAAGTGCCTGATTAAGGAACCTAAAGTTTCATCAGCACATAAATAAGGCACTTTGGCATGATGGATAGATATATCCAAACATGTTACTGTAATGCCCATGCACTGGGCCAGAATCAAGGAGCCTCAATCCTCAGCGCTAAAACCAGTGAGGGGTGTCCACATTGGGAAGGATAACAAATACACACACAGTAAAGAACAATTTCCCTTAAGAGCACACCAAGATCACAGTCAGTCTGGCCCTGGTTTCTCCCTTTCTTGCCAGATCCCCAATAAGACTCCCCACTGGCACAGCTATAATGTGGAGTCCTTAGCCAGGGTTCCAAGGCAAGTCCTCCCAGCATTCCCTCTGTCCAATCAGTGCGTCGTGTCTCTGCCTAAGTAGCTCACACACACACACACACACACACACACACACACACACACACACACACACACACACACACACACACACACACACAAACACACACACACACACACACACTTTGAGATATGATTTATATACAAATACACAGACACTACTGGGGAAGGCTGGCACAGGTTCACTAGGTATGCCCCTTCTGCACAGGCTATAATGTAGTAATCCACTGCACCTGAACCCCTAATATCAAATTAAAAGTATTTAATAATAAATAATACAATCACAAGACAATACTTCTTACTACACAGTGATAGTCAAGAGTTCAGACATCACAGGACAATGCTTAAAATAATACTGTAGAATAGTTCTGACATAATACAGAAATCAGCTAGACTAAACTTACTATTTTCTATCTTTTCCTAAGAGCAATCACAGTTCTAAATAAGATTACATATAGAGCAAAAGCAGAACACTGGTGAGTTGATGTCAGCTACGGTTGCCACCCATCCCGTTGTCAGCAGGACACTCACGGGTTGAGGCCTCTCATCCCGCTTCCCACAGTCACCAAGCGTGGGACTTTAAAAGTCCCGTTTTTCCCCTTTTCGCACGATCGCGAATTCAATTGCCGTGGAAAAGCTGAAAATACTTCCAGTTTTTCCACGGCAATGCAATGCAGCTACGTCACCACCCGGACCTGCAGTTAGAGGGATTCCCTGCTAGGTCCGTGTGGTAATGCAGCACAGTAATTGGCTGCAGGGATTGGTGGGGGTGGGAACTTGCTACAAAGAGCCCCATAAAGGTCGCAGCTGTAGAGCACTAAGCTCTACACAGCTGCGAACGAAGATCTGATATTCTTTTTCTCCAGCCAGCCAGGAAAGAAGCCAGAGATCTGATATTCTCTTTCTCCAGCCAGCCAGCCCAGCCAGCCTGGAAAGGAGCCAGAGATCTGATATTCTCTTTCTCCAGCCAGCCCAGCCATCCCAGCCAGCCCAGCAAGCCAGCCAGCCAGCCAGCTCAGAAAGCCAGCCAGCCAGCCAGCCCAGCAAGCCAGCCAGCCCAGCAAGCCAGCCAGACAGCCAGCCAGCCCAGCAAGCCAGCCAACCAGCCCAGCAAGCCAGCCAGCCAGGGAGCCTGTCAGCCAGCCCAGCCACTACTTGAACATCCAACTAGCCATTACAGCAGGAAGGAAGCAAGCTAGCCCAGCAATAACTGTGATAGTGGTAAGTACATAATTGCATTTTGTGGCTTTAGTTATTTAAAATGGGAATAGTGTGCTTTAAGTTTTTAATGTTTAGAGATAGATGGGGATGTAGTATGCAATATTTAAATATGTGCAGTGGTTATTTTGAGATTTTTGAGTACTAGTTTAAAATGGGAATAATTTATGGTTTAATTTTTTTTAATGTTTAGAGGTAGATGGGGGTGCAGTATGCAGTATTTAAATCTGTGCAGTGCTAATTTTGATATTTTTGAGTAGTAGTTTTTAAAGATATAAAACCTGAATGTATATGTAATTGTTATTATTCTTGGGGGGGTTATGATTTGGAAGCATTACTTTTAAAAGGCTGAACTGTGTATAGAAGTTGTTTGTTTCTGTTGGGGGGCAGTGAAATATAAATTTAGTGAGACACATTTCTATTGTCGTAGCTTTTTCTGGGTATTGTCTGTTTGCAGATAGAAAATGTTCGAGCATAGTTTGCACTTTTTTGTATGGAAATGTGTGCAATTTAATGCTGTTTTCAGAAAGTTACGATATACTGTTTAGGTAATCTTTCCTGTTAGTTCCTGCAAGTCCATGTGTATATGGTACAAGTCTACCTTTTGAGGGTGAATGTTAACAATTAATGTAATTCATTTATTATTCTAGTAGGTACATATTGCCAATTTGCCAAAGCTGTTTCAAGATTGTTTTCATTTATACTTGTAAATGTGTGCATTTAACTTATTATGCATTTTTAATAAGGTTAAAATGTACTGCTTTGCTTGTAATGTGAATATGGATGTGTTGTTTTTACTTGGGCCTGTTTATTGCATTGCTATGCTGGATAAATTACTCTTAATTGCTATGTTTTGAGATAAAAGGAGCCCATAGAGTCTGCTGTACATTGTAGTTTATATTACTTCTCTTGCAAGAAGTATTTTTAAAAGTTAAAATGTTTATGGACTTTTCCGTTTATTTTTTTTTTGTGGATGGATGCTCAGAAGTTAATGCAATGTATTTGAGATTGTGCTAAACCATGTCGTTGTTACAGGGTAGTTTGCGTTTATAAGTAGCAATGTTTGTATTTGGTGTTTTAGTGATGTCTTCAACATACTTATGTACTGTGTTCATTATAATCCGATTACGACCAGTGCTGCTGTTGGGCATGTTCATTAATAGATCATTGCGCTGTGTAAATTAGTGCCATACATTTCTTTTAACTGCTGTGGTCAAAAGCGAAATCAGGTCTATGGTATCCACTGTGCATTCTCATTCATTTTAGTGTTTTTTGGTTCAGTGAATGTGGTTACCTTTTTTTGTCTTGAGGGTGGGGTGAGGTGGGCATATTCAGTGGTAAAAATAATGCATTTCATTTTCTACAAGCTGTATTAATGTTAGTTTTCAATGGCCAAAATGCCCCCTACATTACCTCATTTACTATTTGACCTTTTTCAAACTGTTTGTAAACTCTTTTGCTCCATTCCTCGGTTCTTTCGCATGCCAATGTTTTTCAAGCCAGTTCTTTCGCATGCCAATGTTTTTCGAGCCAGTTCTTTCATGTGCCAATGTTTTTTTGAGCCAGTTCTTTCACGTGCAATAAAAAGTCTTAATTTTATTCTTGGCTCGTATGTGGTATGTATAATTTTTTAAGTTTTCTTTCTGAATAGCAATGGTTGGTTTATGAATTTTTTAACTTTTTAAATAAACAAGTGTCTCTTTAATGAGTAGTGTGCTTTTTATTCCTTTAAAGTTTATTTATTGTTACAACTGATTAGTGTGTGTTTGCAGAAATAGTTCACTTCATTTAAATGGTTTGAGTTTTCAGAATGCTGTAATGTCACAATGTTGCATCCATAACTAATACTGCATCTCCTTTAACAACTCTGGTGATGTTGTGGTGGGGGTGTGACCAGTGTCATGTTGGCCACACCCCTATCCTGTTGACCACACCCCCATGCCCCACTTTGCCCTTGTTAAAAGGTGGCAACCCTAATGTCAGCTTTAGACAAAATCCAAAAATTCTCTCTCTCTCTCTCTCTCTCTCTCTCTCTCTCTCTGAGACAGTCTTTTAAATTGATAATACCTCACTGCTGACTCATTTTAGATTACATCATTCTTCTCTGGTTCCCAGGCTAACAGAAATTCAGAGTTTAACATCTTTGATCTTGCACCTGGTCAGGAAAGCATAGCAATTAAAGACATTATATATGTAAAATCTAGCAATTAACTCTCGTCTTAAAACAGTAGAAAGAATCTGCTGGTCCAGACATCACGGCTCTGAGTTTGAGATCAGTCATAAAATGGTTGACTTATTAGTTTTCTTCCAGCAGAGTGCACTGTTGTTACATTTTTGACATTCAACATTTAACACAATTTTCTTACATTTATGAGAACAAGCCTGTGGCTTATATTAATATTTACAAATGATAGAATTTTCTACAAAATTTGATCTAGCTAGGCTGGCAGCCTTTACATATCTCCCCCCCCCAGAGAACTAGTTTTTCAAGTGACCCTTGAGAAACATTGGTTGAGAGGGTTAGGTCTATCTGAGTATACCTTACCCCGTTCCCTGTCTTGAGAGCCCATCTGCGATGACATTGCTAATCCTACTGTGGTGCTGCACTGACATATCACATGCTTGCAACCCTAGGATCCATCTTAGCAACTTGCCATTTTTCAGGTTGGCTTGGTGTAACCATGTTAGGGGATTGTGATGCGTAACTACAATGAATTTTCTTCCATACAGATAAGGCTGAAGTTTCTGCAGTGCCCACACTATGGATAGACATTCTTTTTCTACAGCTGCATAGCATTCCTCTTTTGGTTAGAGCCTAGGACAGAGATAAACCACTGGGTGCTCTTCTCCCTCTGAATAAATCTGGTTAAGTACAGCTCCCACCCCATGGTTCAAAGCATCTACCTGCACAACAAATTCTTTGCTGTAATCTGGACTGGCTAACACAGAGGGTCCTCCCAAAGCCTCTTTAAGCTTCTGGAATGCCTGCTTATATATTGGGGTCCACACTGCCTTATCTGGCCTGTTTTTCCTTGTCAGGTCTGTGAGGGGAGCAGTTATGGTAGTAAAACTGGGGACAAATTTTCTGTAGTACCCTGCTGTCCCTAAAAATGCCCTGCTTTTTGCTAATGGGTGCAGGCTATGCCTGAATGGCTTCCACTTTGACAGGATCTGGCCTGATCTTATCGCTCTCCACTCTATGTCCCAGGTAGGAGACCTCTGCCATACCCACCTGATATTTGCTGGGCTTAATGGTCAACCCTGCCCTCTGTAGTCTGCCCAGCACCTCCCTGACATGTTGAAGCTGCTCTTGGCAGGAATGGCTTTAGATGGCAATATCATCTAGGTAAGCAAGGGAAAATCCTCCTACTCCTGCTAAGATATGATCTACCAGCATCTGGAAAGTCACTGGGACCATTTATAATTCCAAAGGGCATCTTTGTGAACTCATACAAGCCAAAAGGAGTCACAAAGGCTGACCTCTCTCTAGCACTGGGAGTCAAGGGCACCTGCAAGTAACCCTTGGTAAGATCAATGGTGGTACGATACTTAGTCCCACCCAGTTGTTCTAGGCCCTCATCTGTCCTAGGTATGGGATAAGCATCTGACTCTGTGTGACTGTTTAATTCCCTGTAGTCCACACAGAACCTGGTGTTGCCATCCTTCTTTGGCACCAGCACCACTGGGGAGGCCCAGAGACTGTAGGATTTTGAATTACTCCTGGTTCCAACATCTCCTGTATCTCCTCCCTCAGTGTTTGTTTGACTCTCTCAGGCACCCTATAAGGGGCCTGCCTAATAGGTCTTTGTGGTCCTGTATCCACCCGGTACTGCACCAGGTGGTGCACCCTGGTTTCCCAATGAACATGTCCTCAAACTCCACTAACACTGCTTGGAATTCTTGAACCTGAGATAGCTGCTGGGACATTGCTACCCCTTCCACTTAGGTGTCAGAGCGTCACTGAGGAGATCAGTCACCAGATCTCCCTCAGACTCCTCCTGCAATCCACTGCAAACACTCAGCACAAGGGCCTCCCTATCATGGTAAAGTTTCATCATGTATACATGGTACAATTTGTGCTCATGCCTCCTGCCTAGCAGGTCCACCATGTAGTTAACATCATTTAACTTTGCTATCACCTTGTTGGGTCCCTCCTAGGCTGTTTGCAGCTTGTTGTGTCTGACAGGAATGAGAACTATTACCTAATACCCTACAGCATACTCTGTAGCTTGAGCATTCCTGTCA
Source organism: Protopterus annectens (assembly GCF_019279795.1). Classification (NCBI taxonomy): domain Eukaryota; kingdom Metazoa; phylum Chordata; order Ceratodontiformes; family Protopteridae; genus Protopterus; species Protopterus annectens. The sequence continues at coordinate 511,465,570 of NC_056744.1, forward strand.
TACCAGACCATTTTCTACTGTTGCGCTTCTGCCAGGTTCTCCTGGGCCAAGCCTATGAGTTCCCTAAGCCTTGTCCTGAGCTTTAGGACATATGCCACAACAAATGCATTGTGATATTCACACACACCTTCCCACTCATCACAAATTGCATCTAGAGGTCCCCTCACCCTATCCCATACAGTAACTCAAAGGGTGAAAACCCTGTGGATTCCTGGGGAACCTTTCTGTAAGCAAACAACAGATGGGGCAAATATTTGTCCCACTCCCTCTTAAACTGGTATGCAAATGCCCATAGCATGGAATTGATTGTAGAGTTTATCCTCTCAACAAGACAATTAGTCTGGAGATGGTAGGGGTGGTCTTCAGGTGCTTCACCCCACAATACTTCCACAGACAAGCCAGCAAGTCTGACATGAAATTGGCATCTTTGTCAGTCAGTATTTCCTTTGGGAAACCTGCCCTGCTGAAAAACTCTAACAAAGCATTTGACACCTTTTCTGCCTCAATGGAGGGCAAAGCCACTGCCTCAAGGTATCTTGTAACATAATCTACTAGCACTAGGATATATTCTTCCCCATGGAACTTGGGGTACTCAGAGGTCCCACAACAGGCAAAGGCATCAAAGGAGCTCTCACCTTGTCTCCTGCCTTGCCTACCTTTTGGCACTGCTCATAGGTCCTGCAGTACCCTGTTACGCCTCTGGAAATTCCAGGCCAATAGAAGTTGTGCCTAATACGTCTCTTTGTATGTTTTATGCCCATATGACCTGCAAAGGGAATATCATGGGCTATGGCTAGAAGCATCAGATAGTAGGCTCTACGCAGTATCAACTGCTGCATTCTCTCACCTTCTAGCCCTCCCTCATGGGTCCCTTTGTATACAGTAACCCTTTGACCCAGTATACAGATTCCCCCTTCCCTTGAGAATCAGGTGCCTCACTAGCTACATGCCTCAGGCCTTGCAATGTAGGGTCTGAGAGCTAAGCCTGTCTCAACTCTCTCTTTGTAACCCTTCCCAGCTCCCATTCCACAGGAAGTCTGCAGTCCTCTGACAGTGGTGCCTCACTGTCAGCCTGGTACTACTACTCACCTCTACTTTTACAGTCACTCTGTCCAAGGGAACATCAGTACCCACAAGAAGCTGTGGCTCACCATCAGTCTCACTGCTACAGAGTAGCTCCCTCCCCTGTAGTAACCACCTCACCAGTCCTGGCTGCAAGTATGCAGTCTGACTGGGTCTTCCCCAGGCTACCAGAACCACATGCTTGTCTCCAAGCCTGAGTGTATGTAATTGCATGAGCACATGGTACTGCATTATCAAGATCATTCCCTATCAGGACATCTGCAGGAATATCCTCAAACACACCTACTTGCTGGCTTCCTTTTCCACCCTCCCAGTCAAGGTGAACTCTAGTCAAAGGTATTTGGAATGGGGTACCTCCTAAAGCTCTGACTGGAATAGACTGCCCAGGCAAGTAGTGCTCCTCTGTAATCATTGCAGGCTTTACAATGGTTATGTCAGAAGCTATATCTCTCTCAGCAATGGCCTCTTTGCTATTCACTACAATAGGATATAACCCCTTGTGGTAGTTTGGTACCCTTTGTTGTCTCAACACAACCTACTATTGGCATTTTGTCTTTCCCACTTACTGGATCCCTCACCTTTTGTTCCCCACCTTGCCTCCATGGACATCTATATGTCACGTGGCCCCACTGGTCGCATTCAAAACATTTAACCCTAGATCCTGGATGTGTACCTGGACTAGTGGCTTCCCCTATTACTGCCAGATTCTGTTTGGGCAGTCTGGGCTGCCCACCATGGGTTCCTTTAGACCCATGAGCAGTACTGGGGATACCTTTCCTGTGCAGGGATGCCCTGCTTGCTAGGTATAGGTCTCTCTTCTTCTCCAAGTCATCTGAAGTAGCACATTGTCTATTAGCTAACCAGATTCTCATGTCCTCAGGCAAAGTGCTAAGGGCTTGTTCCCTCACCAAAAGTCTGCCAGCCCTTCAAAAGTAGTGACCTGACATCCACTCACCCACCTGTGAAAATAAGTGCTCAGTTCAGCAACATATTCACATGGACTTTCATTTGCCTTGCGTTTATCCTCACAAAACTTTTTCCTATAAGCTTCAGGTGTTAGCTTAAAAAATTCTAACAGACAATTCTTAACAGCAGTATAATTTAAGAAATCATGGTCAGACATTTTGGACAAAATAGTTACAGCTTTACCAAGAAGTAAGGGGGTCAGGAACCGTATCCAGAGCCTTTGCTCGATATCATACTGTTTACATGCCCTCTCAAACATATGAATGAAACTATCAAAATCATCCCTCTCTGTAAACTGTGGAAGAAATTTACTGACATTTGGTGCTTCTGTGGTCCAGTTACTCCCTTCCCCATTACCTCCATGACTCTGGTGAAGAGTCAGCATCTCCTTTTCGTGCTGCCTCTGTCTCTCCTTTTTCTCAGCTTCCAGGCATAGCAGTTTCTCATTCTCCTCAGTCTGTAGACATCTCAGTCTCTCTGCTGCTTCTGTTTCCAAATGCCTTGCCTCCAACTCAAGTCTCTTTAGCTGCAGATGGATTTTTAAGTCCTCTGCAGAAAGGTTGAGCTGTCCATTCTCTGAGTGTTATACGTCTCCACGGCCAGTCTGATCGCCCTCCTGATTGCTGTTTTCTGATGTAGCTGTGACCAAAGCTACAATAATGTCTGCCTTAGTCAGGTTTCCATGCACCAGTCCCTTAGCCTGGCACATCTCAGCCAACTGGCTCCTTGTCAGCTTGCCATACTCCTCTGCTGACATGCTTGCCTGCTCTCCCTGACTAACTAAGCTAACAAAAGAAATAAAACAGTTGTGATTGGAACTCTGAATATTCACTCTGTCGCTGATTTAGGTACAAAAACACCTTCAGTGATCACTATACACAAGCTACAGGAATTCACTATCCACACCACTACAAGCCAATTACCAACCAATTAATATGTGATGTGGATATCCTACCACCACCAAACAATTAATATGTGGTGTGGATGTCCCACCACTGCCAACCTATTAATATGCAATGCCCATTCACTGGCACAGTAATCAAGGAGCCTCAATCCTCACCGCTAACACCAGTGAGGGACGTCCACATTGTGAAGGATAGCAAATACACACAGTAAAGTACAATTTCCCTTAAGAGCACACAGAGATCACTGTTAGTCTGGGGCTGGTTTCTCCCTTTCTCTCCAGATCCCCAATAAGTCTCTCACTGGCACAGCTATAGAAAGGAGTGCTTAGACAGGGTTCCAAGCCAAGTCCTCCCAGCACTCCCTCTGTCCAACCAGTGCTTCATGTCCCTGCCCAAGTAGCTGACACACACACACACACACACACACACACACACACACACACACACACACACACACACACACACACACACACACACACACACTGAGATATGACTTATATACAAACACACACACACTCCTGCGGAAAGCTGGCACAGGTTCACTAGGTATGCCCCTTCTGCACAGGTAGTAATCCACTGCAACCAGAATCCCTAATATCAGCTACTAAAACAAAACCTTACCAAAGGGTGTCAAATTATTACTGTGCAATATTATTATCCAGTTAGTAAGTGTGACCAGAACTTTAAGGCTTATTGGAGTGGCTTTGTACAGTATCACTATATACATGCAATGTACTCTAGAGCTTAAATTATCTCTACACAAAACAGCCACAGTTGAAAGGTTTAAAAATATTTAATAATAAATAATAAAAGCACAAGACAATATGTCTTACTACACAGTGCTAATCAAGAGTTCAGACATCACAGGAAAATGCTTAAAATAATACTGTAGAATAGTTCTGACATAAATATAGAAAACAGCTAGACTAAACTTATTATTTTATATCTTTGCCTAAGAGCAATCACAGTTCCAAATAAACTTACATATAGAGCAAAAGCAAGGTCCTGGTGAGTTGTTGTCAGCTTCAGACAAAATCCAAAAATGTTCTCTCTCTCTTTCTCTGAGACAGTCTTTTAAATTAATACCTCACTGCTGACTCATTTTAGATTACATCACTCTTCTCTGGTTCCCAGGCTAACAGAAACTCAGAGATTCGCATATCTTTGATCTTGCACTTGGTCAGAAAACCACAGCAATCAAAGACATTATATATGTAAAATCTCGCAATTAACTCTGGTATCAAAACAATAGAAAGAATCTGCTGGTCCAGTCATCAGGGCTTCGAGTTTGAGATCAAATTGTCATACAATGCTTGACTTATCCGCTTTCTTCCAGCAGAGTGCACTGTTGTTACATTTTTGATGTTCAACATTTAACACAATTTTCTTACATTTAAGAGAACAAGCCTGTGGCTTACATTAATATTTACAAATGACATAATTATCTACAAAATTCTATCTAGCTAAGCTGGCAGCCTTCACAATTACTACCTCTGGAGCAAACTTTAACTACCTGTCTAACTCCTTTGCCATCTTCAGGATAACATTAGATAAATGTAAGGGCACCCATAGATTCTCCCTAGTTTGTCTTGTGTTGCCTTACCTGAGGATGGAGATATCTTTTTAACATAATTTATTGGCTAGGTTTGTGATGAACTGCAGAGTTCACTGTATATTATAAGAAAGAAACACCAGCTCTTCGAACAACTAATGATCGACACCTAATGAGTGAAATCTGAAATGCATGAACGGCCACTTCAGCAAATTTTTTTACAGGGAAAAAATTTGCTTGACTGACCAACAGAAAAACAAACTTTCAAACCCTAACCAAGTGGGGAGCTTCACCTCCACACTCCCTGATGTGGGGGATTGTGCCACTCACACCCCCTAACAAAATATACCAACTCTGAGATCCCTCTACATTGGAGAAAAGGGCACATTCCCGATAACGGCCAAGCGAATATTTTCCTGTGAAAAATTTGCAGAAGTGGTCATTTGTGCTTTTTGGATTTCACTCATTAGGTGTCGATCTTTAGGTGTTCAAAGAGATGGTGTTTCGAGGTACTGATATAGACCTATCTTGTGTTGCCTTAACTGAGGATGGAGATATCTTTTTAACATAGTTTACTGGATAGGTTTGTGAGTGTCTGTATTGCTCTTATTTATTCATTTATTTATTTATTTATTTATTTATTTTTGACTATTTTTGATTATTGGGAAAGTAGGATCCAATTTTCAGTGGAGACCCAGGAAAAAAAGCTCCAACGTGTTGTAAAACATTTTAAGAGCTATATTTTTTAAATCTTTAAAATTAGTACAAAAAACTACACTTTAAATAATCATACTAAATTAAACATAATATGATTAATTGGTTAAAACAGAAACAAGTTATATGACAATGATTTAATATTTACAGAAATGTTGGCCAGTTTATAGAGAAACTAAAAGTAAGTTTGTATAATAAAAACAGGAATTGCGATATCAAATGAGAGGAAAGCAGGCTTATGGTCTATTCAGAGAGAATCCAGGGGAGAGAAATTAACAGAAGTAAGGAAGTGAGTAAAGAAGGGAGAGTAAGGAGGTACAAGTTATGAATAGATACTTGTTCACATTTAGGGATATAGTTTATCCCACAGTTTATCAAGAAAATAGACAGCTTTTGGCTAGGAAATCTTTAAGAATAGTTTTGAAGGATGGGAAGGAGGGAGGAAAACAATTATATAGTAAACTGTATAAATATATATTAGCTCTTCCTTAATGATGTATCTATAATTATTATTGTTTTTTCCTGTATACCAAAGTGTAAAAATGAGTATTAGATCTTTATCCTGAATGATGTACCTATTATTATAACTGTCCCCAGGATTCAATAAAGCTTACACGGAGTGTAAGAATAGTACAGCCACTCCTGCATGAAATATGGCCACCGAGGAATCCAGTAGACAACCCTGGGGAAGTGCACGAGCCTGGCAGCACTATTCCCACATGGATGCAACTGAATAATGCTAATGACCTCATTTGCTGGTGAAAACCATGCAAATGAGGTCAATTAGCAATTCAGTAAAGAGACAGGCATCCATGCGGGAATAGTGTGAGGTGCAGAAATGTATCTGGCTAGTAACCCAGTACATTTCTGCAAAAATCAAAAATCAAAATGGAGGCATGACAGCTCAAAGTAAAGCATGTATTAGAATACTTAGGCATGCCAGTGGGCAAAGATATGGTCATCAGCATTGAAAAGTGTTTCAAAATTATAAAATTCAAAGTTTATTTTTTTTGGCTGATTTCAGCCATTTAAGCATAGGGTAGTGGCGCACAAACAGGATTGTGCCAAAATAAAAAAAAAATGTGAAAAGTCAATTTTAAGTGAATCTGTATTTTGCCATTATATCTATGGCATGTAGAATCAAAACCAGAACAGGTAATATTGGTTGCTAAGAAGGAAGGCTGTAGTATAGTGTGGTAACAAGGGACTAAGGCAGTTGGGTATGTAAATGAGCAGATTTTACTGAATCACTAAATGAGAGACCATTCCCTGACTGCACCTAACCATGTAGGAGCTACATGGCAGTGGTGTAAGCAGAAGAAGCAGCTGACATGAAAAGGATGTGTGTCATGCTTGGTGTAAGAAAATTGGAGCAGTACGGCTCCCATTTAGCTTAGCTAAGCACAGCTAAGTAAGGGGGTCTGTCTGAGGCTGTATTTACTTATTCCATGTAATGGGGAGCATGTTCGCATCCGGGGAATGCCATTTCTTCTCAAAACTGTTTACCTTAGCTAAACGGGTTTGCACGGCACGCACTGAGTCTTAAAAAAAAAAACAAATATCAGAACTGTTTACATTTCATCAGCGGGTTTCCACGGTGCACCTCGGGGCTTAAAAGGGGCGGAAATGGGAAGGGGGAAAAAAAGAGAAATAGCAGAATACAAGCACTCAAGTAGAAATAATATAGCTAGCAAGTGGAATGTATCATAGTCAGCCAATCACACAGGCAACATCTGCAGCAAAACAGTGTAAACTATGCAAACACCTTTCAGTCTTGTTTTTCCCGCAAACTCTGCACAATAGGTGTACACACTCGGGGGAATTTTAACTGACAAAACTAACAAAATGTTAGGGTCTGCTGTCACCTTGATACATCAGTATGTGCTAGAGGCTGAGGACGGTGATGAGGATAATGCTGACATCCACTGCAGACTGAGGAGGAGGAGAAGAGTGTTCAGACACATGGTAACCTTCGAGTGGCTGAATGATCTGGAGATAGTAGAGCACTACAGGGGGGACAGCGACATACTTCAGCAACTCAGTGAGCTGTGCTGGCCTCACCTCAGACCCAGACCCAACAGAGGGGAACCCATCCAAGTTGCCAGAGTCAACAGAGGGGAACCCATCCAAGTGGCCAGAGTCAACAGAGGGGAACCCATCCAAGTGGATACCAAGGAATGTGTAGCCTTAAGAATAATAGCTACAGGTACTTATAGTAAGGTTCTACTTAAGAATAGTTTTGAAGTATGGAAAGGAAGGAGGAAAAAAAATGCTTCCAACAAATTCTGTACAAACTGTGCAAGTTGTTTTCTTTTTTTTTTTTTTTTTTTTTTTTTTTTTTTTTTTTTTTTTTTGCAATTGCTCAAACTTTAACTATGTATCTGTACCACAACTTGTAGCCTAAATTTATGTTGAAACTGTGTATATTTTTGAAATGTTGAAACTTTAAGTTTGTAGCTATATAAATAACCTTTACCTGAATAGTTGTACTAATGTAACTTCCTGGAGTTTATCTCCCCGGGACTCTACTGAAAATGGACATGCATCAGTTAGACCATCCCGGTCAACAAATGTAAAATAAATAAATAAAATAAATAAAGGTGCTTTCCAAAGACCTACTGGAGATATCATGGGGGTATCACAGGCATCTGCATCCAGGAAAATCCACCTGTTACTGGATGCCATTCTACCACATGCCAGTGAGCACATTTACTTACCCAACACCTGTGAGGAGAGGACCAGCAATATGCATCTCTTCCACCATATAGCAGACTACCCAGAGGTACTGGGTGCCATAGACTGCATGCACATCCACACTATCCAGAGGTACTGGGTGCAATTGACTGCACACACATCCACATCACAGCACCACCCGGTGACCAGGCTTGGGTCTACATAAACCACAAGGACTTTAATTCCATCAACTGCCAGGTCTTGTGCAATGCCCAGGGCATTATCATGAATGTGTGTGCTGGCAGCCCTGGAAGCTATCATGACTCCCACATCTGGCATTCCTCACAGCTGTACCAGGGATTTGCCAGGGGGGATGTCCCATAAGGCCATTTGGTGGGGGATGCTGGCTATGCACTGGAGCCGTGGATGATGACACCCATCAAAAATGCACACACAACCACTCAAGAACGCCGTAATGAGGCACATGCACAAACCAAGATCATTATAGAGTGTATGCTTGGGATGCACAAGTTACAGTTCCACTGCCTTGACATATCTGGTGGAGCCCTGCAGTACTCGCCAGCCACATGTGTACTGCATGCATCCGACAGAGTCAACCCTCACCCACCATCCCCACAACTGCCACAGGAACAAGGTAAGTCAGTCTTCTAAACAATAAATGAATGGAGCAGTTTGTTCTGGTAGCATATCTATGGTATCGCTGCATACACGCAAGGGAATGGGGTGGCCTACTGGGGTAGCAGCAGAAAACTGACAGCTATGTAGGACACCAGGAAATGTCTGACTAATACTGGATTCCTCACACTATGCAGTATTATTCAAGGTGATAAATCCCACTGCAGTATATGTGGGGGGCCAACTAAGGGTGGGTCATAGGTTACATGCATGGATGTCAATGTGGGGATCCCATACTCACCCCTCAGATTCACACAGCAATTCAGCCATAGAAAACCATAAAGGAATGTCTGGCAAAGGCCCACAAATGGTGACAATGATGGAATACCCCCCCTCCCCTACAGACTTACATAGAGATATCACAGCAGGCCTTGCAGTTGCAGTAAGGCACTGAAGGGTAGGATGTCTGAAACTCAATTGTATGCCATTACAATTTTCCTGTGGTCTCTAGTGATATGCCTCTATTCTCAAAGAGAAGGCACAATACTATGTTAAATGGAACCAAAATGTAAAGCCGATAGCAGCAGAGTATGTGCAAATGTGTACCGTTGACAGGTGTGACCCCCAACCATATTCCCATAGAACTGCAGTAACCTGTAAGTTTGTAGGGTAATAGCACTAGAGGACACATTGACAGGGCTGTCCCAATCAACATGATAACTTGTTACATGTCCACAATATGCAGGGGTCAATGATCTGTGTATGTGCATGGGAAATACTGTCAGGATGTGACCAGCACTTATTCCCGGCTGTTGTGTCTTCGTGGCCTAGGTACAGTACTGTGGTAGACAGGGCCATGTTCCAGGAATCGCAGTGCCAACTATTTTGCATGTCAGCTACACCTACAGTGGGAGTTGTACACACTGTCAATGTAATATCCATTACTGACGGTAAACTGGACAGGTCATGGACAGGGGACCACACATATGAACAGTACACAGGTCAGAGTAACCCACACAGTGCCTACCATACTTCCCAACTGTACAGAGGTTTGCATCATATTTGTGGTGTCTTTATCATGAAATAGTGGTTGTGTGACAAATCACTGGCAAACCATGAAAGTCTAAAGTCAGAAAATAATGATGGATTGTAGTGTCTCAGACTTCATACCCTATAGAAAATGCATGCTAATGCAAAATCTGTTAGTGTATCACCCTTCTAGGTTTGTAAGGGCAATGGTTTAAATGGCTCTATACTTAGGCCTTTGTCACCCAATTACTTATGGCTTTGACCAGATGTCTGGCTCTCATACGTAGAGAGGTTTGGTGCCTAGTAGCACAGCAGGTACCTGAAGGCCAGTGTACTGGCAGGTCATAAAAGGCTGCCACCTTACTGTGTCAGCACTGACAACATGTCACTGGCCAACAGCCATACCCCAGGAATGGCAGGTTGTCACAGAAGGAGCACAAGTATGCCTTGTGTATCTGTTCTGCTTGTCCTAACATTGCATTCGCCTGCAAAGTATTTGCAAAACAAGAAAAGGTCATGTCAAAACATCAATGACAGACAGTGGAGAAACAGATGTCACACTCATAACAGAAAGCAAGCAAGTAACAAACAAGTCCTCCAACTGTCTATTTATGGCAGAACAGTATCAACACCCTGTCCACATGTGTGGGCCTTCATCTGACTGTCATATGCGGGGCTGTCCAGATGTCAGAGTCAGTGACAGTATGACAGCTAGGCCAACATGTAGCCACATAATACCATAGTAATACAAACTGTCTGAAGACCCCACAGAACCTATGAACCTATGAATGATGGACAACCTGCCAAATAGGTATGATCAGAGGTGTGCAGTCCATAACTTTGTGTGTGATGTTATGGCATTTACCATGCTCACACCAGAATTACAAATACATAACAGCAGCCACTGTGGGCAAAGCCTGAGACTGGACTACAGAAGGATAAAGAGACACACAGAAGGGGGAGGGGAACCACTGGCCATACAAATGGAGAATGTGCATACAAGAGCACATTTTGCAGTAACATAGGTGCCATGCATTGTATGGAGTCAGTAAGCATCACCTACAAATACACAACACACACCCACATAAGTGGAGGTCCACAACAAATCAAACCCCAAGTAAAGGACACCTCAGAGGCAAAAACACATGAGAACTTCCCTAACCTACACACCACAAACCACTCATACTCCACACACCAGGGTCCTGCAAACATGAAGACCTTAACATACACACAATATATTACTCATAGACGACTCCACTGTGAAACACACAGATGTGACACACACCAGGCAGGATAAGGAGAAAGTCATGATTACTTGTTTGGCAGGTGCCATAATCTGCCATATACACATGCAATCATGCCACCACAAAACAGGTGCAGGTATCACACTAGCCTGTTCCATGACAGTGTGAATGATGTCAGAAGTACCTTACAGACTAAAGAAAGACAGACATGATGCAGCATGCTGAATATGTGTCCCATGCAGGTATGTCCCTAGCTGTAAGCAGCATCCTGCTGTCACCCAGCCTGATGGATCAATATGAACAAAAAGTAATTGTCAGTAACACCTGACTCACTTACCATTGTCACCTCAGGGGGATCCACTGCCCAGCAGCCTGGAAACATATGAGTGACAGAATGTACTGCCTTGCTACAGATGGTCTGCACCAGTCTCACATGGCCTACGGGCCTCTGCCAAAGGTCCATGCCTCACCCATAGCGCCATTGTAGGGAATGTCATGGTTTCCATATTACCAACATAATACAGTCAACAAAATTCCAATGAAAGGCCATGCAGCTAAACTAGTAGCATACCTCTCAACCTCATAGAGCAAGAAGTCTGGGATAAAGGCCCAACTACAGGGACACGTCTGAAATAATGCTCTCATAATGTTAAAAATGTGATAAAATAACAGAGGGGGTGTGTAGTAGCATGTATGTCATGAAGGGTGTGAAGTCTGATACTCTAATGTTTGGTCATTATTCCCTGACTGCACCCTGAGTGATTTCCAACAAACTTGCTAGAAAATCACAAAGTTAAGGGAAACTGACCAGACATATGAGGCAAGAATCTGGATAATCTGTGAGAATCTGTACAGTTGAGAGGTATGGCCACACCAGGATATGACCTTTCTGGTATGAAGAATACTGTACAACCAGGAGTTCCCCAGCCAATATATCATCAAGGTGCTGGACCTTTTACACAGCTTCATCAGTCAATCAGCTGTAGCCACACCTCCCAACTTGCCGGATTGTGCAAGAATGTCTAGCCTTTGCCTCATAATATTGGTCTGTGCTTCCTCCATTTTGTATTTCTCTGGTAAATAACTGTGATGATCCGATGATATCTGTCAGTAGGTAATGACCCAATACATTACAGTGTCAAACATTACATAAGTCAGAAAATGTCTGCTAAAACAAACTCGGTAACTCAAGCGACTCATACATTAATAAGAGCAATAGTTGCAGTATCCCCTATGTTTGAGCCATTGTTTCCCCATATTGGCAGCCTATCTCCAGATATCTTGCATAAGCAGGTTGCAAGGTATGGCTGCAGCACACAACATCCTACACAGAGTTACAACTATTCCTGGAATGGATTCCCACATTTACTGTAGAAGGTCATACTGGGCATGGTCCTACACTTAGAGAAATAAAGCCTATGTCAAGCCCATGTCTGAAACCACAATGGACTCTATAGAGTCCATTGTGGTTTCAGACATGGGCTTGACATAGGCTTTATTTCTCTAAGTGTAGGACCATGCCCTGTCTGTCTTTCTTTAGTCTGTAAGGTACTTCTGACATCATGTACACCTAACTGTCTTCATACATACCCATCAGACAGGATGGTATATCTGCATCTGTTGCATGTGATATATACACACATATATATATGGGCAACATATTACAATATGTCAAGCATACACACACATAGACATGGGGAAGAGAGAGACAGGCAGTGATAGAATGAGACACACAGAGAGACACACAGAGAATGAGTCATATACAGGGATACCCTGAATGGCAGAGAGTGATGTCCTGCTGCAGACAGTTGCATACCAGTTGTAACCACTGGCAAGTGCCAGCATGAAGATGTGTTTCATTGTCTGATGATACTGAGGTGGGGGTTGTAATATCACATCACCTATCTTTGTGTGTGTGTGTGTGTGTGTGTGTGTGTGTGTGTGTGTGTGTGTGTGTGTGTGTGTGTGTGTGTGTGTGTGTGTGTGTGTGTGTGTGTGTGTCTCTAGGTCTAAGTATTATGATGCCTTATCCATGCACTACAGTTCCCATTGCCCTAATTTACAAGATCTGCTGATGTCATTCACCTTAGAAATACATCTAGAGTGATTTTAGTCCTGTAAGCTCTATAGTGCATGTGATAACTGGGTAACACTGTAATATAAATAGTGTAATAAGTAGGGGTTCTAATCATAGTCCTGGCATATGTAAGTGTGGTTGTTTTGGGTGGGGGAGGTGTGTGTAGGATTCAGTGTTTTAGTCCTTTCTCAACCAGTACACTTCCCATTGCCCTACTTCACAAGATCTGCTGATGTCATTCACGATAAAAGTACCTTTGGACCGGCCTCAGTCTTATAATCTCTGTGGCGTGTGCAATAACTGTGTAACACTATAGTACAAACAACTAGCTAGGTAGGGGTTCTAATCCCCGTCCTGGCAAATGTAAAAGTGTGTGTGTGTGTGTGTGTGTGTGTGTGTGTGTGTGTGTGTGTGTGTGTGTGTGCTTGTACGTTAAAAATTTTGAGCCTATTCACACTCAGTACACTTCCCATTGCCTTACTTTAGCAGTCCTGCTGATGTCAGTCACCTTAGAAGTACCGTTGGGCAACCCTCAACCCTATAAGCTTTGTGGTGCATGTGATAACTGTGTAACACTGTAGTACAAATAACTAGTTAGGTAGGGGCTCTAATCTCAGTACTGGCAAATGTTAAAGTGTTTGTGTGTTAAATATTCTGAGCCCATTTACACCCAGTACACCTCCTATTGCCCCACTTTAGCAGTCCTGCTGATGTCAGTCACCTTAGAAGTACCTTTGGGCAGCACTCAGCAGTATAAGCTCTGTGGTATGTGCAATAGCTGTGTAACACTATAGTACAAATAACTAGTTAGGGAAGGGTTCTAATCTCAATTCTAGCAAATATAAAAGTGTGTGTTTGTAGGATACAGATTTTGAGCCCAATCACACCCAGTACACTTTCCATTGTCCTACTTTAGCAGTCCTGCTGAAGTCAGTCACCTTAGTAGTACCTTTGGGCAGCCCTCAACCCTATAAGCTCTTTGGCATGAGTGATAATTGTGTAACACTATAGTACAAATAACTAGTTAGGTAGTGGTTCAAATTGCAGTTCTGGAAAATGTAAAAGTGTGTGTGTTTGTAGGTTAAAGATTTTGAGCCCATTCACACCCAGTTTACTTTCCATTGCACTACTTTAGCAGCCCTGCTGAAGTCAGTCACCTTAGAAGCACCTTTGGGTAGCCATCAGCTTTGTAAGCTCTGTGGCACTTGCAATAACTGCATAACCCTGTAGTACAAATAACGAATTAGGTAGGGGTTCTCATCTCAGGCCTGGCAAATGTGTGTGAGTGTACTTGTGTTTGTGAATGTGTATATCTGTATGCTAAAGTAGTTTGTGGCCTTTCTCACCCAGTACATCTCCCATTGCCATACTTTACAAGGGCTGGTGATATTCCTCACCTTAGAAGTACCTTGCGACACCCTTCACCTTATAAGCTCCATGGTTTGTGCGATAAATGCATAGCACTGTAGTAACAATAACTAGATAGGTAGGGGGTTTAATCTCAGTACTGACAAATGTGTGTGTGTGTGTGTGTGTGTGTGTGTGTGTGTGTGTGTGTGTGTGTGTGTGTGTGTGTGTGTGTGTGTGTGTGTGTGTGTGTGTGTGTGTGTGTGTGTGTGTGTGTGTGTGTGTGTGTGTGAACCATATCCACTGTGGGGTGGTTTTTGCAATTTTATGTTGTGGTCCACCCAGTACACATCCCACTGTCCACTTTAAAAGGCTCACTGTTGTCATCCACTGCAGAGGTAGCTGTAGACAAGATAGATAGAGCTTCTAATCCTTTGATACCATTCCCCACTCAGGAATCATAGACAAACACACTCAGCTAGGCATCAACCCTTATATCACTAGGTGGGTTACAAACTGGCTGACAGAACCCACAGTGTGAAAGCAGCAGACTCCGTGTCAGACTGCTGACCAGTCACGAGTGGAGTACCACAAGGTCTGGTACTGGGTCCCCTCATGTTCGGTATCTATGCCTCTGAAGTCCAGCCCAACATGAAGTGACTCTGGCTGACAATATTTTCAGATGATTGCAAGGTTGGTGCTATTATTACCTCCACAAGTGATGTTGACATCTTGAAGAAAGGCCTCACTGAGGCCTACAACTGTTGTCAGCACCCTGGACTTAAGCTCAATGCCAGAAAATGTGTTGCTATCCCCTTTGGGAACAACTTGGTTTCCATGAATCACCACATCGATGGTAGTCCACTGAACACAGAAGTCATTATAAGAGAACTGGGAACACAGGTTGACAGCGATCTCTCTGTTGACCACCACAGTGCCACTGTGGTCAGAAAGTCCTTCTATGTGGCACATCTCTTTATTAAGGGTGTTGAATCAAGGAAGAAAGAGGTCATTGTCTCCCTCTACTCTTTCCTCATTAGGTCAACTATTGAGTACAATGGCCCATTTGGCATGCACCTCACTAGACACTTGCAACAACTGGAGTGGCTGCAAAAGTACCTCACAAGGAGGATCCTAGGCCTTAAACACTTGTCCTATATGGACAGACTCCAATAACTCCAACTGTTCTCTGTCTAATACTGGCTACTTAGAGGCAATCTCTGCTTGACTTTCAAAGCCATGTCTGACCCAGCTCTGTTAGGCATGCTATATCTAAAGTAACCCAATCCACCCACACCACATGCCTCAGAGACCTCAACCCCATTTCTACAATCAACAGAACATGCTGGAGGGACAGGTACATAACCCAGAGACTGGCCACACTATGGAATAGACGTCACATAAATGTCAAGCAGAGCACCTCACTGGCCCTCTGCAAGAGAAATCTGGATGAGTGGATGGGGACTAGAAGTCTCACCCTGGGGGATCACTCCAGTGGCTATACTCAATAAACACACTGGGTAGTAACATCAGGTGGCACAATGCCAGGGTAATCCTGTGGGCTAGGTTTGTAAAGGGGCCATGGCCATTCACCTAGTATACACCTATGAACCTATTAACCTATGAACCTATGGATCTCAGTACTGGCATAGGTGTGTGTGAATTCATGTGTATAAAAGTGTTTGTGAGTGTGTAAACATGTAGGTGAAAGTAGTTTGAGGCCCTGCTCATCTAGTACACCTCCCATTGCCATACATTACAAGGGCTTGTGATGTTATTCACTTTACAGGTACCTTGGGAGGCTTTTTACCCTACAAGCTCAGTGGTGTGTGTGGTACCTGCATATCACTGTAATACCAATAACTAGATAAGTAGGGGTTCTAATTTGAGTCCTAGCAAATGTGTGTGTGTGTGTGTGTGTGTGTGTGTGTGTGTGTGTGTGTGTGTGTGTGTGTGTTTGTAAGTTTGTTTATTTGTTGGATACAGCATTTTGACTCCTCACTCTGCCAGTACACTGCAACACTGCACATTGCCATAATTTACAAGGGTTGATGATGTTGTTCACATTAGAAGAACTGTGGGGCACTGTTCACCCTATAAGCTCCATGGTGCATGCAATAAATGCATATTACTAGAGTAGCAAGAACTACATAGGTAAGGGTTCTAATCTCAGTCATGGCAAATGTCCAGGTGTGTGAGAACTATATCCATGGGGGGGGGTTACATTTTTAGGCCATGATACTACCAGTACACGTCTCAAGGTCCACTTTATAAGGCTCACTGTCTTCATCAACTGTAGAGGTATCTGTTGACACTCTTCAGCCCAATAAGCCTCGTGCCCCATGCAGGAACTATGTAACAGTATGGAATGACTAACAAGATAGGCAGGGCCACTAATTTCAGTCCTGGCAAATGTGTGTATGAGTGTAATTGTGTTTGTATGTTTGTATAACTGCAGGTTAAAGTATTTTGAGACCATTCTCACCCAGTACATCTTCCATTGCCATACTTTACAAGGCTATATGATGTTGTTCACCTTAGAAATACCTTGGGACACTCTTCACCCTGTAAGTTTTGTGGCACATGCGATAAATGCATAACACTGTTGTAGCAAAAACTAGATAGATGGGGGTTCTAAACTCAGTCCTGGCAAGTGTGTGTGTGTGTGTGTGTGTGTGTGTGTGTGTGTGTGTGTGTGTGTGTGTGTGTGTGTGTGTTTGTGTGTGGGTGAGAATAGTATCCTGTTTGAGTGAGAACTATATCCATTGGGTGGCCATGGTGTACAATTTTAGTCCATGGTACTGCCAGAACATGTCCCAAGGTCCACTTTATGAAGCCTGCTGTTTACATCTACTGTAGAGGTATCTGTAGACACTTTTCAGTCATATAAGCACCATACTGCATGCAACTGCTATGTAACAGTATGGAATGAATAATATGATAGGCAGGGCTGCTAATGTCAGTACTGGCAAATGTGTGTGTGTGTGTGTGTGTGTGTGTGTGTGTGTGTGTGTGTGTGTGTGTGTGTGTGTGTGTGTGTGTGCATTAGTGTGAATAACAGTGTTTGTGAGTGTGTGCATTAGTGTGAATAACAGTGTTTGTGAGTGTGTAGACTAGTAGGTGACAGTATTATGAGTTGTTGCCCAACCAGTACACCCTCCATTGCCATACCTCACAAGAGCACATGATGTTATTCACTTTACAGGTACCTTGGAACACGCATCGCACTATTACTTCCATGTCACCTACGATAACAGCATAACACTGTGCTACCACTAACTAAATGGGTAGGGGTTCCAAACCCAACACTGGCAACTGTGATCATGTGTGTGTGTGTGTGTGTGTGTGTGTGTGTGTGTGTGTGTGTGTGTGTGTGTGTGTGTGTGTGTGTGTGTGTGTGTGTGTGTGTGTGTGTGTGTGTGTGTGTGTCTGAAAGAGAGACTGTGTGTGTGGGAACAGTATTCTCTGTGTGTTTGGTTGACACACTATCCTCTGGGGTTGAGAGTTTTACCAATCTAAGGTGTGTTCCACTCACTACACTTACCATTGTCCACTTTACAGGAGCTGCTGATGTCAACCACCATAGACTTACCTGTATACACCCCTCAGCCCTATAAGCTCTGTGGCACATGCAATAACTGTTACACAGACCTTGTAAATGTGTATTTATACAGCTGTACCTTAGCTATGACACAGTCAATGTGTTACCACTCTACCATACCCCTCATTGGCAATGTCTGCAAGGCCACATCGTGCTGACACACAGGCACCTAGAACACAAACAGAATACAGCATGTGAGACTACATTCACCCAGTGTTACTAACACCAATAATGTATTATGGCTGAAAAGGTACACACACACTCTGAAGTGTACCCATTACAAATGCCAGCTGACAGCACCATATACAGAATTACATAGCTAAACTGTACTTAATTCATCCTGTGCATCAGAACCATATTAGCATGTTTCTGCATCAGTGGTATGGATGACAGAATGTGGCACAGGTATCATCATATGCACAGAGTGTTGTGTGGGTTTGCCAGAGACCTAGGCTGGGCAATAAGGTTGATATCATGTGTGTGTGTTTGAATGGATGTTCTATGACTGGGCCATGCAGATGGTGTGTGTGTGTCTGGAGGTGACCTGGCTGTGATGGTGACGTGTGTGATTTTTATGCACACAGTCATGCCATGTGGCTGCCCTACATAGGGGTATGTTGGACAGCTGTGGACTGTATGTGGCAGGGTGTACAGGTCATCATCTCTAGCTACGGTCATGTGAACTGATCTTGCCAGGGGTATCACTGGCACCACCAGGCCCGAAGCCAGATGCAGTACTACTCCCTGATGGTGACTGCTGTCTGCTGGATCTTTGTTCCTGATGGGGACCAGCCAGGACCACGTGCCCATGGCCTGTTGTGGCTGTGTTATGGTGTGGACAGCACCCCGCTTTGGTAGTGCTGGTGGCACTGCCACTACGGGAGTGTGAAGGTGCACAGCCCCATAGACCCTCAGTTGATTGTGGTGCTAACCTACGTCCACATGGCTGCCGCCCATCTCCTACCACATGCTCCAGCACAAATATTGCATGGTCGAGGAGTACCATGGTCTCACCCCACCATCTATTCATGACCTCAGTATTCTCACGTGTGGCCTCAACAAGTTCATGTAGGTCGCCATGTACACAAGGAAGATGTACATCCAAGACCCTGTGTATTTGTCTGGTGTTATGGTCAGTACATGCCTGTGCCTCCATGATGGCCTGAAATATGTGTCTGATGACACCTGCTATGGCACTTGTGACAGGGGCTGGACAGGCAGCAGTTCTCCTTCGAGCACCCTTGTCAATCCACCTGTGTGGGACCTTGCCTGCACTCTGTCTATGACAAATGTCTACACTCACACTTACCATAGTCACCACACTAGCCTGTTCCATGCCACCACCCACCAACTGTTTATTATCTGTGGCCACTGAGGATGGGGTATGTGTGGGCATCATGACTGTGTGCGGGGATGTTGTGGACAACAGTGGGATGCCAACCAATCCACAGATGCAGCCCCTGACAGCCCTACCTGTGCCTCACTATGACTATCATCATTGTCAGAGCCCACAGAGCCACTGACATCAGGTTCCATGCGGGAGGGATCACGACCCCCTTTGCCATCTGTGAAGGGAAGACATCATATGCAAATTACTACTTGCACTATAAGGTTGGCTGGTACACACATGCACGCACACACATGCACACACATACACACACATGCACACACACACACACACACACACACACACACACACACACACACACACACACACACACACACACACACACACACACGCACGCACCTGGAACAGTGGTATTACACAGACCTCACAATACCCAAATGGTGACATGCATGACACACTGTCAGACCACAACATACACACTCTGGACAAGCCCTCAACATCATGCAGTGCTGCCATTTTCTCTCCATGTTACTAACAATATACACCTCTGGGATACGTGAGCAGTGTTAGCAGGTGGTGGCCCTTCACCTAGCACACACTGCACCCATGTACACATTGTTGCTGTTCACCTGTGTAGCACAGTGGCAACTCCTACAGAACATACATCACAACCATACGAATCTTCCCAGAATGTGTAGATGTCTGGCTCATATGTTTGCTCTGTTCGTCATAGCTCCTGTGTTTGTCCGACACATTACAGGGATGATTTGAGGATTGACGTCACTTATTAATGACATAAATTTGAGTGTCAGACCCAAAAACCTGCAGTAAATGTATTTTAAAATAAATCCTGTTACACCTACAACTTTCTAAGCTTATAGTTGATATGATAAGTGTACACACCCATGTTAACATGCCAGGTCCTTGTAATATATCAAATGAGACTGCAATAATTTATTTCAAAACATTGCCCACCTTTAATGTGACATATCACCTGTGCAATCTAATTGGTAAACAAACAGATGTGTTAGGTGTAAAATATAATAAATGAATTACGTACAATAGGGTGGTAGCATAAATGTGTGCACCCTTAAACTGATACTTTGTTGAAGCACATTTTGATTTAAGTACAGCATCCAGTCTTCTTTGGAAGGAGTCTATCAGCATGGCACATCTTGTCTTGGCATTATTTGGCCACTCTTCCTTGCTAAAGCCCTCCAACTCTGCCAGATTGCAAGGGCATCTCATCTGCACAGCTCTCTTCAGGTCACACCACACATTTTCTATCAAAGTTTGGTCTGGGCTCTGGCTGGGCCAATCCATAACCTTGGCTGTGTTCTGGTGGAGCCATTCCTAGGTTGATTTGGATGTATTCTTCAGGTCATTTTCATGTGGAAAGTTAAAACCCCTCTTCATCTTTAGCTTTCTGGCCAACACATGATGGTTTGGGGCCAAACGTGAGCGGTACTTGGAACTGTTCATAATTCCCTCCAGCTTGACTAAAGCCCCAGTTCCATCTTATGAACAGCAACCCCAAAGCAGGACGCTGTCACCACTGTGCCTCACTATGGGGATGGTGGTCATCGGGTGATGCAAAGTGTTGCTTGTGCACCAGATGTACCTTTTGGAATTGTGGCTGAAAAGTTGAATCTTGGTCTCATTACACCATAACACATTTTCACACATGTTTTTCTGACACTTGATGTATTTATTTATTTATTTTACATTTCTTAACTGGGAAAGTCCAACTGGACAAATGTAACAGGAGGATGATACTGGGAAGTAGAGCAAGGAAGGAGAAGTAGTGGGGTGGGAAATAGAGAGAAATATGTGGTAGGCTGAAAGTACTAGTAGGAGATAAGTCTGGGCTGTTGCAGTTACAGTTACACAGTAATGTTTTGCAAATTGTAGCCAGGCCTGGATGTTTTTCTGTGTGGGAAAATGCTTCCATTTCCAACCCTACTCCTTAGGCCAGTCTTATGGAGAATATAGGAGGCTTTGTCACATGTAGTACACAACCAGTACTTGCCAGAGATTCCTGCAACTCCTTCAGTGTTGCTGTATGTTTCCTGGCAGGCTCCCTGACCATTTTTGCCATGTCTTTTCATCAGTTTTGGGGAATATCTGCAAAGTCACTGTTGTCCCATATTTACTCCACTTTTGATGACTGTCTTCACTATGTTCCATGGTATATGCAATGCTGTGGTAATGGTTTTGTACCCTACTCCTGAATTATACCTTTCAGCACTGAGATCCCTTTTATGCTTTATAAGCTCATTGCAAACTATAGATTTTGCTGTAGCAGGCAACTGAGTAAATGCCAGGAATATCCCACTAGGGCAGCAGACCATTATTTAGTGTTACTCATTGTCTCTTTACTTGATGGCAGGTGTGTACCCAAACAGTATGAATGCTGGAATTAATCACAAGCTGCTCCAACAATGTATCAGTTGATGGGTGTGCACACATATACATCCAGCTTATTGTAAGTTTTGTATCCATCATATTTGGTCCCCTGACAGATTTGTTTATTTTTCAAGTGAATTGTTCAGCTTATAGGTCACATTAAAGGTGGGAAAAGGTGTGGAATGAAATATTGTGGTCTCATTTTTTTATATCACAAACACCTGGCATCTTAACAGGGGTGTGCACACTTTTTATATCCACTGTATAAGAGTAATATTGCAAATATGTCTCTATTTGCTTGCCTATATCCTCCCATTCTGTCAGTCTCTATCCAGATTTTTTGCATTGACAGTTTATGAGGTATGCTATGGAAATGTTACATCTCCTGCATATAGGCCCCTGTGGTGACCACTGTGATGCAATGCAGTTAATCACACCACAAGTGAACATACACATAAAGCAATATGGCTAGGAGTGACAGTTGTGTGCATGGTAAAATGCATGCCCTTAACATGCATTGGGTATTGGTGAACCACAACAGGATAATTACGTACACTCCAGCTTCAGGCTGCTATCTCACATCCAGACCGGAGGCACCTATGTAGCTGTGGGAGGGAGGTATTGTCAGCAGATTCACATCTGGCATTGGTACAAGATGAATGCAGCTTTTCTGCACATTTACAGTACAAGCTCCAATACTACAAAGTTTGCTGTCCTTCACCATAGATGTGCACATCTGTGCATTACAATACCCAACTACAACTGCATTCTGACCTGACATATGCATCTAGATACTCTACGGATGCCAGTATGGCTGCTACACTAGTCTATTGATCTCCACTGGGGCCTTACCTGCACAGTTGTCACCTGTTGTCTGGGTGCCACCGACCTCAACGATGTGGGTGTCTGGACTCTGATTTTGGGGTGGCGTGGATGCCCCAAGGTTAGCACAGATGCTGTTGGCTACAGCCAAACATAAGACCATGGTGCAGTATGATTATGTCAATAATTTCTGTTGTCTCAGCTTCAGTGTAGGGTAGTTGTCTTGCACGGTGCATTTCACGTGGAAGACATAAACAGGGAAACACATCACAGGACCTCATACATTTGTCAATGGTATTTACACAACCTGTACATCAACATTGACTAGCAGTAACCACCACTCACAACCACATCATACCCCTGTCAGCTACCAGCACAGTATCAGCTTGCATTGCACTCCTGGTCTTTATGTGCCATGCCCCCCCCCCCCATGAGGGCCAGTAAATTGCATAATCTTCTCTTCATCATTCACTTCTGTGTAGAGGGATGACAGTGGCCGTCTTCCATGCGGATGGTTTGTCGATGGTGCTTAGGCTTTGTTTGACTACAGTGTGTAATGGAGCTGGGAGCACATGCCTGGGTTCATGTAGGATGCAGGCATGGATGTTATCAGGTCCCATGGAGACCTGATTTTGTTGCCTTTCACTAGGCATTATGGACCTGCTCCCTGGTGATGAGGGGAGGGGTGTGGGTGCTGTGCATATCCACCTATTCTGATGGGGGAATGGGGGGTGATGCTTCCACTTAACCTGACTGCAGCGGGTTGGCTATAGCTATAGCATGTGTGTATGTGGTGTGATTGGCCACCAGTACAGGGAGGGTTGGGTTGTTGCCTCTGAGACTGAAGACATATGTGAGGACAGCCTTGTGATTGGCCTTGGTGGAGTGGATGTGTCCAATTTGTACTCATAGTTAGCCTTACCATGACTGACCTGTGACCTTATATGCTTGTTCAGACAAAGGTGGACATGGTTCCAAGTTGGTGCCTGCACCTACTTGGCCCTGTACAGCCAATATAATGGCCTATTATCTGGTTTGTGTATTGCTGCTGTCCACCAAAGGGGATTGCCCTACCTTGGTGGAGGCAGGTTTTATGAGTCAGGTATTGCTGAGACCATACAGCTATGTAGGTGCTCCTGTAGCTGTTTGTAGTAGGCATGGACATGAGGTCATAACACAGTTGAACACTTCTCCAATTTCAACCTGATAATCATACTTATTGCAGTACCTATTTCAGTGTCAGGGAAATGCAACAGCCAGTAGCTATAGGCATATATGTCTGTTGGATGCACTACCACTCATGTTAAACACATGTACAACATGTACAGTTTATTTACCTGACTGTTCGCAACTCATGTCTGTTTTTTTCTGGCTTCCAGCTAAACCTTCTCATATGTACATGTGCACAGGTGATACCTGATATACATTCCTGTTCTCTGTCAGTATGGCACACTGTATTTACACTCTTGCTGCTCAGTCATACTTCTCAACCTGTTAGACCAGGACATCTGGATGACGGCACACATGAATGGAGGGCAAAGGCCCAAAAATATTGACACTGTATTACTATTGTTATAACATACTTAAGACAGTTGATAGCACAGTAGGCTTTACATTTTCAGAAATACCCTGCAGGATGTCTGACATTCTTAAGTATGCTATTATGTTTTGATGTCAGTGTTCACAGATTTGCCAATGGTTTGCCAGACATAGCACACCTCTATTTGTAAATGACTACAAATGTTATGCGCACATGTGGTTATGTGCAGCAGGACACTGTACAGTTGAATGGTATGAGCTCAGTATATCACATGCAGTTCAACATACACTTCTATGACAGTAGTGTACTATGCACATACCCTGTATAGGAGTCTTAGATTTGCAACACAAACATGTGCATCATAGTTATATTCACAAGTTACATATGGATATGTACAACATCCCAGTAGCTGGCCTAGCAGTGTCACAGTCAGTATTGTTTGAAAGACACTCCAGTAATAGTCATACGTGAGCTGTCCTTTCCTGGGGTGACTCAGAAGCCTGAGCTGTGATCTATGTCACTGCAGACAGAGCCAGATGCTATGGCCATAGGTGCTGTTCAACAATTTATCAGTACAGCTTGTTGAGACATATTTGTTTAACTTCCTATTTCCCGTTATTACATACCCCCTACTGCATTCCATTACATTCTTAGTTGATCCATATACCTGTTTTTTTTTCAAGTAGTCCTGAATAGTTATGTTTTGGTTTTGCTCAGTTTGTTTTGTGGTCTTTCTTTCTCTCTCTCTCTCTCTCTCTCTCTCTGTCTACTTATGTAGAGGTTTACACCTGTTTTGCATAGGAAGCAGCTTGCCTTTTGTAGGCTCTGCTCATGAGCAGGTGATGGACTGTGCACCACGTGATGTTCCCCACTTGCTAATTGCATGCGGAACAGCTGTGTTGTTATTCCAATAGCCAGTGGCATGGCAACACACTCCTATAACTGAGTACATCATGTGGGCATTGCCCCTTTTCCTTGCCTGTGAGGAGGACATCATGGAGGTGTGTGAGCTAGAGGATCACAGAAGGTAGGTAGGAATTCCTCTTACAAGACTTGTGGAGACAGCCCAACTAATTGGGGGAGAAGGTTCCAGACTCGGGGACAGAATGTATGTATTGCTGTTATACAGTTGGAATAATGCTAGTTTAACAGGCATAAGCAGAGCAAGGGAACACAACGATATGCCATTTTGATGAAAATGAGTAAAATGGTTTATTATCCTTCACAGTTTAAAATACAGTGACAGAATATTAAAATTAAGCACTTTCATCTCTGCTAATTCAGAGACTTCATCAGAATACCATAAACAACAGTTTAATCACTTTTATTCAGTCATAATTAAATGTTTGAAGTAATAAATAAAAGGGAAAGGGGGCATTTGTACCCCTACTTGACCAACAAGAAAAGCATGTTATTATTAATATTAATATTGAATTTATAGCAAATGCTACTATTCTCAATGATGGTAGCCCTAACAATCTGCATAGGGTGGGACCTGAAATACAGGATACTTTTAACACTGCATTTGTGACAACTTTTAACAGTTCTAGTAGGGGCATAGTAGATATACATTTTAAGAACTGGATGGTGATGGTTAATAACAGGGACATTAGATAATTTGTGGGTGAGAGACCCATCATTGTTTATAGAAAGGGAAAATGTCTAAAAACTATCTTGGAAACTACTTCAAAAGGGACACTTAATGGTAATATGAGTAAGTGTGGTACTTGTAATTACTGCATGTATATTAAGGAGGGTTCTAGTTTTAATGTGAATAATATAAATATAAGGTTAAATAAAAAGTGTTCCTGTACTACTGAATAAGTAGTTTACTGTGTCTTTTGTTCAAAATGCCCATTTTTATATTGGAAAGACAGAGAGTAACTTTAAGAACTGCACATATGAACACCTGAGAGATATAAAGAATAAAAATTATACAAATGCATTAGCAAAGCATTGTATGGAATTGATAGACCACCCATTTAAATTTGCTATTATTGAAGTTCTTGATCTCAGTAAAAGAGGTGGTCCCTGGTCATTAATTCTTGAAAAACATGAAGCACTATGGCAACTCAGAACAAATGCCATACAGTAGCTGGGTCTTAATGATTCATTCTCTGTCATGTTTTCTAAAATTGAAAGCTCTAGATAGATGAGGTTTTATTTAATTTCTATGATGCAGTTAATATGTGAATGTCATTATTCATTTCATGCTGTAAAAATAGGTTGGATTTTAAAACTTTTATGTTATTTTTAAACATCAAGTGCTATTTATTTGGGGGAATGGAAATGCAAAACATTTTATAATACATGTTCACATTTTTCATATTCTGACATGTTTGATTGACAAAATGTAAACATTTAATTTCATAGTTTATATGCATATGTAATTGTTTGTGGGTGTTGGTTGGCTTGCTGTGTAATATAGGGGGCGTATATCTAATGATGCATTTAATTATGACTGTATAAAAGTGATTAAACTGTTGGATATGGTATTCTGATGTAGTATCTAAATTAGCAGAGACAAAAGTGCTTAATTTTAATGTTCTGTTACTGTATTTTAAAACTTGAAGGATAATAAATCATTTTTACTGATTTTCATCAAATGGCATATAATTGTGTTCCCTTGCTCTGCTTGTGCCTTAAAAGGTTTTATTCATTGTGACTGTTCTTGTTTTGCTAGTTTAACAGGATTTGTCTGGACATGCATTTTCAGCGATATTTCAAGTCTGACAGTGTTATTTGGATGACATAACTATCAACTGTATGGCTATCTTCAAAATGGCCACAGGTTTGCCTGTTATGTTTGGTCTAGTCCCCAGACAGTTTTTGTCTTTGGCAAATCAGTAGGATACTCTGGGGATTG
This sequence comes from Protopterus annectens, assembly GCF_019279795.1. Classification (NCBI taxonomy): domain Eukaryota; kingdom Metazoa; phylum Chordata; order Ceratodontiformes; family Protopteridae; genus Protopterus; species Protopterus annectens. The sequence goes on from NC_056744.1 coordinate 511,492,379, forward strand.
CAGTCAGTAAATGCTAACACCCATTTGTGTTTCTGACTTCATATCCCTCAGAAAATATATGTTACAACATACCCTGTAACACCAGCAACTTTCTCAGTTTATGACAACAATATTTCCAATATGCCCCTGTGTTTGGGCCTCTGTCCCCCAATTATGTGAGGCTTTGTCCAGATGTCATGCACTGAGGTTCAGAGGTATGTTACATCATTATTTAGTGCCTTCATTCCTGCTATCACTCCACTGATGTAGCAGACTCTCAGACATGTTAAGAGGAAGCGGCCACAGATATGAGGCCAAAGCCTGAACATTCTGTGGGAATTTGTACAGTTGAGACATCTGTGTATGTCTGGCCATTGTTAACAGACTGTCAGGACTGTGTAGCAGTGTAGTGTGTAAATGTTAGTTGGGCCATGTAGGGAGGGGGGTACATGTGAGTGTCATGGGCCCTTTTCTGACTGTGCATCCTGCTCCAGTTTCAGGTGGTCTATTGCCTGTATATGTTTGTATGGGCAAACTGTGACATGTCCTGAAACACCTCAGGATTCCCGGTACACTGTGACTTGGGGCAGTGTATGTAGGGGTAGTGTGTGAGTGACAAACAGGATATTTTTGTTCACACAGTCATTATACTGTAGTGTTCAGTTGTTTTACTTGTATGCCACTGTGACTGTAATGCAATTGGTTGAGGGTATGCACTTTCACACCAGTGTCTGTTTGCCACTACTGTTACATTCCTGTAGTACCTGTTATATTTGCAAATGGATATGCAAGTCCACAGAACTGATTTGGGGTGGTGTTGTGTTGGTATGACTGTAGTTTGGATGGTGCTTGGTGACATACTTGGCAGCTCAGTGTAATTTCCCTAATGTTATGTTACGTCCAGATATTCATAGAATGCCCAGTTGTGTGGCTTATATCTTTTGCCTAGTCCCCATAACTGTTGTGTATTTCTGACAAATCAGTGGGATGATGTGAGGATTGAGGTCACTAACATATGAGAAGCAATTGAGTGTCGGACTTGTGATATTTCAGGCAATATATGTTAGAACAGACGGTGTTACTGCAGCAACTTTCTCAGATTATCTACTCACGTATTTCAGATGTGTCCCTATTATCATGCCTTTGTGCCCCACTTTGTCAGGCTTGGTCCGGATTCATTGCACTAAGGGGTTCTAAGCAAACCTGTCAAATTCCAGGCATTTCACAGGATGTCCAGATGTTTGGCTCATATTTTTGGTCTGGTCCACTAATTATTTTTATGTGTTTGGTAAATCACTGTGATGATCTGAGGAGTTATGTCGGTAAATAATGACATATATATTTCTGTTTCAGACCTGATATACTTCAGAAGATGTATGCTGAAACAAACCCTGTTACTGTAGCATCTTTATTAGTTTATAAGGGTGATATTTAAAATATGTCCCTATTTGTGGCCTATTGTTCCCCCATTTTGATGGACTTTGTCCAGATTTCCCACACTAAAAGGTTGGGAGTTATGATTCTGAGGTATGACTGCACTGCATGTTATATATACACACACACATATATATATACATATATATATATATATATATATATATATATATATATATTTTTTTTTTTTTAATACACACATATATATATATATATATATATATATATATACATAATGTATAAACTTTTTTCATATATATGTATCACCATATATACATATGTGTATATTTATATATACAAAACATGATTGATTCCACAAAGCTTTTTCCCTAATGTTGAATGCCTCTATTGCATGATATGTTTGAAAAAGCAATGAAAACTCCTGCAGCTTAAATGGTGTAGTTGTACATTGTTCTGACTATAATATCCAGAGTCTTAGGTTTGAGACCTGTCACAGCCATCTAATTTGTTGCTGGGCAGAACAGATGCTGATAACTGGGCTTGCATGATACTAAGTGATGCCAAAACACGGTTAGTCCGTTTGGCTTCACTTAGTGGTATTTATTCCCACTTACACCCTCGCTAATTTCTTTAAAAGAAAAGAAAAATAGGTGATAGGAAAGTGGTAAAAAAGGGGCATGCACAGGGAAAAACAATATGAAAGGTAGCTAGTGATGTGCAGGGCAGTTGTATCAAAGGTCCATAGCTATCAATTTTTTTACACAGCAACAGCTGTGCATTTGTACAGAATTTGGAGGTAAATTTGGACACTCAAACCCCAGAGAGGGGTGAGGACAACAGAAATGTGTCAAGGCAATTGGACTAGATTACATTTGTCCAGTGGACATGTGTGTGAAATAGACAGCTATGTATGGGGCAATTTTTTTTGGGGGACAAATGTCCTTTTATTTTAAGGTGAGAGTGGGATGTTGGGGAAGGATTGTAGGTACGTCTGGATAGGTAGGTTGGGTAGGAAGACAGACAAGACAGCAGACAGGGGTTGTTAATGACACATGATGGGGTAAACACCTTTGAATGGGAGGGTGGTTGGGAATCTGATGCCCATGAGATCCCAAATGGATACAGTGGGACTGAGGTCCCCAACCATGGGCAGTCACTACTGCACCTTCACTGCCCCGAAGGTGGCTGTGATGGGGCAGGACAGCAGAGGCAGCCTGCCCCTCAAGGTGCACCAGGCAGCCCTCCATCTGGTGCTGCCAGTCACCCAACTCTGTTTGGATGATGCTGCGCAACATACCCCAGAACTGACTGCGGGCTACATCCCTGAGGTGGTTCCACTCGAAGGTGGTGCAGGATCAAAGGATGAGGAAGTCCTGGGTTTGGTCTCAGATGTGCTGGGGCCCAGTGCCATGGCCAGATGAGGTGGGACAGAAGGATCTGCCGGGATCTGCCTTCCCAAACATGCTATGGTGTTGAGGTTTTACAAAATATGTTGGCTAGTCATGAACAACACATTTCAAGGCTAGTTATAACAGCATGCATGGGTGTTCCAATTAACCCCATAAAACAGATTTGAAACAGTTGCATAGCAAACAGAACACATGCATAAATGGAATAACAGTATGCATCATAATAGCATACCAGTAACATTGACAGAAACAGGCAACCAACAATGGTATTTGAATAATGTATGTTAACATGCAACCATTCAAATATATAAACAATAATAGAATACAAGTCCCAACATTTTGTTTGGAGAACAGCATACTCATAGTATATGAATTATAGTATTGATCCAGATAAGGGATGGTGGGAGAGAAAAAAAGTCTATTAACAACTGTTTATACTTCTATTTTCCACAACAGTACTGCTCAGTACTCTGTGGGTCTGCCCTCACTTTATATTTACCTATGGCCCATAGCTTCTGTAGCACCACCATACCTATTAAACTGTCAGCCTGGAATGGTATAGAGCAAACTGTGACAACTCTGGGTACATGACTAGAGGAGACTTGTACATGTAAGTTTTACATATCTGGCACAGAAGGGGTACCCTGAACTGCTGTTATGTGAGTGTGCTATTGGCTTATTTCAAATGGTTTCTTATCTGTGTCCAGGGTTATTGGCAGCAGTGACCACTAGCCATGACCATGTGACACTTGAGAGACATGTATTGGGAAGAGTGCATGTTGTATTTACCTAACCTGCTGTAATTTGCAGACATGTGGTGGGACAGTTGAACAGTTCTGCACAGTTTATTAGTATACCCTTTATAAAGACACTAATAATATTTCCTTACCTGTAAAGCCTGTGGAGAAAATATCTGTTAACACTACCTAACTGTTTTACATTTCTCCCTGATTCCTTTTGTGTAGATATGCACACATATTAGTACCACTCCCTGGATTCAAACCATGTGTGGGTGTGCAAAATTAACAGCTAAGCTGCTTCTCAGCACACTGAGCTACTGGAGAACTGCTACTTCTTACTTCACTTGTTTCTGCCTAATAGTCTCTTGGATAGACAGTCTGAACTTGTAATCCTGTGATGCATGCATGACAGATAATTAGTGTACTGTGCATTAATCATTTGGATTACTACAGTCAGGAAGGCAAGGGTTAACACAAGACAATGCTGCATGGAACACACTTTGATACATCACATATTACTATTCAGGGTTCAGAGCTTAGTGCAGTACATATTTCACATTTCATTTATATCTTGTTTTACAGCTCCATTCTAAGTCTACAACAACATACCAGAGTAAACACAACAGTTTCTGTTATAGATGTTTATTACAGATCAATATTAGTTGGACAAACTTTATTTATTCAGTTAACACAGTAACAGTATATCTACTAACAGTAAGCAATATACTCCTTTTTAGTTATTTGCACGATATACTGCAAAATAGATATTTACTCACTAGCCTATAGGTGCAGCCTCAGCAGTCTGTCTCCATTGGCTTCCATGTTACTAGCTCTCTGCTGCAGCTGTAGCAGAGGAAAACAAACATTATGCATACCTGTCTATCACATCCTCAGGCTAGAATTTGGTACTCCTATATCTGTGATACGTACAAACTGCTGGAGTACGGTTGACCCTAGCATCTTAGATCCACTGGTCCAAGACTGCGCTCTTCCTCTGCTTTAGGTCGGCATAGTGGTGCCGCACCAGCTCACCAGTTTGGGGGATGCCAGTAGCACTGGTGAAATCATGGGTGAGATAGTCCCAGGCCTCCATTTTATACTGAGAGCCCTGGTATTGACCCTGCAGCAGTCTCTCATCATGGTCACCTATGAGGAGTCCAGCCATGACCCTGGACTCCAGGATGTGCCAGTGCTGCACCCTAAATTGTGAACCCTCATCTACTCCAGCCATGGTTCCTGCATAGGTTGAGTTATAACAGGTACTGGCTGTGTTCTTGCCTGTGGGTTTAAATAAGGCCATATTCCCACCCTTTGCCATTACTGGTCGATTTTGAAAATGTTGAACACAGCTTAGCGATGCAAACTCGGTAATCTGATTTTAACAATGCTTAAAGGGAAATTGTTGAGCACTGCTTAACAGTGTGCAAATCCACTTAGCTGAGCTGACTGCTGCTTAGCATTCATGTCTAAGCAATGCTTAAAATGGCTAAGCATAGCTGAGCACTGTTAACCATTGCTCACTTTTAATTATTAAAAATATCAGACTAATGACATTTAGTAAGTGTATATGATTTACTTTATATGATGGCCCCCTATGTGCTTTCATTACATTGCCAAGGAGCGTGACTATACTGTATGGGATACCTGTGTATACATGGGTGGTTTCACATGTTATATGCACTTACGCTTCCATTTTAGACCAGCTACACTACCCTGGTTGACAAATATCAATTATTACATCATTTAAAAAATAAAAAATAATTTTAACACTGCTTTCCTATGTAAAAATGAAATGCCTGTTTTTGTACTCAAACTGTCAGTGCTTGCATATAAAGTGGGAACTCTAACCACTACTCTATCCTGGCATTAGGATTTTAGCTGTATCTTTTTATTTATCTCCTCTGGGTGTTTAAGCAATGCTGGGCAGAGGGCCTTAATGTGCACACCTGCTCAGCTATGCTTAAACATACCTTATGGAAAAATATATATATATATATTTAATTATTTATGACCTTGTACAGCTTTGTTACTCTAGGAGGTTAACAGATATGTGAGGCAGGCATCTGGCCATTCTGCAGACACCTATACAGTTGAGAGCTTTGGTTGTATGGCACTTTCAGATGGTAGACATTTGTGTTTCAGTCTTCATACCCTTAAGGAAGTCTGTGCTACTGCATACCTTTTATTCTGTCAGCTTTCCAGGTTTCTCAGTGCAATATTTAGGAATGTCCCTATTTGTGTGCCTTCATTGTCCACCCCCCATTCTTTATGGCTTTGTACAGCTTTATTGCTCTAGGAAGTTGAGAAGTATGTGAGACAGGCATCTGGGCATTCTGCAGACACCTGTACAGTTAACGGCTATGGCCATGCAGCAATTTCATATGGCAGGCATTTGTGTTTCAGTCTTCATACACTTCAGGAAGTCCGTGCTACTGCATATCTTTTATTCTAGAAGATTTCCGAGTTTCTTATTGCAATATTTAGGAAATGTCCATATTTGTGTGCCTTTGTCCCCCCATTATTTATGGCTTTGTACAGCTTTATTGCTCTAGGAAGTTGAGAAGTATGTGAGGCAGGCATCTGGGGATTCTGCAGACACCTGTACAGTTAACAGCTATGGCCATATGGCAATTTCATATGGCAGACATTTGTGTTTCAGTCTTCGCACCTTCAGGAAGTCTATGCTACTGCATACCTTTTATTCTATCAGCTTTCTGGATTTCTCAGTGTAATATTTAGAAAATGTCCCTATTTGTGTGCATTTGTCTCCCCATTATTTATGGCTTTGTACAGCTTTATTGCTCTAGAGGGTTGAGAAGTATGTGAAGCAGGCATCTGGGCATTCTGCAGACACCTGTTCAGTTGATGGCTATGGCCGTACGGCACTTTTACAATGCACGGTGTGTGTGACAGAACCTTTCACACACACCCTCCATTGTTTCTTGGTTCCCAAGCTATTTTAGTGTCTGCAGACACTGAAATGCTCATTTTATTTCATTGCAGTGTCCGCAGACACTGAAATACTTTTAAAAATGGCTGTACAGCACTTTCTGAGTGCAGAGGGCATGTTAGATGTGCATGCACTTCTTAAACATGCCCTCTGCACTCAGTAATGTTCATGTCCATTTAGCCTTAGCAGTAGCCAGCCTTCATGAATATGCAAGGTATGCTGCTGTTAAAGCTAAGGGGAAACTGACATGGTTCACGCCATGCAGGAATAGAGCTATTCCTGCACAGAGTTTATTGAATCCCAGGGTGTGTTTTTTCTCTGTACTGTTCTACAGATCACACAAATTTGTAACCTTCTATTGTAATTATCACTGTATAATGTAACATGTTAACTATATTATAAATCCTTCTGTATATGTGGAGCTTTTCTCCATGGGCCTCAGCTGAAAAAGGGTGACCATGCAGTCGAACATTCCCAGTAAACAAACGTAAAATAAAATAAATAAAATGGATACTGGTAAGGAGTTCCAGGCCTTAGCAACATTGAAAATGTTTGGCTCTATAAAGCATTCACATTTTTTGATGAGTTTTTCCTATGCAATTTTGACTCCAGCGGTTGCATTGTCAAGAGACAGGACTTTAAATTCTGTTTTTTCATGACAGAGGGATTTGGGGAAAAGAAGTAGCAGTTATTTGTGTTTTAGGGTTAAGCATGAGTCATGAATCACAAAGCCACATTTCAGTGGCTGTTAAAGCTTCCTGAGTAATTTTTTTTGTGGGTGTGCCATGTTGTCAGATGTGCAAATGATTGTAAAGTCATCTGCTTGCTGTATTAGGCAGTCCTGTTGTTTGCATGTGTGCAGGGTGCTGGTGAGAAGGAAAGAGCCTTGTGGTACACCGGTGGTGTTCAGGAGGTATAGAGAGAATGTGAAGTGCTATCTTTACTGACTGATACCTATTGGATAGGTAGCTTTTGAACCATAGGAAGGTGGGCTGAGAGAGACCTAATGAGGACATTTGAAGTAGAAGTTTGCTTTGAAAAACTATCTTGATGGCTTTAGACAAGTGTAAAAATAAGGAGGAGACTAGTTTGCCATTATCTCTAGCTTTATTGATGGTTTCTGAATATATAGGTTAGACATGCTGTGTCAGTACTGTGGGAAGGACAGAAGCTATGTTGTGTGGGGGAAAGAAGTTCTTCCTGTAACATAAAATATAGCAACTTCTTTTGAATTCTTTTTTCAAGTATTTTGGTGAGGGGAGATAAGATTGCTATCAGTCTAAAGTTATTAATGTCTGTTGAATTTCCTCCTTTGTATGGAGGAATAATGTATGATTTTTTCCAGATAAAAGAAATGTGAGATTCCTGGAGTGACCTGTTTATAAGACTGAGACAGGGCAGGCAATACTATTGACTGCTATTTTAATGTACTCACTTGGAAAGTCATCAGCTGAAGTAGAACATGGTTTGAGGTTAACAGGAGTTTTATATAGGATGTGGGCACAGGTTTTAGTGAAAATGGATGTGGTAATATATGGCTGTTGGGTAGGGATAGTATTAGATGTTGCGGAATCCTTGGTTAGAGATCCTGTACTTTGGGGAATCCTTGGTTAGAGATGTTGTATTATCTATGAAACAAGAGTTGAACTGTATTATGGTTTCAAGTGGTGAGTTATTGGGAGTGGGGTTAGCAATTACATTTTTCGCCAGGATGCAAGATTTCTTTAATGGATGTCCAGGATTTTTTAGGGTTGTGTTTAATATTATTTTGAGAGTTGTTATATGGTATTTTTTGTCTTATCTATGAACCACTTAACTTATTCATTCAGTATCACAGATAACACACAGGTGATGCTCTGGGGACATCTTGCTTTGGGTGGTCTTGCCAGGTATGTGGGGAGCTTGGTGGTCATCAGATCATGCTAACAGTAGGTGATATGGATTATTAGGATTAAATGTCTTTAAATATCATTACAGATTCTTGATTTTATGGGTACCCTGGATCATGTGCCATTAGTTTAACATCTGCACATAAGACATACTGCAGCCTGTATTATTGTCATGCTGGGGAGGGCAGAGTTTATTTTTTGTAATATGGTTCCATTGCATAGATGTAACTGCAACATAAGTCTGACCTTTGGCTGTCTGCAAGTTTAGAGATCTCAATAAGGTTTTTCTTTAGTCAGCAGTGTGATTTCCTTTCTCCATCTGCTTACTGAGTGGATTGAGTAAGTCACTTAACAAGCAAGTACAGCTGAGTTATCCAAGAAAAGCAGAATTGTACCTACTTTTTTACTCAGCTAACAGATACATAAAATTAAAAAAGTAAATAATAAATTCTCCCCAGTCACAACTACAATGTTACACCTAACCAAATTTTCCATCTGTGATGTGGTTTAATTTTAGGTCTAAAGCGTGTGGTAAACATATAGCCCATCCTTATCTCTACCAGTAAGTACTATGGCTACATATATGTTGGGTGATAAATATCCAGTGTTCAAATAATTGTGGTCAAGTTCAGAATTTGCTAATAGTTGGTTTTGGCATTAGCCAAAACACTGATGTAATCCTCATTTAGCTCTTTCACAACCTAATCAAAAAGCTCACATTTGGTGTTAGATTTAAAGAAGTTAGAGTTATGTTGTGGACATGGTTACTTCCTAAGTTAACTGTTGACTTAACCTTAACTCTCACCAAAATGCTTTTAGTAGATATGTGATTAGAAGAAGATTAAGAGGGGCCTAAATCCAATGCTTTAAACATTAACTGGTTATGGATGTCATAAGAGAGTGGACTAAGAGAGCCATGACCTGAACTACAAATGCAAGGGTTAGGATTACTTTTTACACCAATCTGCATATCTATCAACTTGTCTATCAAACTGAGCAGTCCTGTCTCTTCTGCACTGAAAAGAACAATGCACAAATGAATTTGTTACTACAAGGGATCTTTCCATCCAAATGATGGTATATCAAAAGGACTCCTGCTAAAAGTAGATGTACATCTTACACATCTCAAAAGACAAACCAACCACCGTAACCAGCACAGGTAACCAAAAACTACAGGTAATGCTACTCAACGCCAAAAGTCTCAACCTCAAAATGCACACACTCGAGGCTCTCCTCAGCATGGAGAAAACTGATGTTTGTGCAGTGACAGAAACCTGGTTCAAGGCTCAAAAGAGCACCCCAGCACTGCCAGGTTACAATTCATATCATACCTTCAGGCCTCAGTTACCGGATCGCAGTACAAAGGGCGGAGGTGTATCCATATTCATCAAGGATACCCATATCTCCAGGTTAGTAGCGCAGCATGATGCCCCACAGATCATCCATGCACAATTATCAGCAGGCAAAACTACATTTCAAGTCGTAGCTGGTTATAGATCACCCACCATGTCCCAAGATGCTCACTAAGTCATAGTCATAGTCCACTATGACTTTGTCCAGATTTCCCACACTAAAAGGTTGGGAGTTATGATTCTGAGGTATGACTGCACTGCATGTTATATATACACACACACATATATATATACATATATATATATATATATATATATATATATATATATATATATTTTTTTTTAATACACACATATATATATATATATATATATATATATATATATATATATACATAATGTATAAACTTTTTTCATATATATGTATCACCATATATACATATGTGTATATTTATATATACAAAACATGATTGATTCCACAAAGCTTTTTCCCTAATGTTGAATGCCTCTATTGCATGATATGTTTGAAAAAGCAATGAAAACTCCTGCAGCTTAAATGGTGTAGTTGTACATTGTTCTGACTATAATATCCAGAGTCTTAGGTTTGAGACCTGTCACAGCCATCTAATTTGTTGCTGGGCAGAACAGATGCTGATAACTGGGCTTGCATGATACTAAGTGATGCCAAAACACGGTTAGTCCGTTTTGGCTTCACTTAGTGGTATTTATTCCCACTTACACCCTCGCTAATTTCTTTAAAAGAAAAGAAAAATAGGTGATAGGAAAGTGGTAAAAAAGGGGCATGCACAGGGAAAAACAATATGAAAGGTAGCTAGTGATGTGCAGGGCAGTTGTATCAAAGGTCCATAGCTATCAATTTTTTTACACAGCAACAGCTGTGCATTTGTACAGAATTTGGAGGTAAATTTGGACACTCAAACCCCAGAGAGGGGTGAGGACAACAGAAATGTGTCAAGGCAATTGGACTAGATTACATTTGTCCAGTGGACATGTGTGTGAAATAGACAGCTATGTATGGGGCAATTTTTTTTGGGGGACAAATGTCCTTTTATTTTAAGGTGAGAGTGGGATGTTGGGGAAGGATTGTAGGTACGTCTGGATAGGTAGGTTGGGTAGGAAGACAGACAAGACAGCAGACAGGGGTTGTTAATGACACATGATGGGGTAAACACCTTTGAATGGGAGGGTGGTTGGGAATCTGATGCCCATGAGATCCCAAATGGATACAGTGGGACTGAGGTCCCCAACCATGGGCAGTCACTACTGCACCTTCACTGCCCCGAAGGTGGCTGTGATGGGGCAGGACAGCAGAGGCAGCCTGCCCCTCAAGGTGCACCAGGCAGCCCTCCATCTGGTGCTGCCAGTCACCCAACTCTGTTTGGATGATGCTGCGCAACATACCCCAGAACTGACTGCGGGCTACATCCCCTGAGGTGGTTCCACTCGAAGGTGGTGCAGGATCAAAGGATGAGGAAGTCCTGGGTTTGGTCTCAGATGTGCTGGGGCCCAGTGCCATGGCCAGATGAGGTGGGACAGAAGGATCTGCCGGGATCTGCCTTCCCAAACATGCTATGGTGTTGAGGTTTTACAAAATATGTTGGCTAGTCATGAACAACACATTTCAAGGCTAGTTATAACAGCATGCATGGGTGTTCCAATTAACCCCATAAAACAGATTTGAAACAGTTGCATAGCAAACAGAACACATGCATAAATGGAATAACAGTATGCATCATAATAGCATACCAGTAACATTGACAGAAACAGGCAACCAACAATGGTATTTGAATAATGTATGTTAACATGCAACCATTCAAATATATAAACAATAATAGAATACAAGTCCCAACATTTTGTTTGGAGAACAGCATACTCATAGTATATGAATTATAGTATTGATCCAGATAAGGGATGGTGGGAGAGAAAAAAAGTCTATTAACAACTGTTTATACTTCTATTTTCCACAACAGTACTGCTCAGTACTCTGTGGGTCTGCCCTCACTTTATATTTACCTATGGCCCATAGCTTCTGTAGCACCACCATACCTATTAAACTGTCAGCCTGGAATGGTATAGAGCAAACTGTGACAACTCTGGGTACATGACTAGAGGAGACTTGTACATGTAAGTTTTACATATCTGGCACAGAAGGGGTACCCTGAACTGCTGTTATGTGAGTGTGCTATTGGCTTATTTCAAATGGTTTCTTATCTGTGTCCAGGGTTATTGGCAGCAGTGACCACTAGCCATGACCATGTGACACTTGAGAGACATGTATTGGGAAGAGTGCATGTTGTATTTACCTAACCTGCTGTAATTTGCAGACATGTGGTGGGACAGTTGAACAGTTCTGCACAGTTTATTAGTATACCCTTTATAAAGACACTAATAATATTTCCTTACCTGTAAAGCCTGTGGAGAAAATATCTGTTAACACTACCTAACTGTTTTTACATTTCTCCCTGATTCCTTTTGTGTAGATATGCACACATATTAGTACCACTCCCTGGATTCAAACCATGTGTGGGTGTGCAAAATTAACAGCTAAGCTGCTTCTCAGCACACTGAGCTACTGGAGAACTGCTACTTCTTACTTCACTTGTTTCTGCCTAATAGTCTCTTGGATAGACAGTCTGAACTTGTAATCCTGTGATGCATGCATGACAGATAATTAGTGTACTGTGCATTAATCATTTGGATTACTACAGTCAGGAAGGCAAGGGTTAACACAAGACAATGCTGCATGGAACACACTTTGATACATCACATATTACTATTCAGGGTTCAGAGCTTAGTGCAGTACATATTTCACATTTCATTTATATCTTGTTTTACAGCTCCATTCTAAGTCTACAACAACATACCAGAGTAAACACAACAGTTTCTGTTATAGATGTTTATTACAGATCAATATTAGTTGGACAAACTTTATTTATTCAGTTAACACAGTAACAGTATATCTACTAACAGTAAGCAATATACTCCTTTTTAGTTATTTGCACGATATACTGCAAAATAGATATTTACTCACTAGCCTATAGGTGCAGCCTCAGCAGTCTGTCTCCATTGGCTTCCATGTTACTAGCTCTCTCTGCTGCAGCTGTAGCAGAGGAAAACAAACATTATGCATACCTGTCTATCACATCCTCAGGCTAGAATTTGGTACTCCTATATCTGTGATACGTACAAACTGCTGGAGTACGGTTGACCCTAGCATCTTAGATCCACTGGTCCAAGACTGCGCTCTTCCTCTGCTTTAGGTCGGCATAGTGGTGCCGCACCAGCTCACCAGTTTGGGGGATGCCAGTAGCACTGGTGAAATCATGGGTGAGATAGTCCCAGGCCTCCATTTTATACTGAGAGCCCTGGTATTGACCCTGCAGCAGTCTCTCATCATGGTCACCTATGAGGAGTCCAGCCATGACCCTGGACTCCAGGATGTGCCAGTGCTGCACCCTAAATTGTGAACCCTCATCTACTCCAGCCATGGTTCCTGCATAGGTTGAGTTATAACAGGTACTGGCTGTGTTCTTGCCTGTGGGTTTAAATAAGGCCATATTCCCACCCTTTGCCATTACTGGTCGATTTTGAAAATGTTGAACACAGCTTAGCGATGCACGAACTCGGTAATCTGATTTTAACAATGCTTAAAGGGGAAATTGTTGAGCACTGCTTAACAGTGTGCAAATCCACTTAGCTGAGCTGACTGCTGCTTAGCATTCATGTCTAAGCAATGCTTAAAATGGCTAAGCATAGCTGAGCACTGTTAACCATTGCTCACTTTTAATTATTAAAAATATCAGACTAATGACATTTAGTAAGTGTATATGATTTACTTTATATGATGGCCCCCTATGTGCTTTCATTACATTGCCAAGGAGCGTGACTATACTGTATGGGATACCTGTGTATACATGGGTGGTTTCACATGTTATATGCACTTACGCTTCCATTTTAGACCAGCTACACTACCCTGGTTGACAAATATCAATTATTACATCATTTAAAAAATAAAAAATAATTTTAACACTGCTTTCCTATGTAAAAATGAAATGCCTGTTTTTGTACTCAAACTGTCAGTGCTTGCATATAAAGTGGGAACTCTAACCACTACTCTATCCTGGCATTAGGATTTTAGCTGTATCTTTTTATTTATCTCCTCTGGGGTGTTTAAGCAATGCTGGGCAGAGGGCCTTAATGTGCACACCTGCTCAGCTATGCTTAAACATACCTTATGGAAAAATATATATATATATATTTAATTATTTATGACCTTGTACAGCTTTGTTACTCTAGGAGGTTAACAGATATGTGAGGCAGGCATCTGGCCATTCTGCAGACACCTATACAGTTGAGAGCTTTGGTTGTATGGCACTTTCAGATGGTAGACATTTGTGTTTCAGTCTTCATACCCTTAAGGAAGTCTGTGCTACTGCATACCTTTTATTCTGTCAGCTTTCCAGGTTTCTCAGTGCAATATTTAGGGAATGTCCCTATTTGTGTGCCTTCATTGTCCACCCCCCATTCTTTATGGCTTTGTACAGCTTTATTGCTCTAGGAAGTTGAGAAGTATGTGAGACAGGCATCTGGGCATTCTGCAGACACCTGTACAGTTAACGGCTATGGCCATGCAGCAATTTCATATGGCAGGCATTTGTGTTTCAGTCTTCATACACTTCAGGAAGTCCGTGCTACTGCATATCTTTTATTCTAGAAGATTTCCGAGTTTCTTATTGCAATATTTAGGAAATGTCCATATTTGTGTGCCTTTGTCCCCCCATTATTTATGGCTTTGTACAGCTTTATTGCTCTAGGAAGTTGAGAAGTATGTGAGGCAGGCATCTGGGGATTCTGCAGACACCTGTACAGTTAACAGCTATGGCCATATGGCAATTTCATATGGCAGACATTTGTGTTTCAGTCTTCGCACCTTCAGGAAGTCTATGCTACTGCATACCTTTTATTCTATCAGCTTTCTGGATTTCTCAGTGTAATATTTAGAAAATGTCCCTATTTGTGTGCATTTGTCTCCCCATTATTTATGGCTTTGTACAGCTTTATTGCTCTAGAGGGTTGAGAAGTATGTGAAGCAGGCATCTGGGCATTCTGCAGACACCTGTTCAGTTGATGGCTATGGCCGTACGGCACTTTTACAATGCACGGTGTGTGTGACAGAACCTTTCACACACACCCTCCATTGTTTCTTGGTTCCCAAGCTATTTTAGTGTCTGCAGACACTGAAATGCTCATTTTATTTCATTGCAGTGTCCGCAGACACTGAAATACTTTTAAAAATGGCTGTACAGCACTTTCTGAGTGCAGAGGGCATGTTAGATGTGCATGCACTTCTTAAACATGCCCTCTGCACTCAGTAATGTTCATGTCCATTTAGCCTTAGCAGTAGCCAGCCTTCATGAATATGCAAGGTATGCTGCTGTTAAAGCTAAGGGGAAACTGACATGGTTCACGCCATGCAGGAATAGAGCTATTCCTGCACAGAGTTTATTGAATCCCAGGGTGTGTTTTTTCTCTGTACTGTTCTACAGATCACACAAATTTGTAACCTTCTATTGTAATTATCACTGTATAATGTAACATGTTAACTATATTATAAATCCTTCTGTATATGTGGAGCTTTTCTCCATGGGCCTCAGCTGAAAAAGGGTGACCATGCAGTCGAACATTCCCAGTAAACAAACGTAAAATAAAATAAATAAAATGGATACTGGTAAGGAGTTCCAGGCCTTAGCAACATTGAAAATGTTTGGCTCTATAAAGCATTCACATTTTTTGATGAGTTTTTCCTATGCAATTTTGACTCCAGCGGTTGCATTGTCAAGAGACAGGACTTTAAATTCTGTTTTTTCATGACAGAGGGATTTGGGGAAAAGAAGTAGCAGTTATTTGTGTTTTAGGGTTAAGCATGAGTCATGAATCACAAAGCCACATTTCAGTGGCTGTTAAAGCTTCCTGAGTAATTTTTTTGTGGGTGTGCCATGTTGTCAGATGTGCAAATGATTGTAAAGTCATCTGCTTGCTGTATTAGGCAGTCCTGTTGTTTGCATGTGTGCAGGGTGCTGGTGAGAAGGAAAGAGCCTTGTGGTACGCGGCTCGTGTTCAGGAGGTATAGAGAGAATGTGAAGTGCTATCTTTACTGACTGATACCTATTGGATAGGTAGCTTTTGAACCATAGGAAGGTGGGCTGAGAGAGACCTAATGAGGACATTTGAAGTAGAAGTTTGCTTTGAAAAACTATCTTGATGGCTTTAGACAAGTGTAAAAATAAGGAGGAGACTAGTTTGCCATTATCTCTAGCTTTATTGATGGTTTCTGAATATATAGGTTAGACATGCTGTGTCAGTACTGTGGGAAGGACAGAAGCTATGTTGTGTGGGGGAAAGAAGTTCTTCCTGTAACATAAAATATAGCAACTTCTTTTGAATTCTTTTTCAAGTATTTTGGTGAGGGAGATAAGATTGCTATCAGTCTAAAGTTATTAATGTCTGTTGAATTTCCTCCTTTGTATGGAGGAATAATGTATGATTTTTTCCAGATAAAAGAAATGTGAGATTCCTGGAGTGACCTGTTTATAAGACTGAGACAGGGCAGGCAATACTATTGACTGCTATTTTAATGTACTCACTTGGAAAGTCATCAGCTGAAGTAGAACATGGTTTGAGGTTAACAGGAGTTTTATATAGGATGTGGGCACAGGTTTTAGTGAAAATGGATGTGGTAATATATGGCTGTTGGGTAGGGATAGTATTAGATGTTGCGGAATCCTTGGTTAGAGATCCTGTACTTTGGGGAATCCTTGGTTAGAGATGTTGTATTATCTATGAAACAAGAGTTGAACTGTATTATGGTTTCAAGTGGTGAGTTATTGGGAGTGGGGTTAGCAATTACATTTTTCGCCAGGATGCAAGATTTCTTTAATGGATGTCCAGGATTTTTTAGGGTTGTGTTTAATATTATTTTGAGAGTTGTTATATGGTATTTTTTGTCTTATCTATGAACCACTTAACTTATTCATTCAGTATCACAGATAACACACAGGTGATGCTCTGGGGACATCTTGCTTTGGGTGGTCTTGCCAGGTATGTGGGGAGCTTGGTGGTCATCAGATCATGCTAACAGTAGGTGATATGGATTATTAGGATTAAATGTCTTTAAATATCATTACAGATTCTTGATTTTATGGGTACCCTGGATCATGTGCCATTAGTTTAACATCTGCACATAAGACATACTGCAGCCTGTATTATTGTCATGCTGGGGAGGGCAGAGTTTATTTTTTGTAATATGGTTCCATTGCATAGATGTAACTGCAACATAAGTCTGACCTTTGGCTGTCTGCAAGTTTAGAGATCTCAATAAGGTTTTTCTTTAGTCAGCAGTGTGATTTCCTTTCTCCATCTGCTTACTGAGTGGATTGAGTAAGTCACTTAACAAGCAAGTACAGCTGAGTTATCCAAGAAAAGCAGAATTGTACCTACTTTTTTACTCAGCTAACAGATACATAAAATTAAAAAAGTAAATAATAAATTCTCCCCAGTCACAACTACAATGTTACACCTAACCAAATTTTCCATCTGTGATGTGGTTTAATTTTAGGTCTAAAGCGTGTGGTAAACATATAGCCCATCCTTATCTCTACCAGTAAGTACTATGGCTACATATATGTTGGGTGATAAATATCCAGTGTTCAAATAATTGTGGTCAAGTTCAGAATTTGCTAATAGTTGGTTTTGGCATTAGCCAAAACACTGATGTAATCCTCATTTAGCTCTTTCACAACCTAATCAAAAAGCTCACATTTGGTGTTAGATTTAAAGAAGTTAGAGTTATGTTGTGGACATGGTTACTTCCTAAGTTAACTGTTGACTTAACCTTAACTCTCACCAAAATGCTTTTAGTAGATATGTGATTAGAAGAAGATTAAGAGGGGCCTAAATCCAATGCTTTAAACATTAACTGGTTATGGATGTCATAAGAGAGTGGACTAAGAGAGCCATGACCTGAACTACAAATGCAAGGGTTAGGATTACTTTTTACACCAATCTGCATATCTATCAACTTGTCTATCAAACTGAGCAGTCCTGTCTCTTCTGCACTGAAAAGAACAATGCACAAATGAATTTGTTACTACAAGGGATCTTTCCATCCAAATGATGGTATATCAAAAGGACTCCTGCTAAAAGTAGATGTACATCTTACACATCTCAAAAGACAAACCAACCACCGTAACCAGCACAGGTAACCAAAAACTACAGGTAATGCTACTCAACGCCAAAAGTCTCAACCTCAAAATGCACACACTCGAGGCTCTCCTCAGCATGGAGAAAACTGATGTTTGTGCAGTGACAGAAACCTGGTTCAAGGCTCAAAAGAGCACCCCAGCACTGCCAGGTTACAATTCATATCATACCTTCAGGCCTCAGTTACCGGATCGCAGTACAAAGGGCGGAGGTGTATCCATATTCATCAAGGATACCCATATCTCCAGGTTAGTAGCGCAGCATGATGCCCCACAGATCATCCATGCACAATTATCAGCAGGCAAAACTACATTTCAAGTCGTAGCTGGTTATAGATCACCCACCATGTCCCAAGATGCTCACTAAGTCATAGTCAAAAACCTCTCCAAAGCAAACTTCAAACTACTTGCATCTGAAGTGGAAAGCTTCACTATTCCCTTGCAGAAGGCTAATGATATCCAAGATGCGGAATCCTACACCAAGGCACTCTATATGCATCTTCAGGATTGCATGGACTGTGCTATCCTAAATAAAACCAAGACTCCTTCCTCAAGCAAGAAGAAACCAGTCTGGTGGACCCCGGCCATAAGCAAACTTTACAATAAAAGGAGGAGACTTATACAAAAAAAGGCCAAATCTCAAGTAGAAAAATCATCCCTGATCAGCATTAGTAAGAAATTGAGGGCCCTCATCAAGTCAACTAAAGCTAATTTTGAAAAGAAAGTTGCCAAGGATGCCAAGGATAACCATAAGGCCTTCTATGGCTACATCAAAAACCTAAATGGCAACGCTCAGGTCTGTTCTGAGCTAGTACTAAATGGAACAAAATACACTGACCCTTCTGACATTGCCAACATCTTGGCTCACAGGTTCAGTGCAAATTCCCCCATCCCCTCATCACCTACAGTACCTATTACCATTCTAGGGGATTGTGTAAGTCCAATTATTACTGATACGTTGGTTAACAAGGGTCTATCTAAAGCTAAAAACACTGCCTCCATGAGACCAGATGGTGTCCCAGGCTGTGTCATACACGAGCTCTGAAAGGAATTAACCCCGCATCTTAATACCCTGTTCAGTCTCAGCCTCTCCACAGGATATGTGCCCATAGAATGGTGCACGGCAATGGTGGTCCCGCTACACAAGGGTGGGGCCACAACTGACCCTGGGAACTACCGACCAATAAGCCTGACCAGTCTGATCTGTAAGGCTATGCAGCGAATCATTATGGAACTCATAAATGGAGAGATTGGGAACCTCCAGTCGCTGGACCCCACACAGTTCGGCTTCGTCAAGGGCAGATCATGCCTCCTGAACCTGGTGGATTTCTTTGAGACAGTTACTCAGGCTATAGATAAGGGAAAGGAGGTACACACGGCTTACCTTGACCTTTCTAAAGCATTTGACACCATTCCCCATTCAGGTATTATTGATAAGCAGACCAGCCTGGGCATAAACCCTTATGTTACAAGATGGATCGCAAACTGGCTCTCAGACAGATCCCATAAAGTAAGAGTAGTGGGATCTATGTCCGAATCCAGGCCAGTAATGAGTGGTGTGCCTCAGGGCTCTGTCCTGGGGCCCCTCCTGTTTGGCATATACTTCTCAGAAGTACAGGCAAGCATGGAAGGGCTATGGCTGACTAAGTTTGCGGACGACTGCAAACTGGGTGCTATAATAGAGTCTCTGGCCGACATGGAGATCCTCCAGAAGGGCCTAAAGCAGACTGATGCATGGTGTCAAAGCCATGGTCTCAAGCTAAATGCAATAAAATTCGTAGTAATCCCTTTTGGAAAAAACAGAGTACCCACAAACTTCAACATAGGAGGTAATCCCCTGAAATCTGAAGAAGAAATAAGGGATCTAGGGACCCAAGTAGATAGTCAGCTTTCCTTTGATAACCATGTTGCCAAAGTGGTTAGAAAATCCTTCTATGTGACCCATCTGATCACAAAAGGGTTCGCATCAAGATCTAAGGATGTAATGGTGCTCCTCTACTCTTCCCTCATCAGACCCATTATTGGGTACAATGCACCAATTGGAATGTACCTGGCTAGACATCTCCAGCAGCTGAAGAGACCACAAAGGTACCTAACCAAGAGGATTACTGGCCTCAAACAGTTGCCCTATGCAGCACGATTGAAAAAGCTAAGACTGTTCTCTGTTGCATACCGCTTTCTCAGAGGTGATCTCTGTCTAACATACAGAGCCATGTCCAACCCAGAATTGTTGAACATGCTCCATCTTAGCAAAACCAAATCTACTTGAGCTACACGCTCTAGGGATATAAACCTCAACACAACAATGAATAGAACATGCTGGAGAGATAGATTCCCTTCACAGAGACTTTCCTTACTATGGAACAGGGTCCTGATCTACATAAGACAGAGCCCCTCACTATCACTCTTCAAGAGGAACCTTGATGAGTGGATGGGTAACAGCAAGTTCACACCGGGGATCACACCAACAGCACTACTAGATAGGGGCCAAGGGAACTAGCTGCTAGTACAAGGGTCTAGGGAACTACAAAAGGGGCGGTGAATACCGCACAACATGGCAGGGCTAATATATGCCTTCGGGCAGATAGCCCAGTACCAACCTATGAACCTATGAACCTATCTAAAGAAAATTGTATGGATATAATTTAATTTCATTTCTTTAGTCTCTTGCACCATTTTCATATTTACTTGGATGCTTGTAAACAGGAACTTGTTAATACCGTTTGATTGCTTTTATATGAATGTAAATTTGCTTATGTCACAAGTGATAATTCAATAAAGGTATTTAAAAATGAAAAAAAAAATGCTATGCCACAAAATGTTTGAATAAGCACAGAACATTAATTTATGAAAAGGACATGCATACATATGAGTTTCAGTTGTGTTACTGGAATAAGACAGGCAATTTGTATATGGTCTTTTGCAAAATCCAAAAGTATACAGCACACTGATATACACTGTATGCAATTAACTCTCATTATGAAACCAGCAACAGAATGATCAGACTGAACAGCCCTGAAAGCAATATGTATAATAGTGATAACACAGCTGAGAATAAACAAGGTATTAAACAGAGGGGCTCAGAGTCTTGCTGTCCTCTGGAAGAAAAGTGAAAAGACAACCATGACCCACACCGAAAAGTATGAGAGCTACTCACTATAGTTCATTGGTGCCAATCACTATTGTTTATAGTGTATTGGAAAATAATAACTAAAGACAACCATGACCCACACCGAGAAGTATGAGAGCTACTCACTATAGTGCAGTGGTGCCAATCACTATTGTTTATAGTGTATTGGAAAATAATAACTAAAGACAGCCATGACCCACACCGAAAAGTATGAGAGGTACTCACTATAGTTCATTGGTGCCAATCACTATTGTTTATAGTGTATTGAAAAATAATAACTAAAGACAACCATGACCCACACCGAAAAGTATGAGAGGTACTCACTATAGTTCATTGGTGCCAATCACTATTGTTTATAGTGTATTGGAAAATAATAACTATATTTAATGGCATTCAAATGTGTGTGGAGCTCTGAAACATATGTAATCACTTGCCCCTTTTTATTGATTAGAACCCTGACAAAGGGCCTTTTTAGTATGGTATGCAGTATAAAAGCTTTGATCATCATGAACACCTACAAATAACAGACTGAAATAAAATTATATGGAGGGTCGTTCTACTTGAATTTTGTTGTACCATATGCCATGTAATTATATTTACTAGGGTTTATCACATTGTTTTGAAAAAAAAAACTACTGTTGCATTTGAAATGCATCCTTACAGATATAGGGATGGGTTCATGAAAATCAAAAGCACATGTATTGAATGCTGCAGACTGTACTATGAGCATTAATTTTCCAATACTTCATTGCATAAGCCTTATGTATTAAATGAATGTGTAGCACTGCTGGCATAGGGATGATGTTTACTATGTGTACCAAATGGCCCCAGTGACTGGAGCACAAACCATAGCCACCACTTATGACCAATCCCACCATGTAATGCATATTAATGTTTATGCTTATGCCCCACCCTTAATGACATCATAGTCAAATATGTCAGTGCCTTTTGTACAGACTCTTTTGGGACTACCACTACTACTATAAAAGGTGTTTGTCATACAGGTACATCTGCTCCTACATCTTTTAAAAGTATAATGAGTGCTTGGTATTCAGTGGTGCAACATTTTAACCTCTCAGCGTAGTGCATATGATGCTACATTGAATTATGCTAGTAAGTCGCATTAGCATGTACTGTAACAGAGTCATTTTTGAATATATTGCATTGGCTCCTCTTTAGCCTGCAAACGCCAGCATATCATGCCCAGTGGTATGCAAGCCATGCTTAGATGTTTTGAAGATGGAATGGGCAGGCACAGGAGGTACCTTGGAGGTATGGTATACCCTCTGTACAGCCTTATACTCTCAACGTATTGTCTTAAGCAGAAGACCATTGACTTGCTGAGACCACTGTTCTACCGTAACATCATGGCATGTGGTTAGCAGCAGTGCTGTGTCATTCTTCATTATCTGAATTAGGAATACATTATTCCATACAGTGTAGTCAAACTTTAAATCCCCAGCCTAGAAGGTCCATTTATCAAACTGCATTTTTTCCCCATACTTGAACCAAAAATTTGGCAAATCTTCCACCACATACAAGATCCACACCCTGTTACTAAATATCATACAGAATTAAAAGCATTCCTCGTTCAATGAATAACAGTGCAAATGTTTTCATAATAGAGGGGATCACCTAGCATGTAAACTGTCTATCCAAAGACCATCACCTCCTTGTCCTTCGGAGTGTATCTCTTCTAGTCCCTATTTGTCTTCCATTTTTGCTACCTTCTGTGTATTACTACTTCCTACCATACCTTTTCTCTTCACTTTTATCTTCTGAATTATCTATTTTTCAGTTTTCTCTCAGTTTTAACTAATTTTGTTGTATATATTGCAAATATTGACTATAACTTTTAAGATTTTTTAGTTCTTTTACTTTATTATTACAGCTACCATAAAGAGTATTTTGTTTAATATTTACTATCCTTGTGAACCCATCACAACTGTTTGCTTAATCATTATTTGTATTAAAATTGTAACACTGGGCTAAACCTGAAAAAGATCTACATAGATCAGAGTTCTACCTCAGTCAAGCAAAGAAATGTGTCAATCCTATTTTTAATGAAAATCACAGTAAGATATTTATGCTGTTTTGCACTAAAGAGTCCAATTGGTAATGGGGCATTAAAGAGTCATAATGCCTCACAACCAATAGTGTTTCACTGACCATTCACCATATCAGAATTATGTTGATTTCCTCTATGGTACAGTAAACACCACACTGCTGGATAAGACATTTGCACATACATCATTATATTCACATTTTGAGACATAAGAAACAACCCTTTGCTTCTATGAGTCTGTTATCCTTTAATTATTTATTTGACATTTGTTGACCGGATTAGTTCAACTGGGCAAAGCCCCTTTTCAGTGGCAGCCCAGGAAGAAAAGCTCCACAAGAATTACAAACATATACTATATAAAATATAATGATACATTAAGATATAAAAAGCATAAAGCACATTGTGATGTTCATTATTTACATATAGAAATTATATACACATTTAACCCACTGAATCAAACATTATAACCTCTGTAATTGTGGATCAGTTACATGTATGAGGAATGACCTTACGAGAATAGGGATGGCAGATATAAGGTTAACTGAAGTTGAACTCAGATTGGAGTAAGCTGTAAGTTTCATTAAAGAGGTAGTATCGGAAATGTTGAAGTACAGCCAGAGAGTAGACATGAGAGGAAGTAGGGGGGGGGGGTTGGCGAGGGTGAAGGTGAGAGATGCAGATTGAAGAGTCATAGATGGTTATTACAGTGACAGATCCAAGTGCTGTTTCACAAGTTTTTGGTAGCAGTCTTGAAATTTTGTGGATGCTTAATATTCCTGATGTCTAAAGGAAGTTTATTTCAAGACTGGGCAGGGGAGTACCTGCATAAGTTTTGCCCTATTTTGCTTTTGGGTTTGTAGATCTGGAGGTGGTTTTGCTCAGAGCTTTGGAGGGACCTTGTAAGGATACAGAGAGAGACATGAGAGGCATGACCAAGACAGAAGCAAGGCTGGTTCAGTATAGAATGTATGATTTGAAGCTAAGAGAGAAGTAGTTGATGGGGAAATTCTAGCCAGTTTAGGCTTTTAAGGGCAAGACAGTGGTGAGAGTGCTAAGTAACATCAGCAGTGAATCATGCAGTTTTGTTTTATGTGGATTCTAATTTTGATAGGAGAGTGGTCTGAAAGTTAGTGAGGATTTGCAAGCTGTAAAACAGGCTTGGAAGGAGGTATGCATGGGATGGAGAGATTTTTGATCTGGTGGAGAGACATTTTTTGTTTCTATACAGAAGTCCAAGATTTTGGTGGGTTTTCCTAATGTTGTTGGAGACATGC
Source organism: Protopterus annectens (assembly GCF_019279795.1). NCBI lineage: Eukaryota > Metazoa > Chordata > Ceratodontiformes > Protopteridae > Protopterus > Protopterus annectens. The sequence goes on from NC_056744.1 coordinate 511,516,841, forward strand.
CGATCAAATATGAGTTGGTCATCTATGATGACCCCCAGTAGCTTCCTGTGAAGCTCAATAGATATAGGTGTATTGTTAAGGGAAGATATAGAGAAGAAATACTTTATATGGTTCATAGTTCGAGAAGTGAAAAGCAGGAATTTAGTTTTTTTTTTTTTTTGGATTTAGAATCAGCTGATTATTGGTTGGCTAGTTTTCTATTGTAAAGAATGATTTTTGTGTGAGAGTATTTAGGTATGAGAGGGAGTCTGCTAAGGTGATGACACTGGAGTCATATGCATACTGCACAAGAAAAGACTAGGGACAGAAAGTAAACAGTTGATTGGTAAAAATGTTAAATAGTAATTGGACAAGGATAGATCCTTGAGGTACACCCATCTTAACAGGTAGGGCAAGCAATGTAGTAGAAAGCCATTAAAAAGACTTGAAGTTGATCAAACAGGTAAATAGCAAATCAGGAGATAATTGAATAAGATAGCTTAAGTTCAGAGAGCTTGGCTAGCAGCAGAAGATAGGATACAGTGTTGAATGCTTTTGAGAGGTCAAGGAAAAGGCAAGAGATGAGTTTATTATTGTCTCTGGCTTTGGGAACAGTGTTTAAGAAGGATATGAGGCAGTGGAGGGGCTGTGTTTTTGGTGAAAGCCATGTTGTGTGGGGGTAAGTAAGTTTTCTTGTAGGAGATAGTGGAGGATTTGCTTGTGAACACATTTCTCTAATATTTTGGTAAGAGGGGATAGAATAGCAATTGGCCTGAAGTTGGCAAGTTCAGAGGAGTCACCTCCTTTATGAATAGGTATAGTATAGAATTGTTTCCAGATAGTGGGAACTTTGGACTCACTGATGGAGCGGTTGATGAATATGGAGATGGAGAAGGCAACAGAGTTTGCTGCCTTCTGAAGAAAGAGTGGTGGAAGATTATCAACAGAAGAAGAGCAGGGTTTTAGCTTCTGAAGCAAGGATTTAATATAGTTGGTAAAGGCAGTTTTCAGAGAGATGGCGTGAGACGGATACGGGGATATTGGAGGGTCAGGAGAGATATTAACATTAGTGCTATAGTTGGTTTGGAGTGAAAGTTTGCTGATGGTATTGATGAAGTATGAATTGAAGTTTGTTGCTGTTTCTTTGGGAGTGTTGTTTTGACATAGATTGGGAGATGAGGGGGTTACCTGGGTGCAGAATTTGGTTGATACACTAATGTCTTTGGCTTAGATGAGAGTGAGGGTAAAGAATTGCTTTAGAAGTTTTTCTTGTCATTGATGATGTGTTTTTTGCAAGGTTGCATAGTTCTTTATAGTGCTTGAGGTGGGAGGGGAGTTTTATTTTGGACCATATTCCCCAAGCTTTGTTTCTTTTTTGCATTAAAGTACATGTGGTTTGGGTAAGCAGGAAGATAGGATTGATTTGAAACTAACTGTACATAAGGGGGCTAGGGAGTTGAGAATGTTAAGGAATATAATATTGAATTTAAGTACAGCATTGTCAAGAGGTGCATACTTGAGGAAGGACCAGTTTATTGCTGAAAGATGTTTATTTCTAATCTCTGGATCACAATTATAGAGTTTGCAGCACTCTATGTACCTATGTGGTCTATTATACTGTGGAAAGAATATCAGAACATTGATTGGACAATGATCACTAAGGAAGTCAGGTAGAGTTTCGGGGAAGTAATATTTTTGAGGATTAGAGACAAGTATCCAGTCAAGAAGAGAGAAGGAATTTGTAGGTTTGTTAGTGTGAGTGGAAATGGTGATTGATTGGGAAAAACCATGTATGTTAATATCTGTGCTAGGACTTTCAGAGGAGAGGGATAGACAATTAATGTTAACATCTCCCAGGACAGTAGTTTCATTAGGTGAGCATTGTGAAAGCCAGGAGAGAACATTTTCTAGTATTGGGATATTATCTCCCTGGGGATATGTAGATTGCTGCTATAGTGATTAGGTTGTGGTCATTAATTTTACAGTTGGCAACTAGAAATTTGGCTGGAGAGGCAGAGGGGGTGATGATAGCTAGGGGAGTTACAGTTAGGTGGTTAGAGAACATAATGTCCATGCCCCCAACGTTTTTCATACTTCATCAATACCATCAGCAAACTTTCACTCCAAACCAACTATAGCACTAATGTTGGGAGGGTGGCCTAATGGTTAAGGTGTTTGCCTTACAAACACAAGGTGCAGGGTTTGAGTCTCACAAGGGATAATTGGCTAGGCTTCCAATGGCTCGCAAGGGCAGTTAGCTTACTACTAACCTATGAACCTATGAACCTAAGACATAATAGGTTATAGCCTGGGGGTAAGAAGTCTTTGTCTGGGATGTGGGTTTTTAGCCATGTTTCCATGAGGATGATGATGTCGGGAGAGTGATGGGCTATCCAAGCATGGAAGTCACTGACTTTGTTAAGCATGCTTCTGATGTTCATGGAGTATAGTGATGGATGCATTGTGGGAATAGAAGGATGTGAAGGGGTCTGGTTCATGAGTTTAACATTAGAGTTTGGATGGTTGTGAGGTCCAGGGTTTGCATGGACGTCTCCTGATAGGAGAAGGATACTGAGAGTAGGTGAAGAGTTGTGAAGTGACAGACGATAGGGTAGAATTTCACCTTACTTTTAGATAAGAATTAGCAGTAAGGGGGGATTTTATTTTGGGAAGAGAGGGTGTTGTAGAAAGGGTTGATGAGGATGTGAAAAAAGAGTCTAGGGATTGTGGAAGAGTTATGGGATAGATGGAGGTTGGAGAACAGTGAGGGGATATTAAGTGCGTATTAAAGGAGGAGAGGTTGTGTAGGAGAATAAGTGTAGAGATAGAGAGGAGGGGTAGAATTGTTTTTAGGGTAACATGATTGGGAAGAGATAAAGTTATGTGAGGAAGGAGCAGGAGAGTAGCATGGAGATATACCCTAGTAAGATGACTAGGGTTGCGTAACATAAAGTCTTAGCAAATACGTTGAAATAAATACTTGCCTAGTCAAATTTTATGTGAGATGTTGTGAGATATTTGTGTGGTGGGATACATTGAGGTAAGTGGAGGGTTAAATGTTAGTTTCCTTTAAATTATATTTATTTATTTATTTAATTAATTTATTTAACATTTGTTAACCAGGAAAGTCCAACTTGAAATGAACCCATTTTCAGCGGAGGTCCATGGAGAAATGCTCTAGATGCATGTCTTTCAAACGTGAGTGGAAACCGGAGCACCCTGAGGAAACACACACGAATGCAGGGAGGACATGCAGACTCCACACAGAAGGCACCCTAAATGAGAATCAAACTGGAGAACCTCTTGCTGTGAGGTAACAATGCTACCACTGCAACACTGCACCATCCAGGAAGATAAGGCTGTTTTGAATGAATAAAGGTGATAAGGAATAGAAGGACAGTTAAGATATGTGAATAGATTATGTATTGTGACTAAAGGTACTAGGAAAGATTATTAGAAGTGGGAGAGAAGTTAATTGTGGAAGGGGTTTTGGTGTGAGAGGGTGTAGTAAGCTGGCAGTGGAGGAGTAATTGGCTTTGGAGGTTTGTTTTGTGTGAGTGTGTGTTTAATTGTTAAGGGTGATGGTGAGATTTGATTGGTAGAAGCTTATTGGTAGGGGAGGGATTAGAGGGGGAGTAGTAAAGGAGGGAAAGCTATAAGTTAAACGGTCCCAGGATGGGTGGGAATGGGGGTAGGGTAGGGGAGTGGAATGAACCTGAATGAAGTGAGGGCGAATGGAGTGGACCAAGCCAGATTTGACCAGATTTGATGAGGGAGTGAGAGTGACAAGAAACAATCAGTAAGTAGAATGGACAGTTATAGAATAATTTGTGCCTGTAGTTAGAGGGAAGAGAAAAGAAAAGAAAGTAAGCATAGATAGTGGAATTAGCTGTCTGAGGAGGAAAATGTAGAGGAGAGTCACTGAGGTAGTGGTTCTAGGTGTGAGAGGTTAGAGTAAGAGGAGAAAGAAGTTCAGGATGGCTGCAGATATTATGTGGGGAGTGCAAGGGTGAGAATAGAGGAGTGAGATACTTATTCTGAAGGCAAGGAAAGTTTAATTAGCAAAGGGAGGCAGAAAGAAGGTACAGTGAGTGTACTGTTAAGGCAGGTGAAAAGATGAATGCTGGAACTAGAGGTTTGGGCATGGAGGGGGGAGTGGTGGGTGCAAGGGGGAAGGTGATGTGCAGAAACAGCTTACAGGGAGGTATGCACTAAAATATTAAAGAAGTCAATAGACACATTACATACATTAATTGTACATGGATAACTTGTATGAAGCAACCATCAGCTGGCTAGGAGTCTTCCCTTGTGACTTGGCACAGAGGACTTTTGGTGGCACTACAAGTGTAGGGCTCTTTAACATGAGAAAAGGTAAGTGTGGAGAAGAGGGTTAGAGCAAATCAAGAAAAAGTAGGAAATAATAGAATGCAGTGTAGGGCAGGTAGATAGATGGGTAGGAAAAACAGAGAATAATACAGAGGTATTTATAGGGAGTAAGAGAAGAAAAGTATAGAGGTGGTCGGAGGAGGGAAGTAAGATGTAGATAAGACCATAGATGTAGTAAGTATTCTAAGCAGTTCCATTCAAAAATGTTATAGCAAAGCAAGTTCACACACAATTCAACAGCATTTGGCTACAATAAGAGTGATTAATTGTGTATAATATTGTAATATAACCAAGAACATGAACTTCAAGTAATGCATTGACTTCAGTGGAGAACAAATTCCACTAGAGAACTAAAGGTAACAGAAAAATAAAATAAAAACACACTAAACAACAGTATGGTCAATGCTCCTTTATTTAGGCATTTAACATCTGAAGCTGCAGACAGCTACTGGGTAGATCCAAGGCCACTGCAAAAACTGGGTCAAAGTGAGTTAGAAGGAGTCCATAAAGACTATGTACACCAGGTAATACCCAGGCTGTGTGCTGGTTAGAAGTATGTGTACTGCTTATTTTTTGCTTCTAATTTATTATAGGAACACAGTAATACATGGAGAGCTGCACAGTAACATTGGGCCAGAGAGCAACCTGTATGTGATAAGAGAAATTACAAGTTAGATACTAAGCTTAGGAAATATGGTTAATTAAGGTGATGCCCAGGCTAGGAGGACTAAAACATTGCTTAGTTTAGAGATTATGTCTTTAATTAGGTAGTTGTAACAAGCTATATGGCCCAACCCTTGAATTTATGCACAGAAATGCTACAGGAGTTACAGGTTTCATTTTTAATATGGTACTTGCAACAAGCTGCTCAGCATAGCCCATGTTAAGTGCAATGTTCTTACAACATCAAAACATTTGGAAAGGGATGGCTAAAGTACACAAATATGCACAGTAAGATGTAATGTTTCTGTATAGATATTCTTAATTAAAACTGAGCATCAGTGCCAGAAACTTGTTAAACACCTTATAACAAATCGGAATGTAAGCCAGAAGCCACACTAACTAAAAATGCTACAGTAATGGCCAGAAGGCATGCAGTAGCTCATTACCTAGCTCATTAACTATTATCTTACTTGACATATACAATAATATATTTATTTTTTGTGCTAGGTACAGAAGATGTGGCCTGTTTAAGGATAACTGAGACTAGAAGTTCTTGAAACAAAACATTTAATTTTCAGCTGTGATGACAGTTTGAATGATTCTATAATATGGTTATTCAGATCACCTATAATAGATACATATTTTACTTTTATAGCAGAGTGTTAAGATGTTAAAAACCAAGTGAAAATGAAAAAGACATCTTCATGACAGAAAGGGTACCTTCAAGACAGGTCAGTCAATAACAAACAAACTGATTTTTCCCCTGGTAGACTAAAAACATTATAGGCACCTTTGAGCAACTGGCAGAGGATTTAGGGATCTATTCAGAAAACAAAATCATAACATAGCCATGCTGTTGCAAGTAGCTTGATGTAAATAGCATGATGTAAGACAGCAGTGAGAAGTATACATAGATATGATGGGAATAGTGCTACATAATAAAACCTTCCAGATGTGAGAATGGCAGTTACCACACAATAGAATACACTGTACTATGATCATTTGTGTAACCAAGGAATATTGAAATGCAGGTAGCATGTGAGACACTATGCAGATTCAGACATGCATTGAAGTGCCACATGACCATGGTACAGCTCATAACCCATACAAGAACTGCATTGCAAGAGTGCTAATTGATGTGATTATATAAATGGGAATGGACAGATGATGATACCACAGTCAAAAAAACAGGTAAGGAAAAGCAGAGAGACAAGCATACAGAAGAGCAATGGGATGGGAAGAGTGGTGTGCTAGCGATTATAGAAGAGTGCGTATGTGTGTGCGTGTGTGTGTGTGTGTGTGTGTGTGTGTGTGTGTGTGTGTGTGTGTGTGTGTGTGTGTGTGTGTGTGCCTGAGACAGGTACCACCTTTTATCTTTTTTTATTTAAGAATAGAGGGAGAAGGGGATTTGAACAGGACAGAGGATCTAAGAATGGTAAGAATGGCAACAGTGGCAAGTATACAAAATTATAACATAAACAACAAATAACACAAATCATAATACAATAAGGTATCAGATCATAATACAAAACGATGGGTAATTGCAGAGATGGCAGAGTGACATACAGTGGACAACTGGTGATGAAGTGGGATTGTACTACAAACAGGGGATGGTGAGTGGTACAGAAGGATGGCGAACATGATGATGGGGGACAGGGTGGGTTGAGGTTGTCCTGCCTAGCTTATCAAGAAGGAATTCCACCCAGAATTCAGTTAATCACCATGAAGGCTGAAATCATGGGCTGTCTCTGCCTCTTTGGTGGCATCATGGTCTGGACTGACTGGCTACATAACTCCGACATCCACATGAAGAGGAGCTTCAGGGTGACAGTGCAGGCATGAAGTCACTAGCCTACCTAAGTCCTTTCTAGCCACTGAATAACATACTTGTTGACCCAGGAGGAACTCTTTATACCACTCTCTAATGAAGATTTGACAGCACCAATGGGAGAATCAGCAACAGTGGCCACAAGTGAGTCCTCCTCATTACCTTCCATGGGATGACTTTCATTACCCTGAAGACAGGAAGGCCAGGGGACTGCTGAGGACCCAGCTGTTTTCATAGTAGCTGAAAATGTGCAAGGTGGTCAGTGCCTCACCCTTGCCTGCTCCACTTCTAACAACCTTCTCCAGGAAAAAAAAAGTAACATTTTTTTGTTTTCTCCACAGGAAATTGTTTGTCTGTATAAGGTAATAGTCACCTTTTTCTAGATAACATCATAAAGATGTTCATAAATTCTCTTTTGCAATAATCATTCAGTCTTTCTGACATAAAAAGAGAAGCAAAAGTCACAAAATGGTAGATACACTACTCACCTTTGCAATTAAAATTCTGTCTAAAACAAAATGTGTAATTCAAGTTAGGTAACCCAAGGGAGGTCCATGGGAGTAGCATGTAGAATATAAGGAGTTGCCATGGCAAATACACTTAAATGCCAGTGAGAAACCAGGGTTAAATGATGCAATGTATATTGCGATTTCACTAAAGCTTAGGGTGGCTAGGCTATAAGATGTATACAATTTATCTTTCTTTCCTCCCTTCCCCTTCACCCTTGATATTTTATATTTTATAGTTTATATTTTATATTTCACATTATATTTATATTCACATTCACATGTATATCTCATTTTACTTGAAGCAATATATGACTGAAGGTTTTAGTGTGGTCAGATTTTAAGGACAAACTATCCTTATGTACTTTTATTAAGTACTGTCTAGCTCTCAACTGTGGTAATCTAAGTATCTTTGTATTTATTTGATATAGACAATATATATATATATATATATATATATATATATATATATATATATATATATACCATTTTTTACTATTTTTTATATTTATATGAATGATATCCAGAGTCTCTTCATGTTACATTATTATTATGTATCTTTTGTTGTATGTGATTGGATGCATTGTATTTACTGAATTTTACAGCTTGTAATCTGATTGGTTAGTTCACCCAGTCCTTAATGCATTTAAGGTAGAAGAAATTAGTAATTTTAGTTTTGATGAAGTCTCCCTAATAGGGACAAAAGCACTTAACTTTTATCTTTATTCAATACATTTTTTTTACTGCTAGTTCAGTGTCTGCTCTCTGCTAAGAATGTTGTTTGATTTAGTTTACAATTTATGTAGTGGAGTGACTGACAATCAACATTCACTCTCTCACCATGAAGATAGAAGCTGAAGCAATAGCGAGTAAGACAACAGTTTTGCCTGTTTTGTTTTCAGTCACATGACAGAAGCATTTATGTAGTTATTTATATAGTTTCACCATTTTGTGAAGTATATTACATGCTTGGATAATAAAGTCCCTGAGGGCAATAAAAGCAATGTAAGTGTCTCCTCGTAAGAGCCTATATGACATGGAGTACAGGAACAGTGATTCCTGCCTTTCCTTATAACAATGATTTTTGTGATGAGAGATCTTGTTCAGAATCCCTGCATGTTTTCAAGTTTTTTGATGTGTCTAGTGAGATTCATGCTCAAACAGTAAACTGTAATGTACAATAGGTCCAACAAGGACAAAGTACAAATGATTATAAACTCTCTTGTCATCAATTCCTTTCTAGATTGTCAGAAAGCAAAATATTGCCCTATAGCTCGCAGCTTCACTCATAAGAAGGAGTATTGCTTTTCCTGTTGTTAACCAGGTTGATGTTTGTTTGGTATGTCCATATAAGTAGTTCTTACTCAGGGCTAAATCTTAGTGTAAAGATATTAATACTTGTATGCAGAAGTTAGGTACTGTATCTGGGCCAGGGTTTTTACATTTAGGAGTTTTTCTTCATTTTGTTTCAATTTCTCTGGGTATTGCTTAATCCCATTTTGTATCCTGGACATTTTAACTTCTTACTGTATCTTTTATTTCTTCTATCCATTCAGCATCTTTCTTATATTCCACCGGGTCTTCATAGATATTTCTAAAAAATGCGTCTTTTTTTTTTTTTTTTGGTAGTGTTTCTATTCCTTTTGATTTATTTCCCAATTCACTATTTTTATGTCATCACTCATTTGCTTATTTTGTTATTTTCCTTTATATTTATCTGCATATCTCCTGTTTTTCTGCCTGTGCTGATATCTTTAGTTTATTATTTACAATAATGTATGATAGCCCCTGGTCTGTTCGAATACTGCACATACCTTTTATCATGTCTATCTTTCTAAGTATTTTTGTTGTTTTGTTCTTTCTTCTATAAACTTCTGTCAGTGGCACTTCTTGCCTTAATTGCTTTATGGCCTTTGATTTCTTTCCTTCCTTCCTTTGGGATGGGAAGTTGGCATAATGTGGTGTTTTCTGTGCAGGGTTTGAGTCTCACTTGGGGAGGGAAATTGGCTAGGCTTAAAATGGCCCACAAGGGCAGTTCGCCGAATCCTAATCTATGAACCTATGAACCTGTTTCCTTATTGGTCTGTCTTTTTGTGGTAAGACTTTATCCGTTATTAATTTAGCTGTGCGATAATATATCATATTTACTTCTGTTATATCACATGAATTTCTGTTAATAGTTTTGATTACTGTGTTCACTTCTAACAGCTTGGATCTTATTTCTTTCATCGATTATAATATGTCTATCCATCTCTTTTAAATCAAGCAACTCTTCCCTTAGATCATTTTCTTTTAAACTTGAGGGCACATTCTTTGAAATCTGTTTCCTGTGGGTATTCTACAGAAAGTTCCAGAACACTTTCCTGCAGCTTATTCTCTTCATCTGCATCCTGTGCCATCTTTTGGTTCTATCATATGGGAACTCACTGTCCTATCACTCCTCAGCATTGACTGTGTCAGAGTTGCCACTGTTTCCTGCTCCTTCCCTTACTGTGAAACTCCAACCGAACTTTTGTACTAGCTTCCTGTTGAAGACACCCAAGTATCTTCATTTGACAAGTGATCAGATACTTCCCATTCCACCTGTTTCTCCTTAGATGGGGACTAATGAATCCATCATGCTGTGATGTTACCAGGGTTGGATTTTTGGCACTAAAATCTTCACTTCGCAGTTAATCCATAACTTCAGTTTCTATTTCTTTAACCTCTCCATTACTAATCCTCTTTTCTACTTTTTCCCCCTTTGTTTCCTTATTTTTTGTATTGTACATTTTCCATATGTGGATGCCTTTGCCTGTATTTCTCTCCAAATATCTTTGGTGCTATGTTTTTTGAATTAATTAGTTTTGTTTTTACTCTGCATAAATAATGAATTATATTAAATCTGTTTTTCTTTCCCATGTCCATATTTCTTCTTCAGATATCTCCAGCTCCACCTGTTTTGTATTACTTTGGGGACTCATTGTTCCATTATGCTGTGACTTAACCTGTGTTAGACTTTCTGGACTAAATCCTTCACTTTGCAGGTATTCCGTAAATTCAGTTTCTATTTGTTTAACTTCTGCTTACTAATATTCTGTTCTGTGATATCCCTTTGTGATCTGTTCTTTAGTATAGTGAAATGTTTCATGTCTGGATGCCTTTGACTGTATTTCTCTTCAAATATCTGTGGAGCCGCATTTTTGTATTGATTACTTTGGCTTTCGCCTTTCCATAATTATTGCACCATATCAGATATTCCCTTCATTCCAATGTTCATGTTTATTTTTTATACCTTTCAAAAATCTCTAGGTTTTGTTCTTTATATTTTACATTTCCTCTGTCGCTTCTTTTTCCAAACGACCCAAAGATCCTTGGTCTATATGATGTTTTTCAGGAATCCATTGAATTAGAGAAAAAAAAACAATACTTACACAAGAGAATCTGTCAAAAGCTTCAAATGCAAATGTGTGTTCATTAATACAATGGATCCATGAAAAACAATATATATTTTTAATGTCTTCTCTCTGGAAGTTCTGGGCTTCTTGCATAACAGTAACAATACATAATTTCTTCCTTATTGTCAATAGTCGACTCCATCATCTTTATGGTTCTTTTTTGGCCTTTCAGTTTTTGTGGACTACTACTTCCTACTATAACAACATACCACAGAGGGGCCATCCTCCCCCTGAGCCTGGCCTAACCCCATTGTAGGAAAGTTTCCATGTCTTGAGGATTCCACACTCTCATCTTTTCCAGTCTTGGCAGCAGTGAGCATACCATACTATCCTAGGACTTGTGCACCTAACTGACTTTTTTATTGTTTAACCTGGGTCTATATCACATCGTGGAACTTGTATAAGTTCAAACGATGTAATATTGAACCCAAAAGTCAGAAAATGCAAAATAACGAACCCACAGAGCAGCATTTCTTTTCCCAGGGAAAAAAAAATGTTGTTCCCTAACAAAAAAAAAAAAAAAACATACACCTTAAACTAAAACTAAAGTGGGGAGCTTCACCCCCACACCCCCAACATGGGTGGCTGTGCCCCCCACACCCCCCTACTTAAATATACCAACTCCGAGATTGCACCACAGTGGAAGAAATAGCAAAGCCCCAAAAACGGCCCAGTGATTTTTTTCCCCTGGGAAAAAAATCGATGTGCCATGTCTTCGCTATTTTTTGCATTTTGGAATTTTGGTTTCGATATTACATTGTTCGAACTTATACAAGTTTGACATTGTGATATAGACCCAACCAACCTATGTCTGTCCATGATATATGCTACATAAAATACATTCTATATAACAGTGTCATCTTAGTGAGATTTCGTAAAAACAGAGTTCACCTTGTGAAGGTACTCACCAAGACTTGAGGATGAATTTAATTCCAGAAATACTAGTCTGCTTTGCTTGCTGATTTTATCACATCTCCATTTGGATCCTGAAATCAGAGGACATTTAAGTAAGCACTCAGTAGTGAAAGGTACCAGAATCAACACCTCAGAGATTGTCTCTGGTCCTTTAGTAGAAGAACCCAATCTTTCAGAAGGAAGTTCCAATGTGGAGGAAGTAAAGGAAGCTGCTTATTTTGTTACTCACTATGCCCTTATTTTAATGCTCACCATAAATGCATCTGCCTATGACTTAAGAACACACGCCCATGGTGGTCATACACTTCTACCTCCTAAAACTAAACTACATTGCATCAGACACAGCTTTTCAAATCTAGTTCTTAATTAGGGAAATCCTTTCCCCCTCCCATCTTCCTTCCTCAACTTATAACACATCTTCTCAATCAACTCCAGTGTAAGTGTTTCTGTTCTGGCCATATAACCTAACTACATTTATCAGTTTCAAGTCTCTCTCACTCTGTCTTTGTAGTGTTCCTCCTATTCTAGAGATCAGGCATATAAGACCTTCTTGCTTTTATACCTGGATTCAAATAATTGTTCCATTTTTGATACTGATAAAATGTCATTTTTACTCAAATGATATATAAATACAATGAACGTCTGCTTTTTTGCTGGCTCCTGCTAAATTTGATACCATTATTATACTGTGTTTCATTACTTGTATTAGAATTGTTTTATTTATCTTTTTTGTTTTAGTTTGGACTATGCCATAAAATGGTTCTTTGTCATCAGTGCACTACTGCAGTGCACAAACTTAAATGAATAAATAAATACATTTCTAACAAATGTTGGACATATTAGTTTACCACTGTTAGTGATGATATTTGTGAGGCATCTTTATTCATATCCCTAAAAGAAGTCACAGGAACTATAAGAATATCATAGAAAACAAAGTCCATTTAGGCCCTTTTTGGAGCAACACCAAGTTAGTGATAATTTTGTTAATTTTATGGGTTGTAGCTTATTATTGTATAGACATTTCTAAACATATTATTAATGGCTATACATGTGCTACAGACAAACATCAGAGCTGCTACAATGAAGCAGTGTTTTATGATCTTAGATGTCACGGTGGCAAATATATAAGGCAGTGAATGAGAAAGTTAGAATAAGCATCCTAGAATAGTGTGTATAAAAACAGAAGACTTGGTCATTTAAATGAGTCTGGAATGTTCCAGTTATCTCTTACTACATTTTTAATCAACAAAGCATAAACATTATAAACAAAGTGAAATGTAGGACTCTATTTCTTCCCATCATTATTAATCCCATTAAATAAATCTCTAGTGCTCTTCAAAATAGGTTTGCTTAAACTGCGCCTCATCTGGTATCGCTTTGAATACATTTTCTACAAAACTGTTTGCATCTTTTACTGATAAGCATTTCTGGAAGCTTTTCTTAGTCTGCATTAAAATGAATTAAGAAATGTCATGTCCGTTCATTAACAGAAAACACAAAAACACTGGAGCACTGGTGTGGTGTAATATCTTATACTGGAACAATATAAGGTTTACAATTACTTGAGCTTTTTGGGTAACAGGAGCCCTTCCTCAGCAGTTATTAAGTTTCTGATGTTAGATGCAGTATGTAAATATCCAACTGAGCCTGGAAAGGGAAGTACATCATTTTCTTTATAACTTGATACAAAAAAGACAGTGGAAAAATGCTAGTTTTTGGAAAAAATGTGTTGCTCAGATGCTTAGTATGACAAATATACCTCTGGGACAGGACACTGTACGTGTGTGTGTGTGTGTGTGTGTGTGTGTGTGTGTGTGTGTGTGTGTGTGTGTGTGTGTGTGTGTGTATATACGTGTGTGTGTCTGTAATCTGCCCGCATCTTTAGAAGAATGTCGCAATGCAAGAGATGTGTAGGGTTCTTAGTTAAATCCAGAGAAACCAAAAACTAATAATTTGCAATTTTTTAGTCTGTCTAAATAAGCAATATTAATGAGATAAATGTTTTGTTTAACAGAAAGTGTGAATTTTAAATATTATTTCATCACTGCCTTTCATGTTTTACAATTCGACTCCGGTCCAGCTAGACAAAGGCTTCCTGCCTATTGTTTTAAGGCTAAAGTTAATGACCAGAATTTACATGTGGAATGTCCTTTATTGCTCTAAATGTAAAATAATGTAAATGCAGTTTCTGTGTGGTCTGGGAACCAGGAAGGTGTAAAAGATGATGTAATGTTTAGCAAAGCCACAGCACATCGATTTTTCAATTTAAACAGTGAGAACCAGAGATTATTAAGCATTTTGATCTTGGACATCTAAATCAGCACTGCATGTTGTCTTATGTAAGTTATTTTAGAAGTATGTTTTCTTGTAGCAATAGCTAGGAATTAGAAAAAGATTAGACTAAGTGTTTTTCTGTTATGTCAGAACTGTACTACTGAATTATTTTAAGTTTCTGTGTGATCTCTGAACTCTTGAATGGCACTGTGGTGTAGTAGTATTGTCTTGAGTTTATTATTAAATATTTTTTAAACCTTTTTCAACTGTGGCTGGTTTATGTAGAGATAATTTAAGTTCTAGAGTACATTGCATACTTATAAGTGATCCTGGACTAAGCCCTTCCAAAAAGCATTGACTGTTTAAGTTACACTACAGTAATAATTAGACACCCTTTTAAGGGCCTTTGGGTAGCTGATAATTATTAGCTGGTGGTGGCAGTAATTACTACCTTATAGTCTGGGTATAGGGGCACAGCTGGAGAACCTGTGTCAGCCTTTCCCAGGATTGTCTGTGAAGTTGTATAAATACTTATATCAAAGTGTGTGTGTGTGTGTGTGTGTGTGTGTGTGTGTGTGTGTGTGTGTGTGTGTGTGTGTGTCAGCTACTTGTGCATGGACATGAAGCACTGGTTGGACAGAGAGGGTACTGGAGGTTTTAGCTTGCCAGCTAGGCTGAGATCTGGACCCTATAGCTGTGCAAGTGGGGAGTCTTATTGGGGACCTGAGGAACAAGGGAGCGACCAGCCCCAGACTGACTGTGATCTCTGTGTGCTCTTAAGGGAAATTGCACTTTACTGTTTCCTCTCATATGAGATGCCCTCTCTGGTGTTAGTGGTGAGGATTGAGGCTGCTTGATTGCTGGGTCAGGGCACGGGTGTCACAGCAAGTGTTGTATGTGCCACTGGTGAACACCTTGTGTTGTGTTTGTAGAATGAGAAATTATGTTAGAAAGTATGGCTATCAGGTACATTTACTATGGTATACAGACTGTGGTTTAGCTACTTGATAGAAAGACAGACAGAGGAAGAGAAAAAAGAAAAAAATTCTCGAGGTGTTAGTTTAAGGTTCTGATGGATACCTATGAAGGGCTGCAACATTGGACAACATTTTGTCACATGGTTAAAATTATTTGTATATTAACACCTCACTGACTACTAAGCTTTCAGTTACTGCTGTTCTGACTAGTGTGTTACCTTATATGAAAATTACTCTCTTGTTGTGACTCAAAAACAAGTTCAAAAACACAAACTCCAGAAATCCTAAAGCTAACCTACCGAGACCGTCAGCAGTTTGGATTTAGGGTACTTTCATCATAAAATTGTGCATTACCAGAATAAGAAACAGGTGTTGTTCTTTATACCTTATTTCTGTCCACTATTAATTACACAAAGGGAAAAGATAAGTATTGTAACGTTTCATAAAACCAATGTCCAGGTTCAAACCACTGACTGTGACATTGAAAAAACTGAGTTAGCTTAATCAACATGGTTCTTCTTTCTTGAAGAAACATAGCTGTCATAATTAGTACTGGAAGATGAGATTGGAAAAAAGTGTTCTGCCTCTCGCTTGTTGGTTACGTTATATTTGGTTGTTTGTCTACAGGAATTCATTCAATTGTTGATATCTAGTCCTGTATGTTTCTTATAGCACTATAGCAATTAAGAAATTTACCCTCTTAGAATGGTGGTGAGAGGGGTTAAATACACTTCTGAAGAAACAAAGGATACACTAATCAGATAAATTACTATTGTCAAAGTTCAAAAAAGCA
Source organism: Protopterus annectens (assembly GCF_019279795.1). Taxonomy (NCBI): domain Eukaryota; kingdom Metazoa; phylum Chordata; order Ceratodontiformes; family Protopteridae; genus Protopterus; species Protopterus annectens. The sequence continues at coordinate 511,532,599 of NC_056744.1, forward strand.
CAAAGAGAGGAAGGATTGTGTCTGTACCAGGGAAGTTTTATAGAAAAATATGCAAGGAAAAACTGAAATGCTTTCATAAAGTAATATGTGAACAGGTGAATCAGGGAGTAACAGTAGGGAAAGTTAATATGAATGGTTTCACCTGAAAATAGCCCATAAGCCCAACGGGACTTACTTGGTCAACAAAGCATAAATAAATAAATAAATTGCTTACTAGCAGTTTTTTTTCATCCAATGAGAAAGTAATAACCAACTGAAATAAATGCATTAAACCCTTTACATGGCGCATTTCATCATGTTTAAAAAAGTTTCGAATGTTTCAAATGTTTAAAATGTCATCGCACATACTCACTAATCTACAATATAGTACATCCTAGAAATACTGAATAAAATACATTATAAAAATGATTAATAACATATTTATAAAAACCTTAAAATTAATATTACCATATCTTGATTGTAAAATTCAAAAATTAAAAATTAAAACAAAATAAACCATTTATTGCAACCCTACTCTTGTGTTATTCTTAAATTCATAACTGCCACTAATCTTAAGATGACAAAAATAATATGCTAAACAAAACACCATATTATACAAAAATACATATCTACTATTTTTTAAAACAGTATTGTATACATGCTCTCTACTGTCACTAGGACACAATCCTAACATCCTTGATATCTCTAAATGCTTATTGCAATTGCAAAAAACGGTTTAATAGAAATAAAATCATTGATGTCCGGTTCAGTAGTGGCATCTGTTAAAAATTGCCAAACACTTTCCCGTTTACCTAGAAGTGCCTTAAAATTCCATCCTCGAGGTGAAATCTGTACATGATCAATAATGGCAAATTTAAAATTATGCAAGTCACCATATTTATTAATGTGTCTGCAAAGTGCATTTTCTGTATCCCTTATTTTAATCCTATAAATATGATCGTATATTCATTTCCTAAGTTGCCTCTCCATTTTTCCAATATAAAATGCAGGGCATACCATGCACTTGGCCAAATATACTAAATTCCTACTATTGCAGCTCCCTCTTATAAATTTCACATAGGTTTTGTTTGTATCATACAATCTGCATCCCCCTTCCTCACTTATAAACCCACACTGGTTACAAGCCCCACATTTCTTAGTAGTTTTTCCTTCCCTATCAATATTATTACACCTCGACGTTCTTTCTAAAATAATTTTTATATTCAAACCCATTTTATAAACAAATTCTGGTGTATCCCCTAAATTTTTTTTAACTTCCTCATCTACTAATATCGTATTCCAATATTTACAAATAATATTTTTTATATCATTCACGTAAGGAGTGCATGTCAAAACACATGCTCTATTACGATGTACTTCCACTGTATTAGTAATTTTCTTAATATTATTCAACTCTATACCCAATATGGGTATATATTTTTCCCCCATTCTCTAATCATGTAATTTGATACATCTTGTAACAACAACAATGGATATCCTCTGTTTAAAAACATCATTGTTATATTCTCTGTTTCCCTTTTCATAGTCTCAAAGTTGGAAGACATTCGGGCCACCCGGATGCACTGACCTTTAAAAATGTTTTTAAACATATGTTTAGGATGGCAACTATCATATTCAAGGTAAGCATTTGAATATGTATTTTTCCTATAAATTTCAGATTGAAACCCTACATCCGTATGACTAATAAATGTATCCAAGTAAGCAATACCATTAATCTCAATTTTATGGGTAAATTTCAGGAAATTACTGGATTGATTAATATATTCAATAAAATCCTGAATAGTCTCTGCTGGTCCATTCCACAGAACAAACATATCGTCTAAAAACCTAGTGTAGTATGTGATGTATTTATAGTACTCACTACTGAATACATGCTGGTTTTCCCATTCTAACATCACTAAATTAGTAAAAATTGGGGCACATGAGGCCCCCATTGCTACACCTTCTGTTTGTTTATAACATTACCCTTCATAATAAATAAAATTGTTGTCCAACACTAAACTCATCATATCTGTAATCAAATTGACCCTATCCCAATTCATGTCTGAATATTTCCTCAGACTTGTACAAAAATCATCTAAACCCTGTTGCTTTGGAATACATGAGAACAGGTAAACTACATTGATGGTAATATAAATAAGATTACTTCTCCATTTTTCAGGGGTAAGATGAGCCAAAAACATCCATGAGTCTTTGATGAGATGGGGTATCTTACTGTAGATTGGTTTCACCCATCTGTCAATAATTACTCCTATATTGAATGTTTTCAATCTACTCCCCGATATTATTGGACGAAATGGGAGTTTCTTAATATCTTTGTGTACTTTCGGAATGCCAACTATTGTGGCCAGTACTGGATAATCCACCTTAATATAATTGTAAATTTTGTCTGATATCCTCTTATCAATAACATATTCTTCAATGGCCAAATCAATTTTCCAATAACTTACATTAATTTCATTAATGGATATTATTTCATAATTTCCAGATTCCATCAATATAGCTTGTATCTCATTGATATAATCAATGGTATTAAATGACACATTTCCCCCTCCCTTATCCGGTTTCATTACCCGAATATCATTGTTCATTGTTAGTTCTTTTAGGCATTTCCTCTCATCAATAGTTAAATTATCCAATTTTATATGATTTCTAACCATTTTTTTATATTTATATACTTCGTGACAAGTTATATCTTCAAAAATCATCACTTTTTTATGCCCTACAGGGATAAATTCACTTTTTTTCTTGGGGATATTGTGTTCTATAGTTGTTTTACTATCCATTTTATTATTAAACATCAAAGCCAAATTCATCTTCCGACAAAATAATTTAATATCAGCAATTATATCTACTATATCAAAACTGAGAGTAGGAATAAATTTCATACCTTTTTTAAAAAGTGTGAAATGTTCTTCTTTGATACTAATATTGGTGTAATTAAATACCTTTAAATCATTATATTCATTTACGTTATTAATAGTATCATCCGTTTCCATATGCATACATTCACAATCTTCATTATTAAAAAAAGTATGTATAATAGTTTCACCTTGGCCATATTCTATAACATCCTTACTATTAACTACCATCTGTCCTGGTGTTGCCTCCTTTGAAATTTCCCCTTCGGTGATGGTGGGAAATATCATCCCCCCCTTGAAAATTCGACCCTCGTTCCTTATAAGTCTCTCCATTGTTGTCTGTGTACTCAGTCTGATTCCCGTACATTTCCTGCTTCCATATATATGCTCTATTTTGACTGTACTGTTCCACATCACGCTGTATTTTTTTACTCTTCCTTTCAAAAAATTTTTCCGCCCTACTCTCAGCGAATTTGTATTGTTTTCTGTACAAATCTCTCCACTGAGGGAACAAAACATCATTCAATACTTCAGCATTTAACCTTTCTATATCATTAACAACTTGTACCAATTTTTCGTCATTCTTTTTAATCAATAAGTTCATATAACTTGTCCCAAAACTATTGAATAAAGCATTGAACTCTCCTTTGGTGTCATTGTCCATAGCCAACCCCATGGGTAGTTTAAAAAATCTTAATCCCATGGGTACTATGCCCAATGATATACATTTCATCAGGTACGCATTGTCAATCTTAATACTTTTAGCTGTCAACAATAGTTTACCCAAACGATAAATCATGTCTTTTAATGTAATGATCATATTTATAGGATTAAAATAAGGGATACAAAAAATGCACTTTACAGACACATTAGTAAATATGGTGATTTGCATAATTTTAAATTTGCCATTATTGATCATGTACAGATTTCACCTCGAGGAGGGAATTTTAAGGCACTTCTAGGTAAACGGGAAAGTGTTTGGCAATTTTTAACAGATGCCACTACTGAACCGGGCATCAATGATTTTATTTCTATTAAACCGTTTTTGCAATTGCAATAAGCATTTAGAGATATCAAGGATGTTAGGATTGTGTCCTAGCAACAGTAGAGAGCATGTATACAATACTGTTTTAAAAAATAGTAGATATGTATTTTTGTATAATTTGGTGTTTTGTTTAGCGTATTATTTTTGTCATCTTAAGATTAGTGGCAGTTATGAATTTAAGAAAAACACAAGAGTAGAGTTGCAGAAAATGGTTTATTTTGTTTTAATTTTTAATTTTTGAATTTTACAATCAAGATATGGTAATATTAATTTTAAGGTTTGTATAAATATGTTATTAATCATTTTTATAATGTATTTTATTCAGTATTTCTAGGATGTACTATATTTTACATTAGTGAGTATGTGCAATGACATTTTAAACATTTAAACCATTCGAAACTTTTTTAAACATGATGAAATGCGCCATGTAAAGGGTTAAATGCATTTATTTCAGTTGGTTACAAATTGGCGCCAAATTGTATTTAAAAGTAACAGTATTGATTGTGTCACCTGGTCTGATGAAGTCTGCATTGTGCAGATGAAAGCGCTTACCTGTATTTGGAGATACCAATGTTGATGTGAACGTTATATTTATAATAAATTCAGTTATTTCGTCCTTAATTGAGTCGAGTATCACTCACAGCCTTTTACATGAGCTAGGACGGAGGTACCATCTATATGTGGTAACTAGTCTAACCTCAGTTTGTTTAAGGCTAACAGGTCCGGGTTCTACTTCCCGGGTACTTGTTAACAAAACCTCTCTCTTTAAATTCAGAGCTATATTTTTCTCCCTAGCTATATGTGATCTATCATACTCCCTTCTAATGAACATGTCACCCTTGTTTTCAGCTTCAGCCATATAGTTCTCATCCTGACTACAAATACGTCTCAACCTCTGAAATTAAGCTTTAGGTATATTAGTAACCGTATGTTTAGGATGACAACTACCAGCTTCCAATATAGCATTTTTAATAAAGGGTTTCCTATAAAGCCCCATTACCATGGTACTTTCCAAGGCTTTGGTTATATGGATATCCAAAAAATCAATAGTAGAATGCTCAATCTTATCCACAGACATAATACCAAATTCATTAGAATTAAGATAATGAACAAATAGATGCCAGTCATTAACTGACCCTGACCAGATGCCACAACAATCATCCAAGTAATGTTGCCATATCACCAAATTATGTATGAATGGATTTTTTTCACCATATATCCAGTTCTTTTCCAAAAGCCCCATGAGATGATCAGCATATATTGGAGCAAAAGTAGTACCCATTATTGTCTCTTTTCATAGATTAGTACTAGGCTAATTGCCCTTGTGAGCCATTTTAAGCCTAGCTAATTATCCCTTGTGAGACTCAAACCCTGCACTTTGTATTTGTAAGGCAAACACCTTCACCATTAGGCCACCCTCTCAACTGCAAGTAGCAATGTTTACCTAAATACAAAACATTATGTTCCAATACCAATTTCACCATCTTTAACAAAAAAATCACAGTGCTCTAAAGAATACCATTCTGATTTAACTAACCAAAACTGTACAGCAGAAATACCCCCATGATGTGGAATACTTGTATATAATGATTGCACATCCAGTGTACAAAGGTAGCAATCGTGGGTAACCTGTAAGTCATTCATTAAACACAAGAATTCATTAGAATCTTTAACTCTAGCTTTAACTAAAGACAGTAGTGGTTTAAGCTGACTTTCCAAATACATGGAAATAGGTTCCATTACTGAACCTCTACCTGACACTGTTGGTCTGCCAGGTGGGGGGAAAACATTTTTATGTATCTTAGGTAATATGTAAAACAGTTTCAGTTTAGGTTCTTCCACTATTAATTCTTTATATACAGCCTCTGAAATATATCCTTCAGTTTTACATTGTAAGAGTACTGCATCAATCTTACATTTAAAATCCATAATGGATCTAAAAGCAGCTTACAATAATGTCTGCTATCACCCATCTTCTTAAAACTTCCTTAGTATATTCATTTGTTTCCTAAACTACTGCCCAAACTACAGTAGCCCCTCCCTTGTCAGCCTTAAGCACTACCAAATCCTTGTTATCTCTCAGTTGCATCAAACTTTCCCATTCAGTTTTAGACAAATTGCTGTTATGATGTTAAAATATTGTGCTTTGGTTAACATGCAAATCTTTTAACACCAGCTCCTCAAAAAGCTTCACTCTAGAATGGTATGGAGGGTTAAAAGAAACTTTCTTAACTTTAAAACTGGCAGGTACAGCATATGTAGTTTCAAAGTTGTTACTAAAAAAAAATTAAATTTAAAATCCTGAAAAAGTTTTTAACATCCATATACATATAATACTGTGACACAAAATGTGATGGAACATAATTCAGCCCTTTATTCAGTACACTTTTTTCACCAACTGTCAAACTAGTGTTTGTTAGGTTCACTATTAAATCATGTTAATTCCCACTAATATTTTTAACATTATGTATATCAGTATGACATTCATCACCAGCAAAAAGTTCAACATTACATTCATTACTAAACTTCACATTTTTGTCAAATCTCTGAATGTTTTCTCGATGGTATCCACTTTTATACTTCCGATGTTTTCTTCCACCCCTTCTAAAGGGCATGTCATCCCTCTGGCCTTTTCATGTAGTGGAGAAGCAGACTCTAAAATTTCACACAAATCATTATCAGTGTCAGTGCTCAGAGCATTAGAAGAAACATCTGATGCACTAGAATCAGTTACTGCATCAGAACCATGAGTGGATTTTAAAATAGGTCTCACTCTTTTTCTCTATGTAACACTGTATTGAGAAATGGGGGTCTATATTATGTGATCGAATGATTAGGTGATCGAACACCTAAACATCGACCATGTAATATCGAACTGTAAAATAGCGAATGCCGCCGAGAAACGTTACCGTCGGCCACAAAAAAAAAATTAACTGTACAATCAAACTAAGTAGGGGGCTTTGCTCCATACCCCCAACATGGGGGCCTGTGCCCCCCACACCCCCACTAACTAAATATACCAACTCTGAGATCGCTCCACAGTGGATAAAATGGCAAAATCCAGCGAACGGCCAAGGGAAATTTTTCCCTACATTAAATTTGCTGTTCGCTGTTTTTTTGCTTTCAATATTACATGGTTGATGATTAGTTGTTCGATCACCTAATCATTCGATCACGTAATATAGACAAAAGAAATGTTTATATGTGGGTGTGACTTTAAATGTATGACTATTTAAGAAGCAGTGAGAAATGGATGCACTTGCACATTGATGAAGCCAGGGGATGAAATCGGTCTGTTGAGTCACTTGTTCTTGTATGGAGTTCCTGGTGCTGCTGTATGGCAGCTAACTGCTGTAGGTGCTGTTGTTTCCATTAAACTTGAATTATTTGGATTGCCATATGACTTTTTGAAAGTATTCTGGAGTAGAATATTTATGCTGGACCTTTGGTGGTGTATATATGTATATATATATATATATATATATATATATATATATATATATATCTACTTCAAATCATCAAAATTTCACAACATCAAACCTCTGATCATCAAAGAGCAGATGATTGAAGCTGTGAAACATCGAACATTGTGAATGGCAGCATGGAATGGGAAATGTACCATTCTCTTCACTGTAGTGTGATCTCAGAATTGATATATTCAAGTAGCAGAGGGCATGGGGGTGGAAGGGGGCTTGCCTCCCTGCAAAAACATGAAAGAAGACGTTCTGTCTTTATAGATTTTTTTTTTGAATGTTCAGTGGTTCACAAATTTGATCATCCAGTTTTTAATGATAAGAGGTCTGATGTTGTGAAAGTTTGATCATTTGAAGTAGACCTATATTTACATATGAATGCCTTTCCTTAGCCCAACATTTTACTGTGGGATGCCCCTTCTTACATTGTGAACAAACAGTTAGAAAATAAATGTCTGGTTAAATGCACCTACTAGTATTAAAGGCCCAATAAGCCTTCATTGTGCCATTTTGCTCTTCAACTAACCCAGGCAATAATTTTGGCTTATCAATCAGGATGCCCTACCATGCATCTCTGGGTTACTCCTCCCATTGTAGGGAGTTAACTTTTAGCTTTCTGAACTTTTGGTTGTACCAGAGATGTACTGCCAACATTCCTGGAGCTCAACTATCATTTTTTCTTGCATTTTACATTTGTACATTGCATTTCTTTAATTTACAGCCCCCTGCAGTTAATTCAGCTCAATTAATTTCAAGGCACTACTTTTCACTTTATGATTTACTCCATCAATACACTAAACCTGCCATAACTTAAAGACTAAGTTTCTTTATATATCCTTTCCTAAATAACATTTATAGAATTAGAAATGACATAGAAATGCCATTCTGCATAGGCTTGTATGTCTTGTTTTTTCCATTACCTCACCTTTCAATATGCACTGACAGACATTCAGTCAAGATCTCGTTTTGTCTATAAATCTTTGCCCCATTTTGTTCCAACAATTCAAACATTTTTTTAATAAGCACTCATTTCAGAAATTATACTGTTTTTTTATTTCTGTCATTTCTGCATGTTCATAACCTACTATCTCAGAGGGATCGAATGCCTTTTAAATTCTGTTTCTTTTATCTTCCAGAATCTGCCTTCTGAACCAGCCCCTGTCTATTCCACCCCACTTAGATAAAGTTCCAACATTTTAGACTTTTACAACCTTTTCAGTAACTCAGGCCAAGAAGTCATTTTACTTTCACAAGTTGACATTTTTACATGATATTTTGTTTTTCAAGCAGTTTTGGTATTTCAGCATGTTGCCACAAGTTTTCTCATACTGTTTGTTGAGTACATAGTGCACTCTGTCCTAAAGTGTCTCTCAATGATTTTCCAGCTTTGCTACAATGCTGATTAACTTTCCAATATCTGTCTGAATAACACTTTCACTCTTAGAATGACTCTCAGACAGGTTTCACTGTGCACAGATGTAGAGTACACCTTTAAAACACTCTTTCGCTTCTGCAGATGAAGAATAATTTGATGCAAAGCATATGCATTCCATTGCATCATACCTAAACGGTCATTGCTACTGTGCAGTACTTCATCAATAGCTTGTATTTTAGTTTTACATCAGCAAGTACTTTGATGCAGATCTATACAAGAATCACATCTTCACATATCCGCAGGTGGCCATTTTACAGTTCTATCCCAAAAGAATCACTTAACACAGTTTTACAAACAATTTTACAGTCCTTGCTATTTGTAGATTTTTTTTTTGTTTTTTATTTTTTTCTAATGCCAAGCAGTTTCACAAAATCTTCCATAAAGTTTAATACAAGCACCATCAGATATCAAGTAGTCAATACTTTTTGATCTCTCAATAAAAGAATATAAGAGTATCAGGAACACACGGTAGGCAGGAAAAGCTGATATAAATCTTTAATGCAATGTACAGTAATAAGCGCTATCATGGTAAATCCAACATCTGCTTCATCAGATAACAGATCAAACAAACTCAACAGTTTAAATGCATTATTGCACCAATCAAAAACAAGACATCATTAAAAACTCCACCCACTCTACTAATACCAAATTGATAGCCTATTGTATTGTATACGCAATACCTAATCTGTCATAAAAACATCTATAATAGCATAAACATACAAATAAACCTAAAGAAATGTGAAAAAAAAAAATTACTGTATACATACACACTAATTACTTAAAAAGCCTATGGGATTTTAATACAGGAAGCATGATTTCTGATCAACTTCAGGGAGCAATTGGGAGTTTTAGATTTAGGCAGCAATCCGATTGCTTACATTTAGGAAATGACTGGGGTTTTATGTCTATGGTGTGGGGGTTGTGCTTAGGGTTAAGGATTTATAAGGAGTTTTAGGATTTGGGTTAGGGAACATGGTTTGGAGCTTGGCACTGGTGGTGACTTTTAGTGTTAGCGTTTACATTTTAGGTGGTCTATGTGTTTGTTTACAAGGAAGTTGGGGGTTGGAATAGTGATTACGTTATTTACCTCACAGATGGAAGGCACATGCCTTGTTTCTCACCTTTGAAAGAAAAATTGGCTGAGCTTAAAATGTTGCTCAAGGGCAGCTATCCTAGCAGTTAAGTATGAACCTATGAATCACATAGGTGGGACTATATGGAAACGTGTGATTTCAAGCAAATATTATTCATTAGACATACCTATCTGTGTTTTGATAGACAGACAATTTGCTGGTGTACAACAGCTTGCAGGATCAGTCATCAATAACTCTTCTGTTGCATAATGCCATGTTATCCTTGTTGACTGTTTTTGTGGCATCATGCTGGAATGTATTAATCTCTCTAAACTGTCACTCTCTGAAAAAAACCCTAGTATAATACTATGTATTCCTGTGTACAGGTCTACACTTAGTATCACATGTGCCATTTTTGTTTTTTATTAACTATGTTATAGAGCATCATTCATTATAGTAATGTTAGCATATTTGTGCTATCACTACTGTTAGGCAGTTCACTGTTTTTATTTTCTTATCCTTAAAAGATGTTTCCTAGATGTTATACTGAGTTCTTCGGTTTACGCATAAAACCATATAAGATTAGTTTATTTTAACATCCATAGAAGTTCAACAGAAATATGTCAAGACAAATGCATGCAGTTACAATGGATATACTGAAATACAGCCTGTAGTACAGATATACTTGAGCAGTACATACCACACTACAATGGATATACTGAAATATGGCCTGCAGCACAGAAGTGCTTGAGCAGTGCATACAATGCTGTAATGGATATACTGAAATATGGCCTGCATTACAGAAGTACTTGAGCAGTGGACTTCACAGATATTTAAAACCAATAACAATAAAATGTGTTCACTGGCATTGTTGATTCTAAAATAAAGCTTTTTAAATATATGCAGTATGGTTGTATTCCATGCATGTGTGTTCTACTGTGAATGCAGTCTAGTATAACACTGTAATTGTACCAGAATGCCAAATTAATGTCCTGTAACTTGTATTGATCAGTTCATAGTATAATTCCAGGTAATCTCCAGGCAAGTATCAGTCACTCAGTTGTCAGCAGTGACTTAGTAGCTCAGTCTGTTGAATGCTGTGTAAGCAGTACATTTTACCACACACAGTCTGAGTTTGAATCCAGTGGTATGCAACACTAAATTTTCAGTATCAGTCATGTAATGCTCACATTTTCTCTCTCAGCAGGAACACAATAAATATATGGGTGAGGTGGCCCATATTATGAACAGATAGTGTGTTTAGATTTCACAGAATGTTAACATCAATACCAAGAATGTGTACCGCATGACTGTTGATTCACAAATAAAGCTGTATAATCTCAGTATGGCTGTATCCCTTGCATGTCTTTACTAAGTTGCTGCAGTCAATTATTACACTATTTGCAGATATCCCCTGCAGTCACAGCTATTGGGTTCTACTCCCATGATGGCTGTCTAGTTTACTTACTGTACACAAACATGCCTCTCAAGTGTCACAATTTCTCATAATGTAATTAAAACTGCCTAATCTGTTGGATGATTAGCAAATAAATTGTTACCTGAAATGCAATGCATTACCAAATCCATTTACAGAACACCTGGCTGGTAATATAAACCCACATTATGTGAACTGTTCGGTGTAGTGGTGTACCTGCATTTGTTATTGCTTGGCCCATACTGACCCGTGCTAACAGCTTGAACGGTATGTACATGCTACATCAGCTATAGGAGAATTGTAGTCACTGTACTCAAAATTGACACTACACACCTGCAGAGTATTTATTTTCACTGTTTTCAGGGATATAATCTGCAGTGTCAGTAATGGAATGTTTTTCTCTCTCTCTCACTACCCCTTATCTTCATTTATTTATTACTGTTACTTATTATTATGATTTAACATTAACATATTTTGTTAAAATAACTATATTTTGGAAAATGTGGTTGATTATTGTTATGTTTTATTATGATGCAATATTAACATATTTGGTAAATTAAAAACCAGCAAGAACCACAACAGGAAAATTGCTCCTGTAGTAATAAAACAAATATATAAAAAACGCAAAATCCAGAGCATATACAGGAGCAACAGGCAGTCCACCAGAATGAAATGCGACAATTCCAAAGTCAAAGCAGATTCAAAGACTTCCGTTCGTAGAAACAACACCTTTTATTTGAACAAACAGTAGTAAGCGCTTTCACCCTAAGGCTTCTTCAGACTATGTCTGAAGAAGCCTTAGGGTGAAAGCGCTTACTACTGTTTGTTCGAATAAAAGGTGTTGTTTCTACGAACCGAAGTCTTTGCATTCGTTTTGACTTTTGGAATTGTCGTACCATTTTCATTCTGGTGGACTGCCTGTTGCTCCTGTATATGCTCTGGATTTTGCGTTTTTTATATATTTGGTAAATTAACTGTTCTGTTGGCCCTATGATTTAATTCGTACTGGCATGCTGTTACCATGCTGACTGTTATGTTACTTAATGTTGTGCTGCACATAATATACATTAATATATATTTGGATGAACAAATATGATCTTCAATTCTGTTAATACTAACAATGGTTTGGTTATTACTAACTGTAACTTACTGCTATACCTCATTTACCACAGCACGTCAAGGTAGGCCGGTTCCAGCTGATCCCCCTAGCATGCCTCAACTGGCCATGGCACTGGGTCCCAGCAAGTCTAGGACCAAGACTGGTGGTGCCCCCTCTGCTGCCCCCACACTGCCTGTGGCATTGGGAAGAATGGCCCCAAGGGATGGGGATGGGCCCTCCATCTGAGAGCAGTGCCAGAGGAGGAGTTGTCACCCGGGCCGAACTTCCAGTTTTGGTGCACAGCATAGGCCACAGTGGCTGCCACCTGCAACAGATTGAGGGCATGCTGGCCAACCAAGTGGGGCAGCCTCTCCCTGGTGCCCAGCCTCCAGAACAGCCATCCTCGGGGCAGTGATGGAGCAATGCCAACATTCCCATGGGTGGGGACATGAGTTACACTGCTGCTGTCTGGAGGCACTTGGGACACAGATTCAACAAAACTCTCCCTATCTAAGGTGTTCACCCCCTTCATGTGTCACACACTGCCAGTGTCTGCTGTCTTGTCTGTCTTGTCTGTTTGCAAATGCATCCTCACCTACCCAACTTACCTTCTCCACATGTACCTATGTCCCTTCAACAACATTTTACTCTTACCTTAAAAAAAATGGGTACTTGTCCCCACCAAAAAAAATATTGTCCCATATATAGCTCCCCATTTTACACACATGTCCACTGGACACATGTAATTCAATACAATTGGCTTGACAATGCAGTTATGTTGTCCTCATCCCTCTTTGTGGGGTGGAGAGTTCAAAGCCATGTAAAAATTCCATCAAAGTGTATGGTGGTTGCTGTACAAGAAATTGATAGCTATGGTTCTTTCCTACACCCGTCCTGCACATCTCTACATGCCTTTCACTATGTTTTCCCCCTGCTTGCCCCCATTTTGCTACTTTGCTATCTCCACTTTTTTCTTTTCATTATATTTTTAGCACGATGAAGCTACAGGGACGTCCTTGGCTAAATAGAGCTATAATGACTGTATGCGGTTATCACATCCTAAGACACATGTACAAAATAAACACTTCTGCAATGTATCAAACCCAAGCCCATCGCACCTACAGTGCACTGTATTACCCACCATGCCACTCAACTCTTTATTAACACAGCTCATTTAAACAAAACATAAGCAATTTCCAGTTACAGTCTTTAGGTGAGTTTCAGTGGAGCTGCATGCTGCACCTCTCAAATTGGAACAAAAAGTAATGGAAAACTTGGAAGTATACCTTGGACTCTGGTGCAATAGTGCACCACTAGACAGCCAAAGACATAGCAGGTAAATGTGCCCTTTTATCAGCAACATGAAGAAATGCTGAGGCATCAATGGCAAAGTACATGAACAACTGGGACTCTAGTGCAGACATACATCCATATAAACCAAGCACATACTGATGGATATAGAAAATGTTTGTCACAGCCTATACGTGTGCACATATATCTTGCAAATACAGCTGTTGTAGCAGTGGCTCAGTAACTCAGTCTGTTACATGCCTTCCATGCAGTACATTTTGCCTCACACACTCCTGGGTTCAAATCCAGTATTGTGCTGAATTTCAATTCCATTATTCTGAAGAAAGCATGTAATGAATTACTCATGCACTCTTTAGCCATACAAAGCATTGCACATGAAATAACTGCTTTTCAATTCTTGAAGTCACAGGCTTGCAGGTAGGGACACACTTCACATATCCATATAGCATAACTATATGTTGCCTAGTAATCTGCTAGTGACACAGTTGCCTAACATACGTACCATACACACATGGCTTAATTGGATTGTAAAGGGTACCCTCACCCTGGATCTGCCTCTACAACAAGGCTGAGACAACTGAAACCGGTACACCTACAGCTTGTTGTCCTCCAAAGTGTTCACACCATCAGCCTATGTCTATTACCTACAGCAGCAACTGCAGCCTGTGGTACACACAACTCCATGTAAAGGTTTTTGCTACAGACCTACCCTATGTGGCAATGTAGTCTACTCACCCCAGTAATGTCCATCTCAACAACTAAGAAAGGGGCCCTGTCCTACATGAAGGCCTTATATATTGCACAGTCATTGCATGCAATTGGATAATGATAGTGCAACTCAGCTGTTTTGGCTGCAATTAGCATATCAAAGCCACAGACTGGTTTAGAGGCAATTATCTATTAATGAGAAGCATTTTAAAAATGCAAACAGCTGGCTACGGGGAAACATTCTGTATGAGACTTTCTTACACAGTGCAGGCCATTGTGAAATATTACCAGATGCACATTTCAACACAAGAGCACTACACTCCACCAGGTATGTAACTGTTTTTTGTGTATAACAGGATGCTGATGGGAGGATAGTGGTATGGCGAATAGGGATTACAGCAGTAGGCCTGTCTTAGACCTGTAGTAATGACTTGTCATTGATACCCTGCTGTCTTACACATACAGAGGGTGTACAATATATCAGGACTGCATTGTCCTTTGTCATTGTGGCACACTGGTGTTGTTGGACTGTCCCTATATTGTGGTTGTAATAGCACACTGCTATTTGTCTGTCACTGGTCTTATGACATATTATTGGGTGGCTGGCTTTAGGGTACACATCACAGTGGACCAAAGTGTTGGGTGTATGATCATACAGCAGAATCTCTCATGGCACACAAGGCACTACCTCAGCAGTGATACTATCTCAGTTGTATCCACTCATTTAGTATGTTGTCACACTGTGGAGTATGACATGTGTGAGCAAGCAGTGGACAGCGCTGGCCATTTTGTTCTTGCTGTATCTGTACATAGTAGACATCCATGTATTTCATCCTGTAATGTGCTTCCCTTTTAGTGTCTTTCAGGGCTAGTTATCATAGACACCACGCCCCCTTCTTAGATGTGGAGAATGAAGTTATACTTCAGGGACTACTGCAGTATCATCACATCCACCTATCCAGGGGGAGGCATAACAGGGAACAGTGGGCTGCATTGTGGGCAGACCTTGTCTGGGATGTAAATGACAGTGGCCACAAGGACAGGACATATGAGCAGGCTCAACATCATGCTACAGATATGCCAAATGCTGCACGATGAAGAGCAGCTGATGTAGCCAGGGATCATGCCATCACTGGTGGAGGAACTGCAATGGAACCACCACTTATGGCCACTGAGGAATTCTTGGTGAACCTGGGGACACACGACAGCTCCCAGGCAACCATCACACCATACATCACGGAGGTGGGTGACACAGTGCCCACAGCAGAGGAGCATGCAGGTAAGCTTGCTGTGATCACCATTGTAATACTGTAGCAGTCATTCTGTCAGGCTGTACACACCTTTACATGGGTGTCAGGTTGTACACTCATACTCAGAATGTCACCAATACATCAAGTAACACAGTAGCTACTGTATATGTGAGATATATGCAGGTATTACCTTGTGCTGCAACATGTGGGGGTACTAAAATTACCTCACCCTCATCTTTTTAAAGGTCCATCAGGAGGTATCAAAGGCCATGGTCCTGCTCCTGGAAAGCTTGATACTGTTTTGTTATGGAACATATATATGCTATTAAAGTTAAGGGCCATGATAATTCCCTATGTACACTTAATGTTGCGTGGAACCAGTGTAGAATGTTTGAATGTTCCAGTGTGGAACATTAACCTAAGGTTCCTAGAGTGGGTAATGACAGAAGTGTAGTTGAACGAGCAGAAACACTTTTGCAGTTATAGTTCAGAGCAAATAAGTCTCCTGGTGTACATGAGGCAATTAATCCGACATGCGTTGTAAAAACCAAAAGGTTAATGGTACATACATTAGGCATTAAAACTTGGGATCTATATTATATTGTCAAAATGGCATTACAGTGAATGTTGTTTCAATGACACATAAAGAGCTAAATACCAAAACAGCAAAAGATCAGGTCAGCGATTTTTTTTCCTAGGGCAAAAACATTGCTTGGCCTGGGCCATGACATTGCCCTTTACTTCACTGTAGTGCGATCTCGGAGTTGGTATATTTAGTTGGGGGTGTGGGGGCACAGCCCCCCACATTGGAGGGGGTGAATCCCCCCCACTTTGAAATGTTTTAACTGCTGTGTTGTGTCTTTTTGGTCCGGCGACCTGGGGGTTCACTGTTTTGGCATTTCGCTCTTTATGTGTCATTGAAACAGCATTCACTGTAATGCCATTTTGACAATATGATATAGACCCAAAACTTGCACCTGTACCACTCCACCTTCAAAACCTTGCTCCACTCCTACCTCTCACTCCTCTGAGATTTCTCCTGCTCACATCTTTCCTGACCCCTCCACTGAGCTATATCCTACCTACCCCCCCGTCCTAATCTCTCTTTACTCATATCTCTCTACTCTAGTTCTCTACACCCCTCCTACCTCTCTTTATCAAAACTACACAGCACTGATCCCCACTATCCAGTCTACTAACCAACTCTCCTCCATCTTCCACCCTTACTCCTTCCTTACATACCTGTATCTTTCACTTCACCTATCAGTCCTTAATTTCCCTATTCTCTGATTCTTTTCCTTTCTCTCTTATAATCAGACTTGAGAAGTCACTATTGTAGACTATGTAAATATATGTACAAACAGATACATCCTTAGATTACTACTGTAGACTATGTAAATATATATACAGATAGATACTTCCGTGATAGCCATGTAGAAGAATTTAATCATCATTTCTTTTGTTTTGTACATTTTTAATTTCCATTGTATTCTACATATCTTATGCATTTTATATACTCTGAAACAATTCTGTACATTTGTCTAATTTACTGTATCACTTATTTATCATTGTTGGAGCTTTTCTCCCCAGGACTCCATTGAAACTGTGCTCCTTGGCCCAATGGACTATCCTGGTAAACAAACTGTAAAATAAAATAAATTTGTTAAGATAGGTGTACAGGGTTTTATTTGTTGTTTTATCAGGTATAGTGTTATATTGCATACATAAAAGGTAAATTGTACTGGTCAAGTTTCACATTATTTACCTGATGTGCTTGTTATAAAGGTTTTGAGTCAAATATATATTTTATTGTGAAGAAGTCTGTTGTTCATGAAAGAGGAGATAAGAAGATGTGAGACTGGTAATGCAGTTGGGGATCCTCATTATTAAGACTCTTTGTGGATATTTCATACTTAATAGTGAAGGTAATAATGTACTGCTTTTGTCTTAGTTTCCACAAGTGACTGCTCTGATGATGATGGTGGCCACAGTGAAGCACAGGTGGAGTTGTCAGGGGCTGAATCTGTCCCAGACAGTCAGTATACCCACAGATACTCAGTCCCCACATGCCCCAAATATTGGACAGTCACTGGGTGGAGACATTGAACATGCCAGTATGGCAACTATGGCTTCAGTGAGTGTAGACACTGGCCATAGCCAGAGAGCTGGTGAGGTCCCACATAGGTGGATTGACATGGATGCTCATAGGCAGGTGTCACATCATGGGTCACTTGGCTCATGTTTCGGGCCATCATGGAGGCACAGGCATGTTCTGAATGGAACACCAGATGTATGCTTAAGGTTATGGATGCAGCATAGTCTGACATCTGTGACTGCCTCCACTGCATTGGAGACATCATGGATTGGTTCACTGATGCAGTGGACAGACAGTGGGCAGAGACTTTGTCTGTCTTGGATCACACACTGTCTGTGGTGAAATGTGTGGTTGGAGTTGGGCGTCTGATCTGACATGTGGACGTAGGTCAGCAGCACCATCTGTTGTGAGTCTACGTGGCAATGCAGAATTACGCTCCCATAGTGGCAGTACATCCAATGTGATAGAGGGGAGTGTGCTGTTCACATCATGATGTAGTAGGCCATGGGGACATGGTCTTGGGTGGTCCCATGGGGGACACAGTCCCAGCAGACACCAGTCACTGTCAAGTACTAGCACCACATCTGACCTTGGGCATGGTGGTGCCAGTGCAACTCCTGGCAGAGCTAGTTCCTGTGTTCAGGGCTGAAGACAGGGAACTGTCAACTCTACCATGTATGGTCTAAAGCTGTCCAAAATACACATGTGTAGGGCTAGCACTGAGCTTCACTGTGTACATGCACACACACACCACCGTCAAATGCAAGTCAACTACAGACACAAACGGCACCTCTCCATGGTCCATTTAACCCGCTAACCTTCCTGACTTGCACACATGCTGTCAACTGTTTGCACCAGACTAGGCCTCCATCACCCTCACACAACATTGTTGCACAATGACAGGTATGTCACGGACCTGTGTATGTTTCTGTACCAGGAGTCTGAGGGGATAACCAATTGATACACGGCAGCAGTGAAGCAGCATAGTATGGCATGGCAACACAGCAGAAATATGACATCAGCAAGGCACAGCAGTATAAATGCATGGCTGTATAGGTTCACATCTGCATGACAGTCTACCAAGGACAATGGCAGTGGTCAGTGTCCTCAAGCATTCATAATTTGTGATAATGTCTGCTACAAGGTAAGGTATAACCCTGCTGGGATGCATATGCTGCCTATCTGTAGGGGGCATAGTAGATGGATGACTCACTGTAAGGACATTAACCTGCTATGTGCTGTTAGTACTACATGCTTGTGGGAGACTTTGTCTAGCAAACATAAACACACCCTTAAAACACACACTGCCTAATGGTACACAACGCGTCTCAGTGCACCTCAGCATAAGCCATCTGTTTCATTGGATGGTCGGCTGTCATCTCAACACACAGCATCTGCCTGAGTCCCTCTTGGACTGGGGCAATATGTGCTGGTCCTGTACTGAGGGATATGCAGATGTCTCTGTGAGGGCTGTATCGTCACTATGCTAGCTACGTTCACATATTATGGCTCTATAACATGATGTATACTGCTGTAACAACCTCACACACAAACATGGCCACATTCAGGCTAGTGCCATTTCCACTCACTGCATACAGGACATACCAAGGTGCACACATAGTGCAAGTAGGCTGTCTGTAGATTAGAACACTTACCTATGTACTGGTACACACTACAGATCACAGTACCCAATGCATGCAACACAACTTATGTCTGCTGCTACTATCAGTTTAGAACATATACTGCTTGTTGACATCAGCAAGCTTTGTTCTGGTCAGTCAGTTGGGGAGCCACATCTCCTGCTAGAAATAAAATTATGCAAAACATTAACTATATCTAAGTTACAAAGGTGATCATATATATACCATATGGATATACACACAGACTATGTTGGGTGAAGTGAGATTAGAACCCCTACTTATCTAGACTTATACACTAGAAATCACAGTACGTATCCCATGTGCCATGGCTTACATCGAACACTACAGTGTCAGCTGGTAGTCTTAAGGTGGCTGACATCATCAGGCCTTGTAGAAGAGGGCAGTTCGGAAGCCAGGAGCAAGTTATGGGCTCAAAAAGTGAATATCCATTGCTGCTGAATAGCCCATGAGGGCATTCTGTGGTTTAGCAGGGGTATACACACACACACCCACACACAGACACACACACACACCCCAAGTGGGCAGCAGTGAGATTAGAAACCCTACTTATCTAGGTTCATACACTAGATCAGAGTACTTATTGCATGTGCCACAGGTTAAGTCTGTTGTATATGATTTCAGGCACAGTACTTCTGTATTACACAAGCTAGGCTTGTGTTGAACAGCATCTGTGGCCTGCAGAGTAATATTGGTTTATTCTGTTATCTGAATCTAGTATTCTAGTAGTGAGATAACTGTTGTTATCCTAGCTATGTGTGTACAGTTACCAGTATGACCATATGTGGCTGCTTGCAGTTAGATAGGTGACACTATGGGTAGGGACAATGAGCCCTGTCCATATGTACATTGACACCATTATAGATTACACCACTGCTCACCTGTGTCTGTCTACATGATCACATCCAGTAGGTTGGGGTCTGTAGGTAAGTGGATTATGTACTGCTGCGCCCTTAGTTTGAATCCTTTCAGCAACACTATGGCTGTATGATAGTGCAGTTTGCTCACCATTATTAGCGTATGTCGCACAATGCAGACATCCACACACATATTTCTGTATATAGTAGGGATGTATATATAAATGTAGCTGTGTATGTATGATGTGTATATGTGTTATGTAGATATATGAGGGGAGTCTATGTATCATTTTAATGTATATAACTATATATATATCAGTATGTTATCTATCTGACACTACATAGCAATAGATCTACTATGCATGTGAGAGAGAGATATTGACAGACGGATATGTATACGTATATGTCTGTATGTATAGACATTTATACATAACAGGTCATTTCAATGAAGGGCCAACAGAATTGCTATCATTTTTACTAAGTGTACAGGCATGCCCAGTGAGACTGTTGGTACTTATAATGTGACTCCAGGCCACACTTACCTGTATTCCAGTCTGAGATTTTGTATGTTACAGACATTAACATCCGACCCTGTTTCTGCAGTACTGCACTTCACTCATGCTGTCCACATTATTCCTCAGCTGTGTGCTGTACTTAATATGTGACTGAGGTTGGTAATGTTATATCACCAACAGACTGACAGTCTGCATACCTCTCAACTGCCCTGATTTTCTCAGAATATCCAGAGCTTTGCCTCATATATTTGGTCTGTTCCTCACACATTTGTGGTCTTCTGGTGCTTTATTGAATGTTGACATCAATACATTCTGCTAACCGCAGACAAACAATTGTGTGTCAGACTTTATATCCATCAGAAAATATGTACTAATGCAGCACCTTTAATTTCAGCAACTGTCTAGATTTATGTGACCACTATTTAAAATTGGTCCCTATGTTTGGGCCTTTGTCCCCCAAATCTTTCTAGCTTTGTCCAGATTTCTTGCACTAAGAGATTGGGAGGTATGACATTTTGTGAAATCACCAACATACTACTACCTCAGACTGTGGTGGTGGTGCTGCGGTAGTGTTGTCACCTCACAGTTAGATGTTGCCCATTTGATTCTCATTTAGAGCGTCTTCTGTGTGGCGACATGTGTGAATGGGCGTTCCTTCATTGAACGTTGTGCTTTAGGCCCGGCAAGCCAGCACGTAAAAATCTACTGCCAATCATTAGTGGACCGGATTTCCGCTGTGGTGACCCCTAACTGGGAAAAGCTGAAAGATACAACAACAACCAACATACTACTACCTCACATGCAAAAGATGTGAATAATTTCAGATTACAACCATCAACAGCGTCACGCATACTAGATCCCTACTCCACTGAGCCACACAGGTCACTAGACAGAGAGGGGTCATTCATTACACAATCAACAGCATACATATGTACATTGTTGTCCTGCGTGAAGGGAGACATACAGTGTGTGAGCAATGCCTATGTTACAGCCCTGAGATTGCCTGGTCCACTGATATACCAAAGCTAATTTTCTGTTAAAGTGGTTATATGGGTACACTGCTGTGTTGGGAGTCAGGGAACAACAGCACATGATCAGCTGGGTGGACAGTTGTCCAAATATCATGTGTGTCCACTGTTTAACATCTCCCTTGCCTGATGTCATGAATATTCCAACCATGAGGACTAGTGAATATTAAGGAGCACATACTACTGGACTGGATATCAGTAGTCCCATGTGGATGTTAAATCTGACCACATAGCTCACTATAGTTCCTTGTATAATAACAGCACATCTGTACATATGATATCTTATTATAGTAATCCTTACAATTAGGGTGTATATTAGAGACTTACCTTGATACTGCAGCAGTTGACCGAACTGTAGTTCAGGGCTGACTCTGTGTGATGCAAGCAGTACACAGCCAATACATGGATAGGTATAGGTATAGGTTGTGTGGGTTGCCTGGCATCAGCTATTTTAATATATGTATGTGAGTAGGAGTAAGATGTCAGTTCCTAGAGCCCTAGGTTGTCAGTGAATGTGCTATGTGCTGTCTCTTAGCCAATGCCAGGGCGTACTGGGCATGCCTACATGTTGCCTACAGGGACATCATCATCAGGGGGGCTCCTCCTCCAAGTCTTCCTGTAAGTGTGGCTGTAGTGACTTAGGCACTTGTAGTGGGCTGTGTATACCTTCCCTATGCTGACCCTGTGGGTCTATATCAGAAGATTGAAGTTTCAAAACTTTGAATCTGATATGGTTAACACCATATCACCAAAGTCTTGAAACTTTGAATCTTTTAACAGAGATCTCCGTACAGCACGGAAAGGGAAGATTTCCCTTTTCTGCACTGTAGTATGATTTTGGAGTTGGTATATATAAGTAGTGGGGGGTGTAGGGTGCAAGGGGGCTTGCACCCCTGTTTAGAACATTTAATTGGTTTGTTTTTGAAGGTTGTTGTGTTTTATTACATTTTCAATGTTTCAAGACTTCGATTATATGTTGTTGACCATATCAGATTTGAAGTTTTGAAACTTTGATAATGTAATACACACCCGATCCTGCTGCAGCTGCTTCTGCAGGATAATACTGTGCAGCATGGTACATACTGTGAAGCTCCCTATTAGAAGACCAAAGATGCATTCTTTCAAATGCATCTTAGTCAAACTCAAAAGCCTGAAACGGCAAAATATCGAAGCGGCTTTTATGCAAATTCTTTCCTTGGGAAAATATTTGCTTGGCCGCTTCATTACTTTGTCATTTTTGACACTGTACAGTGGTCACGGAGTTGGTATATTTAAGTAGGGGGGTGTGGGAGGTGAAGCCCCCCCACTTAATGTAATGTTTAAAGTGTTTTATTTTATTTTTTTTTTTGTTGGAACAGCGATTTTTTTTCCCTAAGAAAAAATCACTGTTCTGACAGTTCAGAATTGTAAGCTTTCACTTACATAGGGCCGATTAATCACCATTCACTTTTTTAAGTGTTTGGTGATCTAATATACACCCTACTGTGAACATATGTGCACATGTGGCTGGAAAGTACTGCATGGCTGCACCAGATATATTGAGGCACCCTAACTGTGACTTCAGCGACCCAAACACATGATCTATGATGTTTCTAGTTTGTGAGTATGCCTCATTATGCCATTCTTCCATGGATGTGTATGCATTTCTGATGGGTGTCATCATGCACGGTTCCAGTGAATAGCCAGCATTCTGCACTAAATGGCCATGTAGGATGACCCCCTAGAAAAAATCTGGTGCAGCTGTGATGCATACCAGATATGGGAGTCGTGATAGCTGCCAGTGTTGCCAGCACATACATTCATGATAATGCCCTGGACATTGCACACAACCTGGCAGTTGGAGCAGTACCCCTTGCATTTGATGTACATTCTACCCTCCTCATAGGGTGGTGCCTTGATGCGTGCATGAGTGCAATCTATGGCACCCAATATCTCAGGGTAGTGTGCTACATGGTAGAAGTGTTGCATATTGCTGGCCCACACCTCAGAGTTAAGGGGGAAAATATATGTGCTCACTGGCATGTGGTAGCATGGCATCCAGGAAGTGGTGGAGTACCCTGGATACTGATGCCTGTGAGACCCCCATCATGTCACCATTTGGTCTTTGGAAGGTACCTGTGGCTATTATCCTAAGGGCTACACATACCTTTGTTTCCACGGGAATGGGTTCCCTTCTATTGGCTCTGGGCCTTAGTTGAGGGTGGCAGAGCTCAGTGAGTTCTTGCACTATGTCCCTGTCCACCCTGTATCACTCTACAATCTCCACCTCATGTAGCTCCTGGAAGATTACCCTGGGCCTGAACACTCTTCTCCTTTCCATGCATAGGCCTATTGTTAGCAGCAACAGCAGCACTGACTTCAGCATCTAACAGATACAAATGTAGCAGACCTGCAGCAGCCTCTAGCATTCTTTCACTTAAAATTCCCAAGTCTGTACTCCAGTGGTGCATAGTATGGATTGTAGGGTACATGCATACTTTATAGTGCTCTACTGTAGGTGTTGCCTGCATGATTAGCTTCCTATGATGCATTACCTCTGCCTAGTATATCACTGACATCATTTATTAGCCTTAGTTTAAGTTAAGCAAGGATCAACACTAATTAATACATCATTGGCCTTTTAGATACTCTGAGGATTGTGGCGTACCATGCAAATGTGTACCTAGTAGGTAAACAATGCTTAGCAGTCAGTGCACCCCCCCCCCCAGATTTGCACATGCAGCATGACAGCACTCTGCACAAACAGAAGTAGCTTTGCTCCAATCAGTGCAGACATTAGTGGACACACCCTCTTCTGATGTCAGCTACCTCCTCTGGATAAAACCATGGTTCTCTGCCTGCACAGAGGGGATCTGCGGACACAATTACCCCATTATGCTATTCAGTAACTTCACCTCATTTGCATAGGGATCTGTGCTCACAAACGGGATACTACACACTTTCAAGCCCTACCACGTTAGCAACAGCACCAATTCATCATTGTATATACTGCATGCAGGGTCCCATAATAGATTTCTGCCTTTTTCCACTTTTTTTGTTGTTATATAAGGCATGTTTGGGCACTGCAGAGTGCCACACAAAAATGGCCAGATTATTAATAAAAAAAAATATTTTAACATATTTACTGTAACTTTTGAAGCACACAGAGGATAGTTTCCCTCATATCTGTGTGTGTTATGCCATTTCTGTATACCTACCTATATTTTTACAACCCCTTTTATCTGTCTACAGTCCTGTGCACAGAACTTTTCCATGTACACTACGGACACTGACATGGGGTCTGCAGGGCTGCCTATCTGCTTACTGGATCACTCTACCTACCTCATTTGCATTAGATTCACCTACTTATGCAGTGATTTGCAAGCCATGTAACTTCTTGTGTTGGCACGTGCATGCATGCCGCCCAGCAATGTTTACTAGATCGCAAACCTGATTACTTTTGTGTAAGCAGCATTGCATGATGCCTACATGTTAAAAAAGACTGTGTAGGCTTTATTAAGTTCCCCATTACCTTTTCAATCACTTCTGTATTCTTTTTAGAACACTCTGTTGAATCCAGTGGAAATGATAACCGGACATTTACTCTTGTATGATCTACAATATATGGCAGTTCATTTCAACATTAAGTTTCATCTGAACTACCAGTAGTAAAGTTGTTTTCAAAGGGTAGGTCAAATTTTCAGATTCATATATTATTTGAGTATTACATTTACCTAGCTTTGTCATACACTATCAAAATGATTCACAGATTTGAATTACCCACTTTTGTTGTCTCCAGTGTAGTGCTTTTCATTGTAATAGATGTGACATAAAACAGCCTCAACTGAAACTACAAATCACTGTAAGGTTTATTTATTCAGCATGCATTTACAATGCTGTAACTGTATAATTTGTACATGACAAAACTTTGAAGATCCCCAGACACTTAAAATCTACAGTTTTACCACATTTAAATTATCTGTCAATAAATAATAGGAATAGTCCTTTAGGTGTTTGGGTTTTCCATTAACTTGGCTAGATATATGCCTCTGTGACTGGTTGTCATTTACTTACATTTCAGAGCCATTGCTTTATTTCGAGTTCTAAAGTTCAGAAAACAGTGTTAGAGCTTTAAAAATAAGGATTTATGTCGGGTTACATTTTGTCTCTTTTTTACACCAAAATATGGACAGTGGCATTAATAGGTGTATAGATTTCAGTTGAAAATTATAAATCTTTGCTGTTTCAAGTACATGCTGTTACTTACCTTTAAATCATGCTATATGCCTTTTCATATCAGCATAATTTTTCTTCACATTTTTTGGATGAAATCTTTCAATTACAAGCTTTTTTATACTCAAAATATGAAATTTTAATTTTGAAAATATATTGCTGATATGTATGTGTTGGTGATTGTATTAGAATCTGGCATTCCTCTCTTCTGTCTCAAGAATGTTTGCATATACTAATTGTATATAATTTTTTTTTCTAATCTGTGACTATTAGTGCTTTTTGTAAATTAATAACACACCTTTATAACAGACCATTTGTTTGTGGATGTTAACAATGTCATTTTCTGTGTAATCTGAATACTGAAAGTTTTAAAATAACTAAAAAGTGGTTCGTTATCAAATACAGGTACATATGTTTGAATGAATTAACGAAGACTTGTTATCCATGATAAGAAGTATATCTGTAACACATGCTGAAGAAAATAGCTTAATTTCCAAAATTTCTTACAGCCGTATGTTATCATCAAAACATATTCTCCTGCACATAAATACCAAGAGAGAGATCTGCACTCATTCCAGTCAAAATACTGATTTTGTTCTAGGTATTGAATTTCTACTTACTCCACTTGTTTGGAAGGTACACCAGTTGAATTTTTGCTTAACTTCATTGCATCGAGAAAATATAAGCTTTTTTTTGGCAATGCTTTGTTCGCACTGTATCTTATGGGCAAATGGTAGCAGTGGGATATCATAAGTCTTGTCCTTTTCAATAATCATTAGCAATCTTTTTTTCAGAGTTGAGATAAAGGGTGTCTCATTACTGCTGTTGTTAGCCAACTACAATTAACATTCATCCATTTCAGAATTTGATCTTAGCTAGTTTTGGTTTGAGTTTATTAAAGCTTTGAATACTGCATGTTCTACTATAAAATTAAGCTATCCTTCAGGAATGTTAGGTATTTTTTTGTGCTTCTGTTCACTGTTGTTTACAGGATGTCTGAATATGAAGACAACATTTTTTCTTCCTCCTTTAAAAGGGATTCGAAAAGAATAGGGCTGCAGTCCTACATGCAACATTTATATCCTGTTATTGCATTAATATTGGATAACTCCAAATAAATTCTAGCTATATGAGATAAGTTACAAGACCGACCACATGCATATAATAGAAAATGCTCACATCTTAATCATTTGCTGATGCCTTTTTCTTATTTGCATAGACATGGCTTATAATGACTGTGAGGTTTTCTTTTCCAGTCAGCATAGCTACCATTTTCTATTAGCTGAATTTCTTTAGTTTGACCATAATAAACCATCACTTGTTCTGGGAATTTTAGGCAATCACTGGGTAAGGGCATGTGTATAACTTTAATTTTCAATAATGTCAATGTACATTGAGCAGTATAGCTAATTAGACATGTTTTTGGCATTGAACTGTAGCAGGTACTTGGCATAGAGGGATAAACCCCCCCTGACTAAAGCCTAGGCAATCTGGATTTGATTAGTAGCTTGGGTGTATGAGGTGCTGGTGAGGAAAGATGTGCACACCTAGCCTGGTAAGGCGGATACTCATTCACGCTTATCTCACTTTCAGTCTTTAGCAGAGAGCTGTCATATGTGTGTTCCTGATTTCTAAGGTTCCACTGGTTGATGATTCATCACAAAAGGAAATCATAGGGCTGAAGTCACCTAACTGCTAATTAGTGTGTTACTATATGCTTTTTGACTATGAATCCCAGAAAAGTCCCTTGTAGTTTAACAGGTTGCCAGATGCATTTTCAATGCATCTGAGTGTCAAGGGAAAATAGTTTTCTGCTGCTAAGTCTGTTTCAATGCAAGAATTTTTTGTTTCGTGTAGCAAATGGCTACCAGTGTTTTTGCTGTAAAATTTGAAATAAGTTTTAAACAAAATCCATATCTTTGTGATCTGCGTAAAAGAAGAAAACAGCATGTACATTGATAGGCTTGATCAGTATTCTATGGTAATATGGAAGAGATATCCAGGCAATGCAATATTGGTAAGGGGGATCCATTATACTGCCTCTGGCCTCATTTGTCCATCATCCAGCTCCAATACAAACTAGCGCATAACTTTTCCCAGTTTCAGTAGGTATATGGGAAACACGTTGAAAAAACAGTGACAACAATGATTGATCAATATAAGTGCATTATCAGAGAGATAGTATAATAGCTGTACACTTCAATGAACTCTGCTGCAAAATTCTTCTACATGAGTTCTTTTTTTAGGAAAAGGGATACGTGACATGTGCTTCTTCTTCCTTTAAATCATAGTTGCCACTAGTAGGGTGGTCCTGCAATGTGATTTTCTGTGAATTAGACAGCTTCAAAAATCACATGAAATAAGGGAGATTTATAAAACTGTGTGAGTGGTAAATCAAACTTGACAACAAGAACATAGCTCCAAAAATAGGGACATCAAGTGAATGGGTAAATCAGGCATGGAAATGTGAGCATTCTTCCAAAATAGGGACAGTTGAGAGGTCTGCTCATGACAAATAATTCCATAACAAAGAAGAACAGCACAGAAAACATCATTTTTCATTTAGTTTTGGCATTTTATTATTTATTTATTATTTTTTGCAGTTCACTTTTATTTATTTAACTGGCACTCTTACAATTACATATTGTGCAATCTACATGCATGGTGCACGTTTATATTGCCCTTGATAGCTGGCATAAAGCAATTATATATATATATTAAAAAGTGCAAATGAATACCACACTTTTTCTTACTGTATAGTCTTACTTAGACTGCAGGCTCAGCCTTATATCAAGGGTTACATAGTCAACAACATTATAAAAGAAACAACTACATTTCTTATTAATTCTCCATTACTTTAATAGCCTCCACTCTTCTGCCTTCAGTCTTCCATTTTCCTAATTTTCTCTCTAAATAAGTACTCACATATTCCTACAATCATAGAGCCAGGTTAACTGCATAATCTGACAGAGTACTCACTTCTGCTATATATTTCTGATAGTTATCAATTACAGGGTCTTTAACTGTGACATCATTATGACTAGTCTGAATGAACTGTGATTAATTGCAAAGTATCTGCCTTACCGTTTGAATGGGTCAAGCTATTAAATGGAATGACATTTTTTAACAATTATTATTCTTAATTTCCTACTTTAATAACAAAAAAGATCATACTAGTGACAAACAGAATGCACTCTTAACAAAAAAGAATTGAAACTATAAAACAATAAAATCAGCAATTAACTGAACACTGACACTACCTTTAGTACTACTCTTCTTACCCCATCCCCTGCTAATGAACCCCGACAACTACCTTTAGTAATACCCCTCTAACCCCAACCCAAGATAATGAAACCTAAGAAGTACCTCCAGTACTTCTCCTCTTACCCCACCCCAAGATAATGAATCCTGACAACTACCTCTAGTACTACCCCTCTCACCCCACCCCAAGCTAATGAAACCCAACTACATCTAATACTACCCCATCTTTCCTCACCACAATATAATGAACCCCAACAACTGCATCAAGTACTACCCCTCTTACCCTACCCCCAGCTAATGAACCCCAACAACTACCTCTAGCAAAGGGTACCTTCATACCCCACCCCGTGCTAAGGTTATCCTCTTACCACATCCCAAGTTAAGGTTACCTAAACTCTCTTTCTCCGTACTAGCTATGACATCCAATAAATGATACTTGTCTAAAAGGGTATACCTAGATACATCTCTTCAACTAATAAAATTCCCTCCACTATCTAGGTAACTTCAACTCTTATGGGATTATCTTTTAATTTCCACCTCCTGGTAATCACTTTTTTTAGCTGTCAAAATTATAATAGTTAGCAATTATAATTTTCTCATACTGAGCTTTCCCAGGTTTTCCATCAACCCCCAAAAATAATTCATTTCTGAAATTTCAACTGTGCTCCTTGTCACTCCTTGCACAATCTTGTTTGTGGAGGGCATAAAAGAGGGACAGGCAGACACTGACATGGGCATTGATGAACTGCTGTACATAGTAACTGGTCTGTGTGATGACCCCAGGGAATGCAAAGTCTATCCGTGCAACATCATTGACATATAGCATAGGCAGTCTGCACTACAACAGGTGTTCCTGTGTAGCCAAATACCATGGTTGGCACACTCTGCATAGCATGTCCACCTTCATTTTTGATAGGAATTTTCACCCTGGATGTTGGAGGCTATAGCCAGGACCATGGTGGCACCACATCCGCTATTCCATCTAGTGGCGAGGGACATTTCTTGTAATGTGGATGTACATGATGACAGTGTGTTTGTGCTGCATCAATCCAAGTCATGAGCCACCATTTGCAGTCATTGAGCATTCTATCCTCTCAGAGTTTGTGGATCAGGCGTTGACCTTCCACAGAAATTGCAAGATGGCACCCTCGTGGACAGGGAGGTGGAAGTTCAGTACATACATCTTCTGTGGGTGCCTTGGATGTGTCCTTCAGGTCTCTGCACAGTGCTGCAACATCTGATGGGGCTGTGTCTAAGTGCGCACACATACTCACGCGCACACACACACACACACACACACACACACACACACACACACACACACACACACACACACTCTGTGAGACATCTGCAGTGCCCACCCCCCAACTGTTACACAGCAATCCAGGTAGCACCCCTACCCTGGCCAGTCTATTCCAGTCCCCCAACTCCCCACCCCACTGTGTATGTCAGAGACACACACAAGTAAAACTGCTGAACAAAAAACCTCTATACACATAGTGCCCATAAGTACAACTTACACTTGACAATGTGGCCAACCCACAGCTGTGCATATGAGGATAAGTACACCCTGCTGTCAGTAACCTGCCATTTTGGTAGCCTAAATCTGATGATCAGTATGGACAGTCTATGCAAATGGCACAGTTTAGTTGAGAGTTTGCATGCATCATTTTAATGATCTGTATAATGGTCATAGTTAAGAACAATGTGTTGCCTCTAGGACAGTGCCACTGAATATTGCACCCCCCCTCTGTCTGGTATAGTCCTTCCATGCAGCCAGCTCCATCATAGGGTCCTCATCTGGTAACTCTTCTGCTGCTGAGCCTTGGAATTTCTTCTTCTGTATATGTCTACCCTGCTGTAACTGCTTGTCTATAATGTTGTTTAATATTACACAGACTGCCAAGATTTTACTACATGTTGCATGGTCATACTGTAGTGCACACCATGATTTTACTACATGTTGCATGGTCATACTGTGGTGCACACCATGATTTTACTCCATGTTGCATGGTCATACTGTGGTGCACACCATGATTTTACTACATGTTGCATGGTCATACTGTAGTGCACACCATGATTTTACTACATGTTGCATGGTCATACTGTGGTGCACACCATGATTTTACTACATGTTGCATGGTCATACTGTGGTGCACACCATGATTTTACTACATGTTGCATGGTCTTACTGTGGTGCAAAACATGATTTTACTACATGTTGCATGGTCATACTGTGGTGCACACCATGATTTTACTACATGTTGCATGGTCATACTGTGGTGCACAGCATGATTTTACTACATGTTGCATGGTCATACTGTAGTGCACACCATGGTTTTACTACATGTTGCATGGTCATACTGTGGTGCACACTATGATTTTACTACGTGTTGCATGGTCTTACTGTGGTGCACACCATGATTTTACTACATGTCGCATGGTCATACTGTGGTGCACACCATGATACATTCAGATAGCAGAGCATGGCTGTCAGCAGGCCAAGCCCACATCTGACAATGATATCAGTCAGTAACAGGGCACTGTAGTAGTTATTCTCCATCATGGTCTGGAATTTTCTAATAGGTATAATTAACGATAGCTCCAGGGCATATCCTAAATCATCAACAAGATGTCCCTTGGATAAAATTACCCAATACTATTTTGTTGGTATAAGTTGCACATATACCCAGGTGTGAAAGTTGTGGATACATCTTGTTGTCCTGCAAACCCATTGAACATTACATTTTCTTGCAAGCTAGACTGTCTAGAAGATGATAAAGTGGCACCATTTAGTTTAATATGCCCTGATCCTAAGTGGGGCCTTTATTGCAATATGGATGCAGTCTATAAACTCAAATGCATCAGGGAAATTGGGTCATGTCATAAACATTTCCCTGAAAGGAATATGGACACCATATATGCACCCTCACTCTCTGTAACTTGGCATCTACTGTTCAAGTATATTTGAGGAAAATGCCTCAGATACACTCACCATAATTTGTGCTGGTAATTGAAATGTCCCTTTGGGTAGGCTACTTTTTTTCGAAGCCATACTTATTTGATGTCCACAAATATATGTGTTCCTTGCATCCCACAGACCTGCACATGAGGGTGGCATATCTCAGCCAGTCTTTGCATGGTGCTTCTCTACATATGGCAGTGGTCCACAAACTCATTCTCAAGAAGGGCATGATATATTAGGCACAGGTGGATGGTAATGTATCACCACACACAACGACATTCAATGCCATGGTTAAAGGTGACAGTAATAACCTCTTACATATAGATAGATAGCGATATATATATATATATATATATATATATATATATATATATATATATATATATATTTCTGAATCACACCCCCATACTGCTACCCTCATTTGCATTCAGATTTATCCTCATTTAATACTATTTTTCAGTGCCATGTCATTATTCCAATATTCGCATATTATTCAAACTGCAGATTTTTTCAGGAGTCCACACTCATGCTCAGTGTCTCTAAATCTCCTCCACCCTGCATGTAACCACTCTTCACATAACATTGCCCATCCCAAAGAAAAAACTGTTTCTACTGTATTGGAATGCTAGCCTATATTTTGAGAAAAAAATAATAAAGATATTCCATATAAAAAGTTGATATGTTTAAAAGACCTCATGCTGGCAGCGAAATGACAGCAAAAAGCACATTATACCACAAGTCAATTCAAAATTGTAAAAATATGTAACAGAGCTCAGGGTTCCACAAAAACAGCTGCAAAAAAGTAATACTGGTATATTTTTTGCTTATGGCATTTCTAGATAAATGTCTTTAAACCTTGGAAATTTAATCAAAAATATCCAGAAAAGACTTTCCATGGTCAAATTGGGTTTAAATATCCAATGATACCATGTCTTCATGCTCTGCATCATTTACGTAGAAAAAAAACCCTTTTAGGCCTGCATAACCCTGGAATAAATTTTGAACATTTGATTAACTGCTCCATCTCTGAAGTTGGACTTAGTTATATAATCATCAGTCATTTCTTGTACACAGAGTAGGGCATTTCCTACTGGACCTTGGCATTGTACAGAATAAGTCACATCTTCAAGGAATGTAAAATAAGTATTTCACTTTATTACCAAGTAAAGACTCAGTTTCATAGAATTTTAGTTGTTACATACTGTATAATACATGGAAAGATGTTTCAGATGTAGTATAGTTTCTTGCAATATTTTTTTTTCTTAAATTCTGAAGACAGATTAGTGCAGTAAGAGTGATTATCCCATTTGCCCTGTTGTTTGATCTTTGAGTTAATACATGTAAAGCTGCAAAGATAAGTGGGATGGTGTAGCCCCCAATATGGAGGAATGTAGTGAGGCTTGATCCCCTGAAAAAATAGCATGTACTATACTGGATTTGATTGTCTTGAATTCACTATATATTTTCCAGACTAAAAGCTTCCAATGTATTTGCAGTTCTATAATTTGATCTGTAATTTTTACTAGCAAATTTTAAACATATTCAGCAAGTTTTCCTTTATGTACAACTAGAGAGTATAAGGATCTTAAGTGACCTGTTAAGTCTGACATTGTGTTAGGTTGTACCTGTAAGGGTTCAAACTTGCATGCTAAACTTAGCAGGACATCAGCTTAAAGTGTATGTGATATAAAGGTGGTAGAGTTTCCTGGCCAAGTGCATTTAATTTAAAGTCAAGGACTTCACCTGCAACATTCTACAAAAAAAGTGTCTGCTTTGTTTGCTCTACTATTGTATTGAGAAAGTATGAATAGTGATATAACACAGTATACATCAATGCATAACACCTGTGCATGGTAATATTGCTGTACAAAGAAAGCAAGAACCTCTGTTATACAATGCCACATTTCAATTAGTATCATCTGCAGAAATTTAGGTTAATACAGTTATATTTTTGAGATGAATAATCTTACTCATAAAGGAAAATAAGAAAACATAATACTGTGTAATAGTTTTTAGTAAGTCATACTAAAACATTTAACAACAGGTCAATGTATTGTAACTATATGGTATATTTTACATGGTTTAGCACCAACCCTTCCCAAAAGGAAATAAATACTCCTTACATATTAATTATTAAAAAAACACAAAAAACAACATATATAATCTAGATAGCTTATTTCCAAAAAAAAAAAAAAGAGAGACATTATATATACCCTGGGAGTCAGTAAACTCAGTATAGGCTTCATGCAAAGCCTACATGGAGTTTACAATTCTGTGCGGTGATGTGCGGTGTGCAGCATCACTAATTACATATTCGTGCTGCGCAATGCATTTAAACGTAAACACGCACAGTTTACATCAGAGCACAGTAGGTTAGCACATTTGCGTGGAATGCCACAATGATCACCATGCTTAACCTTTAGTTATCATAGCTTTCAACATCTTAGAGCAAGAAATCTGGATAAAGCTCAACATAATGGGGGGACAATGACCTAGAAATAGGGACATATTTTTACATATTTGCTTTTTTAAACTTAAAAATGTGCTAGAATAACAAGGATTGCATTAAGATACATTGTATGAAGGATTTGAAGTCTGTAACTCAAATGTATGTAATTATTTAATGACTTTGGTCCTGTAATCATCCCAGTGATATGGCAGAAAACCACAAATTTTGTAGGTAACATATCAAAAGATACAAGCCAAAAATATGGACTTTCTGTGAAAATCTGGATAGTTGAGAGGTATGATAGTTATGTATATGCTCCAAGCACAGTACAGCACAGTGGATACAGTGAAGAGTATTGTGAAATCCCATTCCAGGTATTCCATATCGAAATTGTGTAAATGATCTGTAAGGGTACATGGAGTTCCATGCAAAAAACACTCAGGGGAAGTGTTTGTGTATTGAATAGGGACACATAGATGAGATGTAAAAATGAACACAGGGAAAGTGGACAGGTGAAACAACTTAATGTACAGCAGATGAGAGCATGTCAATGTAAAATAGTTGCAGCAGGAACACCAATCACATATTAATATGGTACAGTACGGAACACACTGTGAAAATGTGTATTATGTGACTGTCACACAAGGTGAAATAACAAGGGGGGAAATGTCTGTGTAAGATAAGCATTCTTACATGAACAATGCAGAGGACAGCTATCAGGGATGTTATATACAATTGGGGTAGGGTACATATTGTGAAGTTGTGCAAACTGATTTGCCTGAATATGAGTGTAATCTCAGCAGAGGTCTCCAGCAAGTGGGACACAGGTACAGGCTCATGGACAACAGTAAAAGACGTATGCATAGTCATGGACAGTGACAGAATAATACCACCAGCAATCCCATGTCTCTGACATAACAGATGTGATTTAGACTAATCAGGGATGGTTCTGCACAAACACACTTGTATAACTATTATGATATGTCCGCACTCTATGAGGGTAATGACGCCCTCTGTCTTGACACTGTAACATCTTCTGGAGGTGTTAGGAGGAACACTGCTCTACTTGTATGTCACATTATCATCAATACAGAGAGAGAGCACAATCCACACCATCACAAATGTTACCCATGCCATTAATATTGTCAAAAAGCTATACATTTACTGTGTGCATCACTGGGAGAGGTATCACACATGCATCTGGTGTAACAACTTGATGGGGGTTCTGCACTATCAGACACTAATGTTTATGCCGCAAAAAGAATATCCAGGTATAGATCTGTGACAGGTCGCTGTGGCAAAGGTGGTACATTTCAGTTGCACATCACTGTAAGATGTGTATGGAGGTACATGAAGAAGGTTGCATTGTACTCAGTTATTGGTGTGATGAAGGCTGTGAGCTTTGGAGGCATTATGGCATGTGGCATGGATGTCCTTCACATACTCAGTAGTTGTGTTACATAGAAGGGAGTAGTCAGAATTGTGGCACATGCTGGTGGTTGTTCCACATACCATCTACCACAGGACACAGGTCACATAGCGAGTGGTCAGATTATAGGGAGTGATTTCTACATTATCCTTGGGTTGTTGTTTTCCTGTTGTAACACATTCCCCATGTTTTTCTTTCATTGCAGGTATTGTCACAGCTATGGGAGCAATCTTTGGTGTGTGTTGCTACTGTCTGTATTATACAAATACCACAGTCTGCGTCAATGATTGCCCACAGTCTACAGTCCTTCAAACAGCTATGTAGACACAGGATGCATATGTAGTCTGTGACATCTGTGGCTTAAATAATAGACAGAAAAGGGCCTAGCAGAGATCTCTGATATATGGACTTGATCACTGGACCTAAGATCTAGGTGGCTTCACACAATCCAACATAATTAGATGCCAGGTATGTGAGAAAGTGGTCTCTTCACTTGGTGATATAGGTGTTTATGGCTGGGTCCACTATGTAATCTCAAAATACTGATATCCCAAAATTCAGTACTTCGAAATTACATAGCCGAAAACCCAAGCACAACTCACAATTCCGTAAACACACAACCGCGAAATTCAAAGTGCCAAAACTATGCTACACATACAGTACACACATAAACAAACACAAAACTACCCCCACAATCAAATAAATGCATCTATACTATAGATAAACAGGGGTTCAAGCCCCCCTGCACTCCCTATGTGGGGGGATGCACCCCCCACACCCCCCTACTTATATATTCTAACTCTGAGATCGCACAAACATAAACACAAATGAAACTCACACACATACACACACACATCTTACAGTCCCTCACACACACACATTATAGTCACAACACACACTTACCCACACTAAATCCACTAACCAACACATTTACACATACAAACTTACCTAAATTCAACCAATACATCCACACACCGCACCAGCGGAAGCGGAAATTCAACATCTCCTGCTTCAGGATTTTGAATTTTGCGCTTCTGCCAGTTTCGGAACTTTGAGTTTTCGGCTATGTAATTTCGAAATACTGAATTTCGAAATTTCAGTATTTTGAAATTACATAGTGGATCCATTTAAGGCCACATCTGACAGTGTTCGGTGACTACCTCACTGTGGATTTGTGTCAATTGCCTTGGGCTTGTCAAGTTCAAAAGGATGATAGTGTTGTCATCATGTATGTCCTCAATGACCTCTTTGAGGACATCTAACAGATGTAACAGATGTGATGCAGCATTAACAACTCACACAGCTCTGTTGCGCACAGCTGGGATATTACTAGTGTCCATTTAGTAAATTCCATGATGACATGTTACTCTTATCTCACAGATGAGGAGAGTCAGAATGTGTCTATACATACATGAATCTAGTGTTGTTCCCCACAAACTCAGATGGATGCATGTAGATGTACACTCTTCTACAGGAACATAGTCTGTGTGGATGGTTGTTGAAGTATGTATTCAACCATGTCAGGAAGTTGTATGCGCTGAGTCATGGTATAGGTGATGTGATAGGCCTGGATGAAGGTAAGACAGTGCATACTGCCTATCTTTATCTGGCTTAGGGTTTGGACCCAATCCCCCACACAAGTAACACTCCCAACTTGAGATAAACCCTTACATCACTAGATGGGTAACCAGTTGGCTCACCAACAGAACACATACTGTGAAAGTTGGGGAATCAACCTGTACCAGCAGAGCTGTCACCACTGGCATACCCCAGGGATCTGGGCTTGGCTCTTTACTGTTTGGAATCTATTCCCCAACAGTCCAGGCTAAAGTATATCGCCTTTGGCTTATCAAGTTTGCTGATTCTGGCATACTGAGTGCAATCATTGAGTGCAACAATAATGATATACTAGAGGAGGGGCTAACACAGACAAATGATTGGTGACAAAGCCACGCAGTCTACAAAAAATGCAAAAATGTGCCTTTATTTTGTTCTTTGGCAAAGTAGAATTCCCTGCTAATTTCAGCATTGACAACAGTCCCACTATGCTGAACCCCAGTGATACAAGACCTAGGAATACACATAGATAGTAATCTAAACTTAAACTATTAAGTTTTTACACTGGCATAGAAAGCCTATGTTATGCACAACATAAGTCATGCTATTGTATTCAGGTCTGAGGATTATACTACAGCACCGTACTCGAACCTCATCAGAACACTAATAGCGTATAATGCTCTCTTTTGCATGTACCTCACCAGACACATGCAGCAGCTGGAGAAATCACAGGAGTTTATCACCAATAAAACACAGGGCCTACAAACCATGCCATAATGTATGTGGATAGAAGCCACTGTAATCTGTACCGTATAGAATGAGGTGACGTCTGCCTGGCCTCCACGCCAGTCTCTGACACTACCCTGGTGGGAAAAGTGCAATCCACAAATCCGATATAGCTAATGACATCAGCAGTGTCTGGTAAGGAGAATATGGTAATAAATGTGTCCCACATGCTGATGTAAAAGGCTCTCTGTAATGTCATTGAAGTGCAACAACATACCATACACCCCCTCAAGTTGACTGCAGTGAGAACAGAACCCCCTAAATATATAAGTATACAGACTACAGATCTCAGTACATTACACAAGCACCACAGCCCAAGTCTGACTTTTATTAGGTTGCCGGACAACTTATAGTAGATGACATCAGCAGTGGATGTTGAAGAGAAGATATTGGGAGGCCTGTATATGTTCATAAGTGCATAGAAAGTTACTAGACTAATGACCCTGGAGTCTTTACAAACTTAGCCATGTAAAAACCTCAGTACCCTTATTTATCAATGACAAATTTAAAACAGAATATGTCTGGAAGCTCCAAAGGCGGTGGTGTCTCCATATTCTTAAAGGATATGCACACCTCTAGACTGGTAGCCCAACACAATGCACCTGAGATACTTCAGGTACAACTAACACTGGGTAAGATGGCGATACATGTTATAGCCTGCTACAGAATGCCAAACATGTGCCTAGACTCTCACTCCAAGTTCCTAAGCACCCTGGAATCTATCAAGGTCCACCCCAATACTCTCATACTGGGTTACTTCAACAACCCTTTCATCAACTGGGAAAACAATTCAAGTACCAATGTACTGGCCCAATGCTTCCTGGAATTTATCAGTTCCAATGCCCTGAACCAGCTCATTCTGATCCCCACTAGAGGAAACAACATCCTCAACCTGGTTATCACCAACATGGGAGACCATTGCTCCACACCTATAGTCAATTACTCCCTGGTTAAATTTGACCACAAACTGATCACCATGGAAATCTCCATTTCACCTACACCCCCCCCCCCCCAATAAGGTGACAACCCTGAAAAACTTATCTAAAGACAACTTTGGGCTCCTAAAAACAGAGTTGGCTAACTTCTTGGCACCCATGCCAGTGGAAAATAGCTGCATGACTGCCGAATCATACACTAATGCACTGTATGAGCATATACACAAATGCGTGGACCTTGCCATACCAAATAGAACTAAGCACTTTCCTCCAAAAAAAGGAAGCCAATCTGATGGTCCCCAACCATCAATAAACTCTACAACAGAAGGAAGAAACTGTTGCAGAAAAAAAATGAAGTCACAAGACTGGAAAACCTCCCTTATCTGTCTCAACAAAAAGCTGAGATCCCTTATCAAATCCTCTAAAGCCAGCTATGAAGGCAGAATTGTGACACCAAAAACAACCAGAAATCCTTATATAGCTATATCAGATACCTCAAAGGCATTGCTCAGATTTGCTCTGAGTTATTGCACAATGGCACCTCCTATACTGAGCCAACAGATATAGCCAACATACTGGCCGACAGATTCAGTGCCAACTTTACCCCTCTCTCACCCCCAAGGGCCCTATCACAATACCAGAAGAAAGCCTGGTACCCACCATTTCTGTGGTAGAGGTAAAAGCTGCATTGTCCAAATCCAAGAATACATCATCCATGGGACTTGATAATATCCCTGGCTGCATCCTGCATGAGCTAAAAAACAAACTGGCACCACATCTGTGTGCCCTTTTCAATCACAGCCTTACCTCAGGCTGTGTCCCTAATGAATGGTGCACTGCTACAGTCATCCCACTCCATAAAGGGGGAGCAACTACAGACCCTGGGAACTATTGCCCCATTAGCCTGACGAGTCTGGTATGCAAAGCTATGGAGTGCATCATCATGGACCTGCTCAACAAAGATATAGGCAATCTCCAAACTCTTAACCCCACACAGTTTGGCTATGTCAAGGGGAGATCCTGCCTGCTGAACCTGGTTGACATCTTTGAGGCAGTTGCCAAGGCTGTGGATGAGGGTAAGGCAGTGCATACAGCCTACATTGACCTGGCCAAGGCCTTTGATACCATTTCCCACTCAGGTATCATTGATAAACTCACAAAACTTGGCATCAATCCTTACATCACTAGGTGGGTTGCAAATTAGCTTATAGACAGGACCCACAGAGTGAAAGTTGTGGATTCCAAGTCAGACTGTCATCCAGTCATAACTGGAGTCCCACAAGGCTGAGTCCTGGGCCCTATCCTGTTGGCATCTACTTCTAAGAAGTCCAGACAAACACAGAAGAACTTTGGCTGACCAAGTTCGCTGATGACTGCAAGCTAGGCGTCATTATCAACTCCCCAAGTGATGCAGACATCCTACAAAAGAGCCTCTCTGAGACCAATGACTGGTGTTGGAACCATGGCCTGAAGCTTAAGGCCAAAAAATGCGTTATTATTCCCTTTGGAAAAAACCTCAATTCCCATGAATTCCCACGTTGATGGTAGCCCACTGAACACTGAAGGGGCCCTAAGAGATTTGGGCACCCAGGTCAACAGCTACCTCACCTTTGATCACCACATTGCCACTGTGGTCAGAAAGTCCTTTTACATGGCACATCTTATAACCAAAGGTTTTACATCCAGGAAGAAAGAGGTCATCATCCCTCTCTACTCATCCATCATTAGACCAATCCTTGAATATAACACCCCATTTGGCATGTACCTGACCAGCCACCTACAACAGCTGGGGAGGCCACAAAAGTACCTCACAAAAACTATCCTAGGCCTTAAACACATGTCTTACATGGACAGACTCAAGAAACTTCAGATGTTCTCAGTCTCTTATTGTCTACTTAGAGGTGATCTCTGCTTGACTTACAAAGCCATGTCCGACCCAGCCCACTTGAAATTCTACACCTAAAGAAATCCCAATCCCTTTATGCCACACGCTCCAGAGATCACAACCTCATTACCACAATTAACAGAATATGCTGGAGGGACAGGTTCATCTCCCAAAGACTGCCCATACTCTGGAATAAGCTTCCCATTCATGTCAACCCGAGCACCTTGCTGGCCCTCTTCAAGAAAAATCTTGATGAGTGGATGGGTAGCAGATAGTTCACTCCAGGGATCATTCCAGTTGCCCTATTGGATAGGGGCACTGTAAACTAACATCGGCTGGCATGGTGCCTGGGCAAATTGTTTGGGCTAGGCTTGTAAGGGCTCCAGGGTTATTAGCCTAGTATACACCTATGAACCTATGAAGCATAGTTAGATGGTCTTTCTTAGCAGAGAAATTTTGTGATCAGCACCACCTGCACCTGTCCATGAGGGACATAGGTGCCACCCCTGGGGTGAATTTACAGTCACCCACCCAGTTGTCAAGGTTGCGCTTGAACAGGGTCATTGAAGAGCTCTGCTTCACATGTAGTGGGAGTCTAGTTCAGAGGAGTGACAATCGCTGGAGTTATAGCTGTCTCTCCAACATATTCTGTTTATGTCACAGCCTAGGTTGAGTTCCCAGGAGCAAGTTATTCTTGTACCATTTGATTTTCAGATGTCCAGCATTTCTATTAGGGCAAAGTCCAAGAATGCTCTGTAGGCCAGGCCAAGGTTGCATCTCAGCAGCCTATATGATAATAAGTACAGTGACAGGTCTTTTTGTCTTTCTATGTATGTCATGTTTTGGAGGCCCTGGACTATCTTGGTTAGAGTCCTCTGTGGTCTCTCCAGTTGCTGCAGGTATGTAGTGTGGTACATATTGAAGGAAGCATTGTACTAAGATAGTGGTCTGATAAGGGAAAAGTATAGCCGAGCTATGACCTCCCTGGTCTTGGATGTGGTGGACTTTTTTATGAGGTATGCAATGTTGAATGTTTTTCTTACCACTATGGGCACATGGTGATCGAAGTTTAGATTGCTATCAACCTGTGTTCCAAAGTCTCACACCACTGAGTTTGAGCTTAGAGGGCTGCTATGTATATAATCCTAATTAGCAAAGGCTACTTCATTTGCCAAAGTGGACAATGAGGCATTTTTTGTTTTAAGTTTCAGTCCATGAGTTTGGCACCAATTATTTGTCTATGTCAGCCCTTTCTGTAATATGTTAACATCTTTGGGAGACTCTATATGATTGCACCTTGTTTATAGTCCTCTGCAAACTTTGTAAGCCACAGGCCATCTACCTTCACCTAGACTTCATGAAAATTGTTTACAAACAGTAGAGGGCCCAGCACAGATCTTTGTGTACTCCACTGGTAGCTGGTGTACTGGTGGAGTTAGACTCCCCAGCTTTGACAGTGTGTATTCTGTCAGTGAGCCCAATGGCTACCCATCTAGTAACGTATGGGCTAATCTCCAGATGGGAAAGTTTCTCTTGATACATGAATGGGGGATTGTGTCAAAGACCTTGGCTAAATCAAGATATGTGGTATGTACTGTTTCCCCTCATCCAGGGCTTTGGTGACTTTCTCAAAGAAGTCCACTAGGGTTAATAAGCAATATCTGGGATCAAGAGTTTTGAAGGTTGCCCCATGACCTTGTGGATAAGGTCCATGATGATTCTTTCCATAGCCTTTCAGATAAGGCTGATTAGGCTTATGTGGTGAAAGTTCCCAGTGTCAGTTGATGGATGTGTAGGCATGTTCAACTGTGAAGATAGTTCTAGTTCTGCATGCTACCAGATTGATGTGCATTGCATATCACACATTTGTTATTAATTTATGCAGTGTAGTTGATATATTTGTGAACAAGTACTGAGAGACCGGGTTTGTAGTGCATGAGGGGGAAGCAATGCTGGGCTGCATTGTAAATATGTGACATATTGTTAGATAAGGCCTTCAGTTTGTTATGTTTCTACATGTAGTTTCATGGCATAAAGAGTAAAATGGCAGAAAACAGCACTAATACATGCTAATAGTGACTTTTTATAGCTCAGTGGTGAGCAGCGGGTTTGCACAATGGTTTGCAAAGTGTTTGCTCATGCAACATTCACATTTCCATTACTTTTTCTGTTTGTGCATAGTTAAGCAGTGCACAAACATGAGCCGTATTGCTAAAATTCTGAGAGTTAGTACTGAGTCTATGAAACACACCTGCTGCTTAGCTGACTCTGTGGCATCAGGTGTAAATGCACTGATACATTTCTTTTTGTGCCCAGATGATACTGGGTTGGAATCCAGGTGTATCTAATACTGTTAAATAAACAGTGATAATGCAATGACATCAAATCTTTACAGTACATATGTTGCTATGTGTTGGCAGAGAGCATTGGGTTTAAGTGGCATTGCACAATAGAAACTGCAGCCTTATAGGGCCAGTCACCATTGCTTACCATTGGTTGATGTTCGATACCAAACTCTGCCCAAATACAGAGGCCAAAAAATTAAGGGATCCATTGATTTTTCTGTTACTTATGTTTATTGTATATGGTTCTATTTTTTGACCAGATCATAGGTGCTAAAATGGGTAGATAGGAAAGATATGAAATGGGGAGCAAGCAGAGGGAAGAACAAAGGGAAAGCAATACAGAAATTTGCAGGTGAGATGTAGGAAATAACCATAGCTATCATTTCTGCAGCAGTGAAAGCTTAAAATATGTGCATAATATTAGCTGA
Organism: Protopterus annectens; assembly: GCF_019279795.1. Lineage (NCBI taxonomy): Eukaryota > Metazoa > Chordata > Ceratodontiformes > Protopteridae > Protopterus > Protopterus annectens. The sequence goes on from NC_056744.1 coordinate 511,576,694, forward strand.
ATTTGGACTATCATCTCCAGAAAGAGAGGTGACAGCAATGTAATCATGTTGTATAGCCAAATGGGCCAAATCAAGTGTGCCAAGAAGACGGATCTACTTCATAATATCAAAAGCTCAAAATCATGAAGACCAAAAAAGCTGAGACGAGAATCACAAAGCTTAAAATGCCAAACCACATACGTTTTCCCAAGACAAATAAACACTTGCTCAGTGTGGGGATTTATGCCCTTTCTCCACTGTAGTGCGATCTCAGAGGTGGTATATATAGTTAGTGTGGGTTTGGGGGCATAGCCCCCACCTAGGTAGGTTTAAGATAGAGTGGTGCATTTTAATGTTGTGTTGGGCAAGTGTTTACTTGTCCTGGGAAAACTTACACAGTTTGGCATTTTAATTTTTGTGATTCTCATATCAGTATTTTGGTGTTTCGGATTCTGAAATTACGGTATTTAAAAGTAGATCACAAGAAGACGCATGCATGAAATGGAGAGCTATGCATGGGGTGTTTTTTTTTTGTGGGACAAGTTCTCATTTTATTTTCAAGAAGAGGTGAATGCTGCGTAAGGGAAGTAGGTATTTCTGGGTCAGGTAAGTTGGGTAGGTAAATAAGCAAATGCAAACAAACAAGACAAGAGACAGGGATGCTGAGGGACACAGAAGGTTGGGGGACACCATGATTGGGGTGAGGTAATGGACAACACAAGCTCATGCCCATCAAACATGCAGACAGTGAGAATCTAGTCCTCACCCAGTGGACTTCCATCACTGTCCCCTTACTCTTCTGTTGGCTGGAGTGCTTAACATCTCCTCCTCCTACATACCATGAGGGATAGCAGCCTCTCCTTCTGGCATAGGCATACACTAATGGTGTGGTGCACAACCCTATGCACCAACCCGGGCACCTCTACCACTGCTCCCGGAGTGTATCACAGTGCCAGCTGCCAGGGCAGTACTAGCTGAGAGCACAGGTAGTGCAGGGGCAGCAAAAGCAGTGCTGCTTGGTTGGGTCCCAGATGTGCTGGGCATTGGTGCTGAAGCTGGTGGAGTGGGGGCAGGCTGATCCAGTGGGGCTAGCCTATCTTGCTGTGCTGTGAAGTATTTAGTGATTTGGTACAGATGGATAACATGGAGACATTTTGATGACACATAATAGAAATAAGGTTTGGAGTGAGAGAAAAAAAGATAAAAATTAGTATCATCATATGTGGCATACAATGCATTGACACAATTATACAACTAATTTATCTGAAGCATTACATTTAAGTATACTTCCTAACAACTGCACCCTATAACTACAGATTGCTGAAAGTAATCCTTTAAATGTGCATATATTGCAGATATGCCTGGTCCAGTTATACAGATTACAGTTAACAGCAAGACATTTATTCACTTGTATAGAGATTAAGTTAATGTAATATTATTAAAGAAATACAGCATTGTACAGTTGTTACTTGTGGTTTTTGAACACACAACCTCTGACTACAGTCTTATACTTGGCTCCTAAAGTTGGTTTGTGCTACAGACTAATGCATGCATACTTGCTTTTATAGTTAGGATATGCATGCTTAATTTGTTACCACTGTATAAAAAACCCTAAAACCTATCTTTAACTTTTAAAGCTACAATAATACTTCTCTTGCATTGCATGCATACCACTTGCTTCTCTTAGTCTCTCCATTCGATCAGCATGCACCTGTCTATTGAACTGTCTTTCAGTATTAGCTGTGAAAAGAACAGAACAGATGAGAAGAGCATTATGCACAGCAGTCTTGCCTATATTTAGCTTTCTAGTTATTACAAATACTGTATATTATCATACTTACACAGCTGTGTGATATCAGCATTTTGAAATTCATTCAACCATTACTTGAAGGTATACTTTTTGTACCACTGTATACCACTAAAATGATGCCTATACTGTTCTCCAGTGTGTGGGATGCCAGTAACTCTAGACACAGCCTGAGCCAAACTATTCCAAGCCTCAAATTTGTAATGGGAGCTAGAATACCCCCCTGCAGAAGCTTTAGGCTGTGGTGCTTTACCAGTAAATATCCTGGACTCCTGAACACCCCACCATTGTGCCCTAAACTGGGCAGCTTCCCCTCTAACTCCAGACATGTCTAACAACCAAAGTAGAGCAATGTCAACTAATGCTTTTCTGGCGGTTCCTGCTATTCCATTTATTGGTAGTGCAGAAACCAGAACACCAATGCCAACCACGTTTGCACAATATCAAACGGAGAGCAGCAGTGCCAGGCAGTGAAGAAAAATATTTTAAATTGGAAGGTTAATATGACACTTGACCTTAGTTTGATGGGTATTTGCTATTGTAACTTGGACATATTTATTGAAAATTGGAAGGTACCTCTTAGTTGAGTTAAGTTTGCAGACATGCACTGGGGAGCATAAATGTCATGACCTGACACATTTGTTTTTTGGCTTTATACACTGGTAAAATTGATTTTTAAAGTGCAGGGTTCAAATCTAAGTATAATGAACAAAACATTTTTTTACAGCAGGGATTTTCCATCTTTGCCACAGAAGATGTGCTGCTCACATGTAGTCAGGTATAATTCATAAATACACTTGACAGTTTGAGGTCTTCTATATAGATCCAGTTGTGTATGTGTCTTATTTAATTGTGAAGGCATCCAAGTCCAGATAGCAAAATCTTACTTACAGAAATAAAATAGACAGTACACCATCACTCATACATCTGAAAACTAAATAAGGGTGTCTTATCTCTCATGCATATAATTCACATCAGCTCCGCTGTTTAAAGTGTTATAAGTGAGAGTGAATATAATGGGAAATGGAACAACAGTAAAATATGTGGAATATATTGTATTAGAAGCTAGAATCATTTTTATAGCAGTCCTACACTTACACCTGTTGCTACAAAAAATGTATAAATTTCAGTTTAAAGTTCATAAAAAGGCAACTGTGCAACTATGGAACCTGAAGGTGAGGAGACTTGTTTATGTGGAGGACACAGAAGGGGCTATTACTTTGGGAGATATCTGCACAGAAGACTATTGAACTTGAGAAGGTATGCTTGCATTTTTTTCAACTATATACTGCAGATGCTGAAATGTCAGTAAGAAAAATCTGTTTATATATTAATTAGCAAATGCTGCTATCTGTATTAGCAGTCTACTGATGCCATGGGCATGTTTCTCAGGGCATTCCACATGCATACATGATTGACAATAGCTTAAAATGGAATGTCTGTGTTAAATCTGTACATGTTTCAGGGTCAGTTCATCTGATACCACTTTTAGCATTTCACTGATGGTTTGTTAGCAAAATGTGTCACTTGCCTGCTTATTTTTTGGGGTGGGGGAGCAAAGTTGCATTTCTGTTTTGGCATAAATAAGGATATGTTGCTATTGTTCCTCTCCCTTGTTTTGCATCCAACATTGCTTTTTGTGTGAATGCAATATGCTACAACCACCCAGTTCCTGCTGTTCATATTTCAAATATCTAGACTGCTTTATTTTCTCTAGTGGGTAATACTGAAATGCTACCTTTTCTGTTTTATCTCGGATCAGGAATTTTTTAGTTATGTGATACTTATGTGTATTATCCTTCTGTTGTGTTTTAGAACACCTAGGACTATGACACCCAGGCATATCAGTCCCTGAAAACCACCCTTCAGTGACCCTGAGAATTAGGTCATTGTGGAAGCTTTTAGGTGACATGGTGCCTTTCTGCTTGATTAAGGATGTGGAGATATATTCTTTTTGAACGTATAGTTAATGGACATATAAAGGGGAAAAAGTTTTACCCCCTGTGTTACTGTTAATGTGACAATGTTATCCTTACATTTAGGTTAACATTTTCCAGGACCATCCAGCACAGGGAACCTACAATCATCTGCACATGTTAAGCCAAAGATTTTTATGTCAGTACTGATGAGTAATTCAAAGAAATATTCAGTTTGTAATGTTGGTGTCAAGACTGTTGTGTGTATTGCTGTACTGTCTGTAATAGTGGCACCACTGTTAATTTGTTAGCATGTATTGGACTATAGTACTGTCGGTATTAATTTTTCCTGTGTTGGTTGCTTATTATCACAGGTGATCCTGACAGTGGAAGCGTGGGACTTTTACCACTTGATGTCAAAGTATCAGCAGATCCTGATGATGTCAGTGGCCAAACAGTGACACAGTTGTGGGGATGCAGAAGTTGAATCTGACACTGAGGTTGACATTCAGCCATCCCTTATAATTCTATTGGACGCACCCATTCCAGTGAGCCCTCAGATATTGGACAGATGGAGAGTGAGACAATTGATCAGGGAAGTCTGGCTGCTGTGGTTTCAGTGCCTGTTGACTCTGGTCATAGCCAAAGTGTGGGTGAGGTGCCAAGCAGGAGCGTTGTTAGTGGTGCTTGAAGGAGGCCTACTGTCCATCCTCCACCTGATCCAGGTGTGTCTTCATTGCTACTCTATGTTTAGGGCTGTCATGGAAGCATAGGCAAGTTCCCATTGGTCCTCCAGAGAAATGCTTTGGGTTGTAGATGTTGCACAGGCTGATATGCATGACTGCCTCCACTGTATTGCCAATTCAATGGATTGGATGAATGACACATTGGAATGGGTAGTGTCTATGATGGAACATCTGCTGGGAGGGGAATGGCATTCTCATGGGTGTAGGTCAGCCACATCATTTGTTAGTCAATGTGGCCATGCCCACTCATGGTCCCATAGTGGCAGTGCTTCCATAGCTCCATCAGTGGTTGAGCTGTCCACATCCAGATATGGCAGTCCATGGAATCATGGTCCTGAGTGCCCTCATAAGGGGAGATCATCCAGGAGATATCAGTCATGTTCAGGTCACAATAATGCATCTGACTGTGGGAGTGGATGTGCCAGTGCAACTTCTGGCAGAGTCAGTTCTCCTGGTCAAAGATGACAGCGAAAAACTGCCACCTCTGTCTTGCATGGGTCACACCTGTCCAACATACATGGGTAGATAAAGTTTGTCAGCAATCCCTAGCTTCAGTGTTACTATATATATGTGTATAGGAGGAAGGTTATTATCCCCTTAGGTGGTGAGTGAGTGTGTTATACATTGCCTTTTAGTCAATGTGAGGGCATATTGAGGATACCTACATCTGCCTACATCCACAGCAGCTGCTGCTTCCCCCTCTGACTCACTTACCTTTGTGTGGCTCTGGTGACCTTGCCATTGGTGGCGGGATGTGTACCACTTCCAGTTGTTGATCCTGCTGAAGCTGTTTTCTCAGGATGATGTTGTGTAACATGGCACATACAGTGAATATTTCAGTACATGTACATGGATTGCACTGCAGAGCTCCCCCAGATGCATCTAGGTACCAGAACCATGATTTCAGCAACTCAAGCACATGCGCTATATTTCTGGTTTGAATGTATGCTTCATTATGGTGTTCTTCAGTGGGTGTGTGTGCATTTCTGATGGGTATTATCAGCCATGGTTACAGTGCATAACTTGCATCCCACAATAAATGACCCTGTGGGATATCCCCCCAAAAATATATCTGACACATTTAGGAGATGAGCCAGATATGTGAGTCATGGTAATGGCCAGAGTTGTCAGCACACACATTCAAGATGATTCCCTTGGCATTTATATGACTTGGCAGTTAATAGAGTGAAAGCCCTTTCTATTTATGTAGACCTTTCCCTACTCCCTGGGTGGTGCCTTGATTTCTACATATCTGCAATCAATGGCACCCAAAACTTCAAGAAAGTGTGCTACAGGGTAGAACTCTTGCATATTTCTGGCCCTGTCCTCAGGAGTACAGGGAAAATATATGTAGTCACTGGCATGTTGAAGCATAACATCCAGGATTTGATGGAGGATCCTGCATGCTGATTCCTGTGACACTCCCAGCATGAACCCTGTTCATTTCTGAGATACCTATAGCTAAAATTCTAAGTGCTACACATACCTTTGTCTCCACTGGTATGGGTTCCCCTTGGTTTGCCCTGGTTCTGAGTTGAGGATGACAGAGATTGCAGAGTTCTGGTAGTGTGTCTCTATCCCCCTGTAGCACTCTAGCATGTTCATATCATGTACACTGTGATAAGTTAAATTGGGTTTGAAAACTCTTGTCCTTCTTGGCCTTGGTCTATTAGCAGCAGCAGCAGCATAGACTTCAGCCTGTTGCACGTATATATGAATTAAAGCAACAGCAACTCTTAACATTGTTTCTATGTAGACACCTTTCCATGTCTGTATTCCAATAGGTTTTGGAATCTGCAGGGAAAGCCAGCACTGAGTCTACACAGTTGCTTTATAGCTTGTTGAATAGCCCCCTCATTCTTGGATTGGTTGATTAGCATACAATTCAGATGCTTATGCTGTAATTAGCATGCCACGGTGTGTACTGGATTTGTGCAGTGCTACATATCATGTAGAGCCACTTACCGAATCTAAAACAGTGCACTGTCATGTGCGCATCACATCGCAACATGCACAAGGTGTAAATGGATGATGTAGGCTTTACTGAATCTGTCTGAAAGTCTAATGAGCGCAATGCTGTCCTCTTGGCTGCCTCTGTACAATTTAGCTGCTTATGTTGGAATTAGCATGCCACTATGTTTACTTTGCTTGTGTGGCTTTACACACTGTGTAGAGCCACTTACTGAATCTTAAAAAGTGTGCTACTGTGAAAGTGGACCATGCAGGCTTTATTGAATCATTCTGATCAACAATCAGTTAATGAACCTTGCTTATTTGTAATATAATTTAGTTAGCATTAGAGATCTGCATATAAATAAAATATTTTCCAGTAATCTGCAATATGTCCTAAGGATTATTGACTTCTATTTTCTCAGAATTAAGTACATTTCTCAAGATTACCCTAACTTTTTGCATCTGATTGCTATTTGTGGAAGAATTGTTTGTTTCCCACTCCATTGCTAATGTTCTTTTGTCATTCCTGCAGGGCACATCCTAATCTGAATTTCTTTTGATTAACAGTATTTCATTTTTATTGAATTGAAGAAACAATCTTACTTCATAATTTATATCTAAGCAGGTGTTATACTTTTTGAAGTTTTTTTTTCTTAGTCAAAGCCAGAAACTCTTTGTTCCATTTTCAGTTGCCATAATACCATACATTTGTACATTAATCTCTCCATATGTTAATCCTTTTGATAGTACAAGTGATGAGAAGCTCAGTCATTACCTGAAGCTGTCATACAGCAGGGGTGATAATATGGACTTCAAAATGGTGGATGGTTTATCATATTTTGCAGGTCTCTTGACATCTTCTAGAATACAGTCACTTACTGGACAGTCCTATATGAGCACTACATTAGACTTTCTACATCTATCTTTACATGGCATCTGCTAAAAGTAGTCATAAGCCTCTCTTTCCTGTCAGAAAAAAGCAGCCTGCTACATCCCTTTCTTGCCTACCTTTCTTCCTGGCAAAATGTCTTGACATTTTATATTGTATATACTTAGCTATATTAGCAATACTACACTTGATCACTTGCATGGGGAGTTAATTATGCTGTTTTATTCTCAGGGGGAGGGGGGAAACACTGTAAAGATTACAAATGTAGTAACATGCATGTCCTTCAACAGGGGTGGGAATTTTCCCTCAAACTTGGAACTACATTAGGGAAGTATTTCTTGAAAATACAGTGATCTTAAGAGTTGGTATGCCTTCTTTGTGCAGTCTGCATGTCCTTAATTTGTTCAGGTCGGCTTGGACTGAGGTTCATAGGTTCACAACTGGTTATGAAGCTATCAGTCCAAAAGCCACTTTAAGCCAAACTAAGCTTACCCCAAATATACAAAAATATTGCTGATATATGTCAATAACCCATGGAAAGTTAAGATATAAGCTTGGACACATCAAACATTCACATGTTACCCCTGTCCATTAAGGAGATAGATGCCAAAACAAGAGTAAATCTGTGATTTCCCATCCATTGGCCCACGTTACATTTGAATAGCATTAGGGATGAGCTTTGCTTCACATGGATGGGGATGTCTGTTCCAAAGAAGGGGTAATATTTGAGAAACATCCCTGTCCCAACTTAGCCTGTTTATATGTTGCATTCAAGGTTTAAGTAATTAGAACTGGTATATCTGATGCTATTTGTTTTGGGTATGTACAACAAATCCATCGCTGTGGATTAGAGGATGCCTTGTACGCTAGACATAGATTGTCACAGCAGTCTGTAGGAGACAGAGTACGAGGTTAGGCCTTTGAGATGGCCCTCATAGCACTTGCTGTTTACTCCCTGTATTCTTTTTGTGAGGAAACTGTCATCTCTCAAGCTATTTCAAGTGCTTGGCTTTGGGCATACCAAAGGGTACTTTGTACTTAATAACTGATCTAATGAGAGCCAAGTAGAATGGAACAATGATGTCATTGGACATTGATGCTGTACCCCTACTTATAAGCTATGCAATGCAAAATGATTTTCTTACCTCAGAAGAAACATAGTGGTCAAAGGTCAGACTACTGTTAATATACTTTCCCAGATCCCTGACTACTGAGTCTACATTTAATGGTCTATTATCAATGTGGTAATTTGCAAGGGTGGCCATCTTTCCAAAGGGTACTATTATGCATTTTTTTCATATTGACTTTTAGTTCTTGTCTCTAGAGCCAGTTGTTTACCTGTATCAGGTCTTTTTAAAGTCTATCTGTGTCTTTAGGGCATTCAAGGACTACATCTAGATTGCAGTTGTCTGCAAAATTGGTCAGCTAGAGATGCTTGACATTTGTCTTGACTTCAGAGAAGTAGATACCAAAAAGGAGAGGCCCCAGCACCAATCCTTGTGGAACTCTGTTGTGACTAGTCTCTTTGTTGAGAAAGATTTTCCTATCCTAATATCAGTGAGCTAGCTGAGCCTATCAATGAGCCAGCTGGCTATCCATTGGGTGACATATGGGTTTATGCTAATTATTTAAATTTATCTACAATGCCTGAGTAAGGTATTGTTTCAAATACCTTGGCCAGGTTGAGATAAGCAGTGTGTACCATTTGAGGTCATCCATAGCTTTAGTGACCTTCTCAAAGATGTCCACCAGGTTAAGTAGGCATGCCCTGCCTTGACAAAGCTTAGGTGAGTAGGGTCCAGTGGTCCAGTACCTACAGTTTTCCTATGTCATTGTTCATCAGATCCATGAAGATTCATTCCATGGCTTTGCATATAAGACTAGTCAGACTTATGGATCTGTGGTTCCTTCGATATGTGAAATGCTTCTTTTGAGTAGAGGGGTAACCATTTCAATCGTCCATTCATTTGGAATGAAGTTTGTCTGGAGACTATGGTTAAATAGAGATTCTCATGGACCTAATAGGTAATGTTCCATGTTATTCAGGAGTCATCTTGGGATATTATTAGTGATCAATGAAGCAGTGTCCCTGGTCTTAAAGAGCAAAGTGAGGACCTTCACCCAGTGATAGCTGGTGGTGAAATGGTAGGGGGTATTCCCTGGAGGTGGGGTTGACTAGAGTGAGCACTCTAGTTTCAAATCCAAATGGTAAAGTACTTATTTTTAAATTACATGTACATTTCTTTTAGTATAAATGTGAGTGTGTATACTTCTCAAAATGAACTTGCGTCCTTTACTGGAATATGTTCTCCTTATGCTCAGTGATGGCCAGAATAGACTCTGGCTACACTTTGACTCAGCACAGAATAAACTGTGACTAGAAAATAAATGAATGAATGAATGAATGAATGAATGAATGAATGAATGAATGAATATTTTAGCCAAAATAGCATTTGTGCTTCATTGCCTCATCCTATTCCTTTAAACCCACATCTGAGCAGTCGCTAGACAAGAGTCAAGACTTTTTCCCAAAAAGGCAGTTAGCGCTGTGATTCAGTTAACATGGATTAGAATGGAATAGCAGAGTTTGACATACAACAATGTGATATTCTGCGACTTTCTAGAACTTTGCAGAAATCTCAGCAGTTGTGCTTCACCTTATTATAGGAAAAAAAACTTTAGTCCTTCACTTGACTGATGCAAAAGGTTAAACATATTATGTTACTGTGATAAACAGAAAACTAGGTCTAATATATTTGCAGGGACAGCACAAAAAGAGATTTATGATACCTCTCACACAGTGATATGTTTCTCTATACAGACTATCATTGTTGGCATTTTTTATTGATACAACATGTACTCAGGGACTACTCGGAAAGAAACTGCAGTAAAATATTTTTAATAAGCTGTCTTTTCATATTTCTTACCTGCAGTGCCCATGGCCTGCAAAAAATAGCAGTGCAATAACAACTCTTATATTTGCTTCTTTTATGTCATTGCCTTTCCTATGATTAGAGCTTAAACTGTTGACTTATAATGTGTATTTCATTACTCTGCAAACCACAAAATAATATATACATTTTAAATGCACCTCAGGCAGCTTTTCTTATAATTTGACTTCATGTTAAAACCAAAGATTAATTGTAATGCATTTCTGTATTTGATTGTTCATTTTTCTTTATTTGCAACAAGCTATTTAATGGACACAGAAGTTCAAAAGTAGCTGAAGTTTTCACTTGTTGTTAGTGTATGTGTGTGTGTGTGTGACAGACTGAAAGGTGTGTGTGTGTGTGTGTGTGTGTGTGTGTGTGTGTGTGTGTGTGTGTGTGTGTGTGTGTGTGTGTGTGTGTGTGTGTCTGTGTGTGTGTCTGTGTGAGTGTGTGTGTGTGTGTGTGTGTGTGTGTGTGTGTGTGTGTGTGTGTGTGTGTGTGTGTGTGTGTGTGTGACAGACTGAAAGGTGTGTGTGTGTGTATGTATCTGTGTGAGTGTGTGTGTGTGTCTGTGTGAGTGTGTGTGTGTGTGTGTATGTGTGTGTGTGTGTGTGTGTGTGTGTGTGTGTGTGTGTGTGTGTGTGTGTGTGTGTGTGTGTGTGTGAGTGTCTCTCTATGCCTATGTTTTTCTTGTTCTCCACACTAAAAAAACATTAATGTTCTTCTCAGTCTAGGTTTCATTTCAAGTTCAAATGATGCAGTACCTGACAAAATACAAACTGTATTTCCATAATTCATTCTTTCTTTCCTGTTACACTTGCTAAACACTTGAAAACAACAAAAAAAGATTTTAATATAATTTCAGCCTTCTGCAAGCTTATGCTGTCTGTACATTTAAATGCATATTCTCCTTGCCAGAATAATCATTAAATGCCTTTACTGAATAAGATGTGATGTGATTGACAATGTTCAAGTGAAACCCCGACCTCATGTGCAAAAATGGGAATAGGGGTTGAGGATGGATGGCTGGAAGTAGTCATTACAGTGTACCGTTGCAGTATGTTTCAGTTAAACTTCTGCTTAAACGATTTCATGAAATTTAAATGTCACATGATGTGGCTGAATTTGCTTTTTATGCTTATATCCTTTGACCTTTTATTAAAGAAAAGTGTAGGTTATACAACATGTATAAACTATTATTTTGTGTCTCTTAATGTGCAAGCCAGACATGTAAAAAAGATACATAAAATGCACTTTTCAGCATCTGTTTACCAAAAAGCTATGCATAGCTTTATTTGTCTGTTTGCATTTCTGCCTGGCTTTCCATCTATCTATCTATCTATCTATCTATCTATCTATCTATCTATCTATCTATCTATCTACCTATCTATCTAACTATACACCAATCTTTTTCTTTTTGTGTATCTGTAGACACACACACACACACACACACACACACACACACACACACACACACACGCACACACTCGTACAAAGCACTGGAATAACTATGCACAGAAGCATAACATTGTACATCTTACCACAATCATAATAAAATGTTGAATTGCAAAAAAGTTGCATTCATGTTATTGATAATTTAATTTTAGAGTGTTAATTAGTAAGGGAAATAGTTGACATAGTAGGCAAAATCAGAGTCTTAATTCAAATTAACCAGCATAATGCAGTCAGAGGTAATCTATGCTGCTTTTATTTTTGCAAATATAATATGCAGTATGCAGTGAGACATACATCTGGATATGCATGCCTCCACAGTTAAAAAAGAGGTATAGTCCATGTCCATGAAACCTTCTCATTGGTATTAAATAGCTCTGAAATTTAACCAAATGTATCCTTCAGATGGTTATGATGAAATTGCGTATCATAGCCATAACTAGACTTAATAACATCAAGGTGATCTGCTGTAACATATGTCTAAGACAATGAGGCTGTAAATTATGGAAAGTACAAACTGCACGGATATGTGAGTATGAGCATCAGACAGTCCAAACTGCACAGGTATGTGACTATGAGGATCAGACACTCCAAACTGCACATGTATGCGAGTAAGAGTATCAGAAAATGCAAACTGCACAGATATTTGAGTGTGAGCATCAGCCAGTGCAAACTGCACAGGTATGTGAATATGAGGATCAGACAGTGCAAACTGCACAGTTATGTGAGTTTGAGGATTAGACAGTGCAAATTGCACAGGTATGTGAGTATGAGGATCAGACAGTGCAAACTGCACAAGTATGTGAGTATGAGGATCAGGCAGTGCAAACTGCACAGGTATGTGAGTATGAAGAAAGGGCAGTGCAAACTGCATGGGTATGTGAGTAAGAGCATCAGAAAGTGCAAACTGCACAGGTATGTGAGTATGAGGATCAGACAGTGCAAACTGCACAGGTATATGAGTATGAGGATCAGACAGTGCAAACTGCACAGGTATGTGAGTATGAGGATTAGACAGTGCAAACTGCACAGGTATGTGAGTATGAGGATCAGACAGTGCAAACTGCACAGGTATGTGAGTATGAGGATCAGACAATGCAAACTGCACAGGTATGCGAGTATGAAGAAAGGGCAGTGCAAACTGCATGGGTATGTGAGTAAGAGCATCAGAAAGTGCAAACTGCACAGGCATGTGAGTATGAGGATCAGACAGGGCAAACTGCACAGGTATGTGAGTATGAGGATCAGACAGTGCAAACTGCACAGGTATGTGAGTATGAGCATCAGACAATACAAACTGCACAGGTATGTGAGTATAAGCATCAAAAAGTGCAAACTGCACAGGTATGTGAATATGAGGATCAGACAGTGCAAACTGCACAGGTATGTGAGTATGAGCATCAAAAAGTGCAAACTGCACAGGTATGTGAGTATGAGCATCAAAAAGTGCAAACTGCACAGGTATGTGAATATGAGGATCAGACAGTGCAAACTGCACAGGTATGTGAGTATGAGCATCAAAAAGTGCAAACTGCACAGGTATGTGAGTATGAGCATCAAAAAGTGCAAACTGCACAGGTATGTGAATATGAGGATCAGACAGTGCAAACTGCACAGGTATGTGAGTATGAGCATCAAAAAGTACAAACTGCACAGGTATGTGAGTATGAGCATCAGACAGCGCAAACTGCCCAGGCATGCGAGTATGAGGATCAGACAGTGCAAACTGCACAGGTATGTGAGTATGAGGATCAGACAATGCAAACTGCACAGGTATGCGAGTATGAAGAAAGGGCAGTACAAACTGCATGGGTATGTGAGTAAGAGCATCAGAAAGTGCAAACTACGCAGGTATGTGAGTATGAGCATCAAAAAGTGCAAACTGCACAGGTATGTGAGTATGAGGATTAGACAGTGCAAACTGCACAGGTATGTGAGTATGAGGATCAGACAGTGCAAACTGCACAGGTATGTGAGTATGAGCATCAGACAATACAAACTGCACAGGTATGTGAGTATGAGCATCAAAAAGTGCAAACTGCACAGGTATGTGAATATGAGGATCAGACAGTGCAAACTGCACAGGTATGTGAGTATGAGCATCAAAAAGTGCAAACTGCACAGGTATGTGAGTATGAGCATCAGGCAGCACAAACTGCACAGGCATGCGAGTATGAGGATCAGACAGTACAAACTGCACAGGTATGCGAGTATGAGGATCAGACAATGCAAACTGCACAGGTATGCGAGTATGAAGAAAGGGCAGTGCAAACTGCATGGGTATGTGAGTAAGAGCATCAGAAAGTGCAAACTGCACAGGCATGTGAGTATGAGGATCAGACAGTGCAAACTACACAGGTATGTGAGTATGAGCATCAAAAAGTGCAAACTGCACAGGTATGTGAATATGAGGATCAGACAGTGCAAACTGCACAGGTATGTGAGTATGAGCATCAAAAAGTGCAAACTGCACAGGTATGTGAGTATGAGCATCAGACAGCGCAAACTGCACAGGCATGTGAGTATGAGGATCAGACAGTGCAAACTGCACAGGTATGTGAGTATGAGGATCAGACAATGCAAACTGCACAGGTATGCGAGTATGAAGAAAGGGCAGTGCAAACTGCATGGGTATGTGAGTAAGAGCATCAGAAAGTGCAAACTGCACAGGCATGTGAGTATGAGGATCAGACAGTGCAAACTACACAGGTAAGTGAGTATGAGCATCAAAAAGTGCAAACTGCACAGGTATGTGAGTATGAGCATCAGACAGCGCAAACTGCACAGGCATGCGAGTATGAGGATCAGACAGTGCAAACTGCACAGGTATGTGAGTATGAGGATCAGACAATGCAAACTGCACAGGTATGCGAGTATGAAGAAAGGGCAGTGCAAACTGCATGGGTATGTGAGTAAGAGCATCAGAAAGTGCAAACTGCACGGGTATGTGAGTATGAGCATCAGACAGTGCAAACTGCACAGATATATGAGTATGAAGATCAGACAGTGCAAACTGCACAGGTATGCGGGTATGAGGATCAGACAGTGCAAACTGCACAGGTATGCGAGTATGAACATCATACAGTGCAAACTGCACAGGTATGCATGTATGAGCATCAGACAGTGCAAACTGCATAAATATGTGAATATGAGCATCAGACAGTGCAAACTGCACAGGTATGTATGAGCATTAAATAACCTCTCCTACAGAAGCCACATCCAAATGGTAGCCTGACTTATTTGCACTGTCTAGGTCACATCATTGTATTCTAATATCAGAAATTCAGTTAACATTTTTTAACAGCAAAAACATTTTTTTTTCTCTAGAGGCTGTTCTTAGCGCCATAAATAGTCCTCTTGGGTAGGCTTAGTAATGCCATTGATACATCACTTAGATTTGAATAGTTATTGCACCTGGTTCCATTTATCTGATTAAAAACTTAAAACACTGAAACCAAAAATGTGAAAACAGATTCTATTCTATCAATGTTCTAAGCTTATAAGAGCAATATTTAAAATCTGTCCCTATTTTTGGCCCTTTGTCCCCCATTACTTTAGGCATTGTCCAGATTTCTTGTCCTAAGAGATTGAAAGGTATGCAGTTGTTAGTATGTGTCCCATGTACTTTATATTACTTATTAGATCTGAACATTTGTTTCTGTTTAATTTTTAATCACTAAGTATCAGTCATTTGAGAAACTGTTTTAGTATCATGTCCAAACCAGTTTGGCAGAAACCTAAGTTGGTATCTGTTATTGAAAGAAAAAATTTGTTTCAGGGCATCGTGGACACTACTTCTTTGACCATTATTAATGTGGAGTAAACCCTCAAAATTGTTTAAGTCCTGTAGGTCAAATGACATTCATATTTGTTTTGGCCTGACCATGTTTACCATACTGTTGACCGGTTGAATGGGATCAGTCTGTTCAGCAACAATGCCCATGTTTTCCATCCACATCATTTATTTTACACCTCTGGAATTTGGTGTCACTGTTTTTTTCCATGGCACGTTAATAATTGGGATCATGTCTGGGCTTATACTGATACTGTTTTGTCCTCAACTTCCTTGCCAACAATATCAAATGAAATATTCATGTTCATGTTTTTTGTTTTCATTTTGTATTCCTGCTTCACTAAGCACTACTTTTTTTTGTTTGTTAGGCATAATAGACTGCATGGCATGAATCTTTAAAACCTTTCTCCAACAAATCTACAGACAATGCCTTTGCTGATGTGAAAAATCAATGGTTTCAAGAAGATATGAATCATGCTGTGTGTGAGTCTGAATATCATTGACTTCATATATGCGTGAATATGGTTTCTGTGCATCTATATGTTATGTTGTCTCACTCCTTTTATCCTCGTTGTGTTGGACATGTATTACATACAATACATTTACTTTATTACATCCAATGGCAAAGATGTTTATCTGGCCACAATATTTGGTTATTGTAGTGACACAGCTTCAAGCAATGGTGTATTCTTTGTTTTCATACACAAAACACTATTATTTCTGACTCAATGGTTCTAGTCTGTGTCTGGAATAAATCAGTAGCAAAGATCTGCCTACAACCCTTTCCAACACATTTGTCTGGATGCATTCTCAGTTATGATATTGCACTACGTTCCAGTATTATTATTCCTTGCTAGATCTTTCCCGTTTATATAAAACGTAAGAGGTCAGTGATTTTTACAAAGTCAGCACTACTGATTTGTGCACCTAGTTAACAAAAATATCATACAATTTCTACCTGGGTCTGCCTTAAGTGAAATGGAGTCCTAGGCAAATGACTTGAAATTACCACCCTGTCTGTCCACCGGTTACCCTTTCAGCCCTATGAGTTCACTAGAATTCATGCAACTGTTCCACTACCAAACAGTCCCCTTCCTCAATCGTCATGGTTCCTATTATTCTGACCTCTACATACCATCTAGATTATTCTGTTCATTCATTTTTATTTTCAACTTTTGTCTTAATATTCAGTTGTTCCTCTATCCCTTGAATGTATCATAAGTAGCCCAAACTGCTTTGTGATGGTTGATGGAGTTGAATTAAGCCATGAATCTGCAAACTGTTAAGCTTCCAGAAGCCGTGGGGTTTTGGATAATCTGAAATACATTTACGTGCATTTCTCCAATTTTATTGCCTGATCAAACATCATGACTAAGTAAATGAATTCAGTCTTATTTTCTTGTAAGAAATAAATACATTCTGTTCAAGATTCAATGTCCAAAGATGACAAAATAGTGGTACCCAATAAACTGCAAAGAAAAAATGCTTACAAGTATATAGGAATTATATCTGGGAATAGAGCCTGCCTCCCTACCTCAACACTAAAGAGCATAGTCACCTTTTATTTAATCCTGTGGTGTTAGACTGGAATGAAAGAACATTTGGCCACAGTAATTTATTTCAAGTTGTTTCTGTTGTACATATACATATCATTCCCACTCCCAACTAACACAAAAGACAGCCACCTTCTTTTTAACCATCTGATGACAGAGTAAGATGGAAGTGAAATAGCAAATGCTGACTGTACCATATTTCATATGTATCTAGAGTTCATGACTATTTACACCTACCTCATAAAATATAGCCCCCTGAATAAACACATGATGTTAGATCATAAGTTAAAGTATAACAATCATAATGATGTATTGGTGAAAAGCCGAGTGAGCAATGCAGCTAAAATGAAGATTATCAAAATCTAAAGCAAAAAAAAAAATATATATATATATATATATATATATATATATATATATATATATATATATATATATATACACATACATAGGAGCACTACAGAATCCTAAAAGCCCAAAATCCTGAAGACCAAAATCCTGAAAGCTCAAAATCCTGAAAACTCAAAATACTGAAAACTCAAAATCCTGAAAACACACATGATACCAACACTTGCAATATTCCAGCACAACTACATACAAAAACATATTAACCTTCAACTATATGCAGGGGGCAAGCCCCCCTACACCCCCCATGTGGGAAGCACCTGCTACTTAAATATATCAACTCCAAGACTGCACTTCACTGCACTAAGTGCAATCTTGGAGTTGATATATTTATGTAGCAGTGGGTGTGGGGGCGCAGCCCCCCAAATAGGGGGTGCAGGGGGGCCAGCCACCCTGCTTATACTTGGAGAACAGTAATATAGTTTGTGTTTTATTTGTTTCTGTATGTACTTGTTCTGGAATATAGCAAGTGTTGGTATCCTGTGTGTTTTCAGGATTTTGAGTTTTCAGTATTTTGAATTTTCAGGATTTTGAACTTTCATGATTTTGGTCTTCAGGATTTTGGGCTTTCAGGATTCTGTAGCACTCCTATATATATATATATATATATATATATATATATATATATATATATATATATATACATATGCACATCCAAAAGGAGCTTCAGATCACCATACTTTAATATAAAATGAAAATGTAATTTGTACACACTGAAGCTTTTTAGTCTGGCTCTTTCTAAGATAATAAAAAAATCATATTCAGGTAAGATCAGGTAAGACTAAATATAATTACAATATTAGCTCTGTTTCTTTCAGACCATACATCTATAGCTTTGTGTGTAGCTGTGGAGCAAAAGCAAGATAAATACATGGAGATCGGCTTGGTATAAATGAACGACAGAACTCCAGCAAACAAGTCTCTGAAACGAAATACACATAGTTATATTGGCTAACCCCTTTGACAGGGATGATCTTATGTTATATGGTGGGATGGAGTAATAGTGGCTTTCAGGACTTATCAAATGGTAATACAAGTTAGGAATGGGTGAACTCGGTCTAATCTAGTTTTGAAGAAGGAAAACAGAATAAAAGAGTTACAAGACCTACTACTGGGAGAGATCAGTAAGGTTCTGCTCTCATTAAGGAAATGTATATAAAGGGTGCTGGAGCAGTTAAAAACTGAAAGGCAGAAGCAGAGTACATAAACACAAATGACTTTTGGTAGTTACAACAGGAAAAGAGTGTCAAGGATATAGCTTAGGCATATAAACAAGACTTAGCAAGTAGTAGACAGAATATGGATAAAGATCAACATATGTTAAGTTCACCCAATCACAATAGGGGTTCCTTTAAACTATATTCTGAAGGAATAAACCAGAATTATGAAGCAGTATGCATAAAAGGATGGTTTCAAAGTCCACTGTAAAGAAAGACAACAGGCAAGACAGGACCAGTAAAAGGTTAAAACACTCTTAAATTACAGGAGATCCAGAGAGCCATAAAGAACATAGAGAAAAGGTACCTGGTCTGGGATAGATTTACTCTTGAATTTTATAAGCGGGGAGAAGGAAGTTGCACTTTCTTATCAAGACATTATACGTCAATCCAGAGGAACAAAATTATACTGGATGTCATGAAACATGCTAGAATTACTATAATACAGAAATGAAAGGAAGATAAAAGTGTCTTAAGTATAGGCCAATCGCACTCTTGAATTTAGACATAAAAATTGGAGAAAAAATCTTACCGAAAAGATAAGCTGGGTTCTTTACCCAAGATTTTAAAACCAGAGCAAGATATATTTATTAAGAACAAGCACAGTATTGTTATTTGATAGATTTTGTCTGTTTTCTTGAAAAACATCAAGTTGGCTGTCATTATGTTGAGGTAGTTTTATTTAATATAAAAAGAGTTGATATGGCTTATTGTGGCTTTCTCTCTGAGCAATTGCAGAGAACCCAGAGATATGATACCATTTCTTTGATGTTTTAATAAATGAAGGAATGCCTACAAAAAGAAAAATCTCCTAAGGCACTAGGGAGGGATGCACTTTATTACAAAGACTGATTAAGAGTTGTCTTTGTGAATTTATGAGACAGAAAACAAGCAAAATTAGGGAGCAAGGACATGATCCAGTCGTACGTTGATGGTTGTAGTTTAAAGGCTGAAAGTGTACCTAAGACTTTACCAGTATTATTGGATACATTTAACAGATTCAGCAAAGTAACAAGGCTGGAAATTAACTATAACAAAACAGTACTGGCCAGAGTGAAAGAGGGAAAAAGACATGGCATAGTGGATGATATTCAGGAGGTGTAGTTTCTTACCCAGATAGAATTAGAGATGGACTATACATATCAAGGGATGGCTATAACAAAATAAGTAACTTCTAACACGAAGGATGTGGTAGGACATATAGATACACTGACAAAATAAACGCTATAAAGATTAAGATTTTACCTCCAGTTATATATCTCATAAAACACATACCAATATGGTTTGACACCTTTTTTGTGGATAAGATTCTTGTCCTACTTAAAAAGTATGCTGGTGAAGCAAGCCTTCATAGAATTCTAAGATGGGGAATCCTGACTCTACCCTCTGAAAGTCTGTGTGTGTGTGTGTGTGTGTCTGTGTGTGTGTGTGTGTGTGTGTGTGTGTGTGTGTGTGTGTGTGTGTGTGTGTCTGTGTGTGTGTGTGTGTCTGTGTGTGTGTGTGTGTGTGTGTGTGTGTGTGTGTGTGTGTGTGTGTGTGTGTGTGTGTGTGTGTGTGTGTGTGTGTGTGTGTCTAATATGGCAGCCTATTGTCCTTTTTGTCTACCTTTGTAATCTATCTAGCTGTATATGTACCTGCTTAGCTGTTTTGCTGTCGATCTACCCAGCTGTCTAAATTAACAAATAAAATGTAATGCCATTCAGTGTGGGATGATTAAGGAAAAAAATAAAAGAAAATAAAAGAATGATGTGATTAGCAGACAACAGATGAGGATACCCAATTATGTCGTCATGTCAGTTATTGTTCTGGATTTACAATTGTATGACATTTAGTGTTCTCCATAATCATCCCTTATATTTTACTATAACAAATATTTACAATGTCAAATATGCAGCAAACACTCATTTTCCAAAAAAATACTATAAGACATTTGTTGATAGTATAGCAATGTGAGTGCAGTTTATTTTTGTTTTCTTTTTGTCTGGGGGTTGCCTGGCTTCTCTATCACTGGCATGCTTGCATTTTTAAGGTGATGGAGCCATTTTAGCCAGGGGGACTGGCTTACCCCACAAACAAGTGCAAAAACTGAAACTCTACTCCCAGTATGCAGAAAAATCATCTTTCCCTTCTTCCCTGCTGCAGATTGCATCATGCAGTGCAGTTTGAGGATTTTTGTAGCTCTTTCTTTCCCTAGCATGGTGATGTATGGCTGTCAGGCTGTCAGGCTATAGGGAGTCATTTGACTGTCTCTAATTTTCTGCTTCTTATGCCCCCTCCAATCTGATATTATCTTTGTGAATGCCAGCATCTGCCAAAGCTCATTGAAAGAACATACTGATATGCTCCCCTCCCCAGGATAGACACAGCCATCCTCTCCGCCTCTCCATCAAGCACCCAAGCTGCTAATCAAAACTGGGCCATAGTCAGGGAGTTATCCATGTATGCTACTATTGAGTTGAGTGCATATCTGAAATACACTCAAAGGTTAAAATCTTAAACCTGTTCTGAGATATCCGTCGGAAATTGTCAGGAGTATAACCCACCTGGTTCCCAAATGTGAAGCATGTTTTAAAGGCAGAGAAGGGGGCAAAGATGGTTTAGAAACCACACTGGTAAGTTTGTTTTCATGACTACAGGTAAACTGTACTAATGTCCCTATCTGTTTTGCATAGGGTGGGGGTAAGGATACACTAAAGCGCTACCCAGGCACTAGTTACTTTAAGCATGTCAGACTTGCCTCCTTGATATCCCAGTTATATTTTAGCATACAGTTAATAATGAGCTATGAAGAATTAAGACTCCAGTCCAACCTAAAATGTAGCACGAAGGTCGCAAATTATCATTTGACTCCAGTATATATGAGGTTTCACTTAGTTCAAAATCACATCTCTCTTTTCTGGCTTATTATGAGTTTAGACTACTTCCCATTTTGAACTACACTTAAAAGATTTTATTTACATATTCTTATCTTAAAAAGGAACTATTCAAGTCACAAATATCTGACTAAGGAATTTGCCTAGTTATTGATTTGTAAGCTCAGATTTTCTCATTTCCAAATGTCTAAAAAGTCACAGTGCTTTCATAACCAAACCCCTTTGGCATATCACCAGTCTGTCATTAACTAGAGTCACATTTTCTTTTATTTAAAAAGAAGACATGATAATGCTTCTAGACGACTAAGGCAAACCTCTCAAAACTTCATAACATCCATTATCTGTTCTTTCTCCACTATCAAACTTTCTAGACAGAGATTATCTTCTTAGCTCACATCTTACATTAAGTCATTTGACCAAATTGCTCCAGGAAGGGACACCATATTGTAAACAGAGATTATCTTCTTAGCTCACATCTTACATTAAGTCATTTGACCAAATTGCTCCAGGAAGGGACACCATATTGTAACTGCTACACCTTGCCCTGCTAATCCCATTCTCCTTAGTACGGATAAATGGAAACACATCAGTACAGTTCTTAATGACTTGAGCAAAGCATTTGGTTCAGAGCAGCATAGCATTCTATAAGAAATAACACATTGCTAACTATTGCTCATGTCTTCTATGATGTACAGTTACTTCAGCCCAGTCAACATAGCTTCAAAGTTTAAGTAGGGAATTCAATCTCTCATCCCTTAGCATAGGAGCCCCTAAGGGCTCTTTTCTAGGATCTGCTGCTGTTTATTACTTTTATTAGCTATAAAAAAGCCAAGTCAGAGGTTTTGCAGCCAACTGTCACAAACTGTTAGTAGTAACATATAAACAGAAGAATGTCAAAGCAGCCAAAAATAAAGTAGTACAAAACTGTGTACTGGAACCAATGATTCTGTATGGCATAGAAATATCAGGAGAGATGACAGAGCAACCGAGGAAGGTTGAGGCAATGGACATGAAGTGCCTAAAATTGATACTAAGGTGTACACAGTGGAAAAGATGAAGAAAAGTAGACATCTGAGCACTAGCCAGAGAAGCTCCTGCTATAGAGAAGGTCAAAGAGAATAGAATATGGATGCTTGTCATCATGTGCAGGAAAACATAAGATGATATAGTGAAGAAGATTTGGAAGAGAGGAAAAAGACAAGAGGAAATAAGAATGTCCTGCCAAGAAGTCATGTTTTGCATGAAGCATGACATATGAAGACGGTAGGAGAGCATCATTGAATTGAGAAAGGTCATGACAGCTGATGATGGGGACCTCATCTCTGTGTAGAGAAGACGGTAAAAAGGGGACTGGTGATGATGATGATGATGATGGTGATGATGATGATGATGGTGATGATGATGATATCAGGATCATACTTCCAAAACATCGACTGTGGTGGTGGTGCTGCGGTAGCGTTGTCGCCTCACAGTAAGACGTTGACCTGTTCGATTCTCAGCTAAAGCGTCTTCTGTGTGGAGACATGCGTGAATGGGCGTGCCTTCATTGAAGGTTGTGCGTCAGAGCTGGCAACTCGGCACGTAAAAAATCTACTGCCAATCATTAGCGGACCGGAGTTCCACTGTGGCGACCCCTAACCGGGAAAAGCCGAAAGACACAACAACTTCCGAAACATCCAAGAATATTTTATACTGATGACATGGCTATCTGGAGTTCAAATTAATTATACTCTGCATTAGCTGCATACTTAAAAATTACTTTGATGCATCTCATCCTGGGCTGAATTCAATACATTTATTAGTAAATGTTAGTTAAGGTGAATCTTTGGAGCTTAGGACAGCTACGTATCCATCCCGTGCTCCATAACTGGTCTGCAACTTTACCGCAAAGGGGTACTTTACATTACACGAGGCATTTTAAATAGCTACATTTGCATTTCCACCTCCAACTGACATTTTTCTCAAAAAAAGAGCACAAAGGTTACATAAACTGACCACTCAGTAAAAAGGGCAAGAAAGACTGATTCAGCCAAGCTAGAGTCTCCACTGTGTACTCTCCTAAACCTCCTGTAATGGACAGCCATGAGATCAAAATAAATGGTAAATGTTCACAAAGTGTTTAAATAACCCCACTCAATCACCTCAATAATTTCTTAAAGAGATACAACATGTGAATGGCTAAAATTAGTGCATTTAAACAACATAATATAAAACAATCTCATGCACATAAATACAAAATAGAAAATACCATTCAAATCCAGTTTCATTTAAAATAATTCTATAATTTAGCACACCTCATTTTAAGAAGGGGTACAATAGAAACTGCTCCATTAATACCTAGATAGTTATGGGCATGCAAACAAAACTGCCAAAGGAGCTTTTTATATTCTATAACATTCTCCAGGGCACCACCTCTAGCATATCCAGGCCCGACATCTAAAATACCAAACAGGAATTATTTTATAAGATCCACAACTTAGGGAATGTTTATGCAATGCATTTTTAGGGCTGGCCTTGGTGACATTGTATAAATGCTCATAAATTCTTTTTTTCAGGGGACGTTCAGTCTTTCCTACATAAAATGTCACACATACTGAGCATTCTGCAAAATAAACAACCTCTGAAGTATTACAGTTCCCATGCTGAAAAATCACCTTAGTTCTAAAAATATCATTCAGGGTTAGGTTAGTAGTATTTATTATGTATGAACAATGTTTACATCTCCCCCACTTAACTGTAGTAAGCTCTCGTAATCTTCTGATTTTCCAACAAATGTTTAAAATTACTGTTTGCTTTTAAAGGTCACTACAGATAGCTTAATTTCCTTTAAAAATATCCAGTTGAATCGTACCATGCTTTTTATTTTCTCAAATCTATCACTGCAACCACATCCAGCTACAGGGGAAAGAAATGTAGGGGAGGCAAAAACAGGAGATAGTGGAAACTATACATTCTGAATGTGATGGAATTTTGAATATCTGTTCAGGTTACAATATTTTCATCTTTAGTGACATTGCTCTTACACCTGTACATTTTTCTCTGCAGTATTCTCAAAAGGATGCACTGTTGTTCCATCAAGGTTTTTTGATGTTACAGATATCATGAGTGAGCTTGAACTGCCAGGAATCTTAATTTTGCTATTTTTTTGGGAGCAAACAACCAGTCTAAGGCACATTTTGTAATTGAATTTTGTAGAAAAAATTGTTTTAATCCCACATTGCACCCTTTAATTCAAGTATTTGAAAAGGCTTATAAAATCAATATTTATGAATATGCCAAAGTTTTGAAGCATCATTTTGGGTGTAATCTCTTCGTTGAAGAGTGAGAACTTGTTCTACTATTGAGTAATGATAAGACATTGAGATTTATGAAGCCTGATTAGGATTGGACCACTGTCATTTTCAACAGTATGTTATATTTCTGAATTATGTTTAGTTTGTTACAGGACATTTCAACTTATTCTTCGGTGTCCAGAAATTAAGTGAATAATTCCAACAGAAAATAGATTTATTTCTGGGGGACTGCTTGGTACAGCAGACAAAAGATTATGATTTATTTGTTGTTTTGAAAATCTCTGCCCCAAAGGTTTTAACTATATCTGGCATTCCCAAAGTGCACAAAGATGTTAAAAAAATCCCCTAGTAGGCCTGCAGTGTTCTCTCAAGGTTCTAAGACACATCATTTAGCAGTTGTTGTGCACAGAATGTTGAAACCAATGTATAGGAATACAAGTCATATTTTAAAATACTCTTGGAACTTCTGTGATGCTTTTTCACTATTGATGTGGTTGATTTGTTTTCATGCACACCCCATGAATGAGGGATTACTTATTGTCATGAGGTTATTTTTACATTTGACTTCTTGGCCAATGCTGAAGTTTAATTAAGAGTACATGTTATTACTCTAGTTCTGAAAAATAACTTTATTTATTATGAGAAGAGTTTTACAAACAAGTGAAAAGGGTAGCATTTTTGCAAAGTTAGTGTTAAAATATTGGGAAGAAAAATATATATTCAACAACAAATATTTGTTTTCTATATATTGCACTGTTAACTGGATGACATACTCATATTGTGGATTGAGTCAGGTGACAGATTGGAAATCTATATTACCTATTTGGAAACAACTGACTTTTTGAAATTTACCTTACGCATCCCAAAGATATGTTAATAAGCCAGATCTGTTGCTATCTAGAGAACAGAATGTTTTTCTTCTATTTATAGAAAGCCTACCTTAAGCAATTAATTTTTACATTTCCACAGTAACTATCCTTTTAAACAAATAAAAAGAGCTTGGTTAAAGGACAAGCCATTAGGCTGTCCTGTATGATCTCAAATGAGACCACATTTGCAATAAAGTTAGACCATCTGAAAAAAACATGCTGACTGATAGGGAATGCTCCTTGAAATTCGTTGAAAACATCTTGCTAGAGGTGGTACCTGGGAGACTCTTTAGAATATAAAGAGCTACTTTTTCAGTTTTGTTTGAATACCCGTGATTATCCAGGTATTAATGAAACAGTTCCTATTCACCACTTCTTGAAATGAGATCTGTTAAATTATAGAACTATTTTTAACAAAATTGAATTTCATTGGTATTTTTTAATTTATTTTGTATTTACATGCATGAGATTGTTTTATATTATGTTATTTAAATGTGCTGATATTAGTCATTTACAAGTTGAATCTATTTAAGAAAATATTGATGGTGACTAGGTGGGGTTATTTAAAGGCTTGAGGAACATTTACCATTTGTTCTGATGAAGTATTGTGTGTTTGAGGATGAAAGCACTTAACATTTGGATTAAAAAAATTAAAATCTTTTGGGTTCGTTGGTTCTTGTTTAACTGCACTTTTTGTGGTTAATAGTTGTTTTTTGTGTGGTACTGTTCTAGTTTTTGAGTTATTTGTTAACCTACAAAAGCATGCAGCATTTTGAATTGAATTAGCATTGTATATTAATTATGTTGCACTACTCTGCTTAGTACCTACTTCATCCCATTTCATATCCCGTGCCTTTAAACTTCTTATTCTTTTTTTTTTACTTCTTCTTTCCATTTAGCATCGTTGTTATGTTCCACAGGATCTTCATAAATACTTCTGCAAAATATATCTATTTCTTCCTGTTCCACTGGTTTCCCCTTAATTTGGATGTCCATTGCTCTATCCTGTTGTAGTGCTTTCTAAATTAGATTTTCTACACTGAACCCTTGACTTTGCAGGGTCTCCATAACCTCCATTTCTATTTTTTTAGCTTCTCCATTATGAATCTCCTTTTCTAATTTTCCTCTTTTTTCTTATTTTTTGTATTGTAAAGTTTTCCATGTCCAGATTCCCTTGTCTATATTTCTCTTCAAATATCTTAGGTGCTGCTCTTTTTATATTGATTAGTTTTGCTTTCTCATTTGCATAAATATTACACCATATGAAATCTCTTTTTCTTTCTCATGTCCATATTTCTTCTTCAGATGTTTCCTGATCTTCCTATTTCTCCTAACTTTGGGGACGCATTCCATCATGGTTTTATATAACTAGTGTTAGACCTTCTACACCAAATCCTTCACTTCGCTGGCACTCCATAACTTCAACTTCTATTTTTTAACTTCTACTTTACTAATCTTCTTTTCTATATTCCCTCTTTGTGATATTATTTTTTTATTGGAAAAATTTCCATACCTGGATACCTTTGCCTGTATTTCTCTTCGAATATCTTTGAGGCTGCTTTCTTTATATTGATTAATTTGGTTTCCATCTTTGCATAAATATTGCACCATATCAAATCTCTCTTTCTTTCGCGTGCCCACATTTCTTTTTAATACTTTTCAAAAATCTCTAAGTTTTGTTGTTCATATTTTTGCACTTTCTCAGATGCTTCTTTTCCAAGCAGATCAAAGTGTTTTGGTCTATATACTGCTTTTCACAAATCTGCTGTATTAATAAACACATTTTTTATTTGAAGCTTCTGACAGTTTTTCCTGTGGAAGTATATGTCTTTCCTCTAATTTCCTTCTTAATCTTTTTCTGTATCTTGTGTCTGGAAATTCTGGGCTTTTTGCATAATAGTAACAATACACAATTTCTTTCTTATCCTCAATAGTCCGCTCTATTGGCTATTCTTTGGCCTATCAGCTTTTGTGATTTTTGTGGACTGCTACTTCCTTTTACAACAGGGGGGGCATCCTCCACCTGGGCATGGTCTGGCTTCATTGTAGGAATGTTTCCATATTTTGAGGATTCTACACTATTATCTTTTCCAGTCCTGATATCAGTGTGCCTACCAGGAGTTGGACTTTATTTTCCTTGGTCTTGTGCACTCAGCTATCTTTTTTTAATTTTTAACCCACTTCTATCCATGATATATGCTATAAAAATACAGCCTATATATCAGTATCACCTTGGTAAGATTTTGTAAAAAAACAGGGTCCACCTCATGAAGGTACTCACCAAGACTTGGGGATGAATTCAGTATCAGCAATACTACTCTCCTTTGCTTGTTGACTTATCATCTCTCCATTCAGAACCCTCCTTTGTAACCACTGTAATGGAGTACTAACTCAGTTTTCAACAGATTTGCTTAGGTGCTGCATGAATACGAAAGACAATCAGTCTAATCTCATGGGGGGCAGTGGTACTTTTTGTACAATTCTGGTGCTTGTTAAGCAACAAGGTACTCAGGAACTCTTAGGGCTAGCTATATAGGGAAACTGAGACTCTGAGCACTTGGATTTATACAGGGCACTACTGACTGCTGCTATGTGATAAGCAGTGCTGTACAAACATGATGACTTTATACAGGCAGAGAGAGAATCCAACAGCTTGCAATCATCTGCAGACTTTGTCAGTCATAAACCTTCAGCATTTGCCTCCATTTCAGAGAAATAAATGCCAAAAAGGAACAAACCCAATACCAAGTCCTGGGGTACCCCTCTATTGAATGGCCTATTGGTGGAGGTGACCTCACCTATTTTTACCTCCTGGGTCCTATTAGTGATAGTATAAAAGGAGTGGTTTCTGGTGACTTCAAATCAAAGGGGAGCTGCAGGAAACAGCTGAATGAGTGGGGCCAACAGGAAGGGGTGTGGTCAACTAGAAAGGGGCAGATCCATGGTACAGTGGGATCAATGCTGGCCATGCTTACCAATTTACATGAAATAAATACTCAGTCACTATGGTGCATACTGAATAGTAGGACCACACTTTGAGGTTTAAATACAGAAGATAACGCTATGGCTAACTCAAGCCCATTTGCTTGTCTAATAAACTCTGCTAATTTTATTTTACTATTGAACAAGCATGTGCACAAGTTATAGGGGAATCAGAAAAGGTTATTTGCTTAGCATGTGAATAATGTCAGACCTCTGGAGCAATAAGCCTCAAAACACAACAAAAGAGGAAAAAAAAGTGCCTTAAGGATCACTAGAACCAAACAGTCAAACCTTTATAGTAATCATTGTTTTCCATCTGGAGAAAGTATATAAAGCGTTTGCAAAATGAAGTACTTAAAATGTAATATTTTTTATAGCACAAGTTGTTTTCATCACAAAATGCAACACATTCCACATACATTCATTGTCTGGGTTAGAAATTAAGGCTTGCAGAAAACGTATGAGATATGAGTACATCGTTTGAGGACCGCCAATCAAAGTTCTCAGAGATGAACCAATACAGCCTGATCAGAAAAAAAATGTATTTGTTCAAATGAGAATTTCTGGAGCCTCACAAACTGCAATTCTGTTACAAACCTGAAAACTGCTACTAATAAGGAAAATGAAGATCCCTTTTTCACATAGAAGAAATGGAGCAGCCCAGCTGTTATGAAAATGCACACCATCTCCAGCTTCCAGGACATGGTAGGCCCACATATATACCCAACCCTTTTCATTGCATTTTACAGCATACTGTAAGTCCAAGGATCAGCTAAAAATCCGGCTGTTGATACCTTGTGACATTTACATTTAGCTTGCATTAAAAGAATCAGTGGATACAAGCACTCCAGTAACCAGCCTGGTTTTGCAAAGCTAAAATAGAATGCAAAACTAAACAAAGTAGAAAGGAACAAGTACTGGCTTCAATAAAACAAGTTAAAAGTAAAAACAGTAGAAGCCAGACAGAGCAGAGCATACTTTAATGTTCTATCTGGCTTCTGCTGTTTTTACTAAATAGAATGTAACCATGTTTTGAGTTGTTTAATCTGTATGTCTTCAGTATATTTATGATGTAAAACGCTTGCAACTAGGATTGTGTCAGCGTTGTTTGTTTTCATTTATATAAATGTATGTTTGCCTATGCAGTAAGTGATGGTTTAATAAAGACGTTTTTTGGTAAAAAAGCAGGAACTGAATAATTTATGTAATGTTGCTTAGGTTATATGATATATAGCAATATATATGAAGTAAAAATGCTTATGTTAATTATAGTGTGATTACTTTTATATGAATGTAAATTTGCCTTTGTCACAAGTGATAATTCAATAAAGGTGCTTGAAAAAAATAAGATCTGTTTTTGTAATAAACCTTGTCCTCACATTGAATGTATCTGGAGCATGCAAATTCAAAATTTGGCAGCATATTTTTCTACATACTGCATGTGGAGAACTGGATTTCCTGTTCCCTGTCCTTTTAATATTTAATTGCAATAAGATACACAAAAAATATTGCCAGCTATACAATATGAAATGTAAAGATATACTTCATCTTACACACAATTTAAACAAATATGTAAAGCACACCCGCCCCCAGCATGCTGCTTCCCTTGCAATATTACATCACCTTTCAACATGCACTATGGATTTACTATTTGATCACAGCACTACCAAGATTCTTGACAGTAGAAACACATACCATCAGCCGATACATCTTTTCCCAGTACCCAAATGAAAATATGACTATTGAAAGACTCAGATGTGAACTACTGATGTTTGTGTCTTTCGGCTTTTCCCAGTTACGGGTCGCCACAGCGGAACTCCAGTCCACTAATGATTGGTAGTTGATTTTTATGTGCCGAGTTACCAGCCCTGATGCACAACCTTCAACGAGTGTACGCCCGTTCACGCATGTCTCCACGCAGAAAATGCTCTAGCTGAGAATCGAACTGGACAGCGTCTTATTTAAAGAATAAAAGCATGTTTTGTTTTTCTTTTGGCTTTTCCCGGTTAGGGGTTGACACAGTGGAACTCTGGTCTGCAAATGATTGGCAGGTGATTTTTATGCTGCTGAGGTGCCAGTCTGACACTCAACCTTCAACAAAGGCACGCCCATTCATGCATGTCTTTCGAATGCACTCGACCGCGGGGAGGACATGCAGACTCCACACAGAAGGCACTCCAGCTGAGAATCGAACAGGATAACCTCTTGCTGTGCAGTAACAATGCTACCGCTGCACCACCACAACCTGAAATAAACTGACTGCTTACTTAAGTAAATTCATTAATGTAGTTACCTGCTGTGTATAATTATATGACAAAATTAGCAATCTTCCCTGTGATGCTTCTTGTTTGATCGATTAATTAGAAATGTACATATCTTGATATTTGTTATTCATTGTTACTTATGTGTACATGTTTGCATATGCTGATGTTTAGAAACTTTATTTCAAACATTAATGTCTCATATCTGTTTGTTCCCACTTCCTTCTGACACTAGAAATGGCCCAGTGGCCAGGTTAACTCAATCAACAAAAATAAATAAATATGCAATCATACATGCATGTACATAAATATAGAAATAGTGTATTAAGTTACCAGAGTACAGAGAAGGAAATTAAGTGCAACCGGTAACTAAACATCATATTATATTGATGGTAAAACCACTACACAGTATACTACTGGCTTAGGAACAGAACCGAGAGACTAAGTAAAGAAAACAAGGTCCTACCTTTAATGCCATTACAGCAGACCCCCTCCCCTCCATATTCCTGGAGTGCCAAAATAATGGGACATTTCATGCCCCAATCACATTTTGCAGTACTCTGTGTCTTGCAGATTGTTACACTATTCACACCAAGGCCACTAAGGCTGAGAGAAGACTTTCTCTCAGGGCATTTTACAGACCTCTCAACACTACAGATTTTCACAGAATGTCCAGATGTTTGCCTCATTTTTTTGTCTGTTCCTCATAAAAATCGTAATTTTTTTGACAAATCAGAAATCACTGGGATGATCTAAGAATTCAAGTCACTAAATTATGACATTTGAGTTTCAGACTTCACATCCTTCAGAAAATGCATTGTAATACAAATTCTGTTATTATAGCAACTTTATAAGTTTATAAGAGCAGTATTTAAAATGTATCCTTATTTTTGGGCCTTTGTCTTTCATTAATGTCAGGCTTTGTCCAGATTTCTTGTGCTAGAAGGTTATCCTTCTTGTCTTACACGAGTGCTAACATCACGTTTTGCAGTGCCTTCTGCCAAAAGAGTGCCTTAGCACATTGCACAATGCACTATGTGGGAGTGCCAGTGCTATGTAGTGACCAAAGGATCATTTGACAGTGGCACAGGGAAACATGCCAAAATGTCTTCTTATTATCTGTTTGTTCCAAAGACTTGGGCTTCACTGTAAATTTATTCAGTAATGCTGGGCATCATGTAGAACCAGGTAAGCATATAGCTGTTGTTGCATTTCGGAGTGCTTTCTGCATGAGGCCTTCTCATCCTATTGGTGCTTGCTGCATGAGGCCTTCTCATCCTATTGGTGCTTGCTGCATGAGGCCTTCTCATCCTATCGGTGATTGCTGCATGAGGCCTTTTCATCCTATTGGTGCATGCTGCATGAGGCCTTCTCATCCTATTGGTGCTTGCTGCATGAGGCCTTCTCATCCTATTGGTCTATGAAAATTTTCAAATGCAAATTTAAGCAATATCTACATAGTGGTCCCTAGTCTGAGCCACATAAGCATATCTCATGCATTTCAGGATTGTTTAATAGTCCCCAGTCTGCTGTCCTTTTAAGCAGGTTTTATCAATTGTCAGCCACATTGTATACAATTATCTTCTTTGAATCTCTAAAGGCTAATCAGTCTGTGAGATCAGTCTATGTCCACTAGGTGCCATGCATTCCATTTATTAAAGAGTGAACCATGTGGGCTTCGCCATAAAGCCATGACTGAGTTAAGTAGCAGAAAAGTCTGTCTTGCTGTACCTAGTGAACAATTGTTAGAAGTGAATGTAAGGAATTTTTATGAGGGTCAGAGTATAAGGCAGAAATATAGACTTTGATCACAGCTACAGAGGGAATGGCATACAAAATCAGACCATTTTTATTTTGATAAGACAGCTCATTGCTTTCTACCTTTCAGCAAAACTGTGAAGTCAGTCCTACACATTACTGAATGCTCTACTCACAAGTGACTCTTGATATATGCTCAGGAATGGGTACGATAACATCTACTACCCTTTCTGTGAGAAAATGTGTTTTTAACATTCCCATTGATACAACCACCTAATATGTCCTCTTATTCTTGTGCTTCATTTTTTTACGAAACATTCTGCAGTTGTATACTTGGCTGGATCCTTTGAAGTATTTAAAAGTTATTATTAAGCTCACATTCCACTAATTCTTTAAAATTCTTAGCCACAGGGGTGCACGTGTTACATCATTCCAATTTATTTTCATATAACTGTAAGTGCAGACAAGGCATTCTTTACATTGCCTATGAGATGGGTATATCCTTTCAATATCATTGCGAAGACTAAAAGTATCAAAATGCACCTAAGATATTAAGAGTCCTCCGAACTATTCACAGAGGATAGCAATGGTTTCTTCTTTGGCACTTAGGATGACTCATCTTATGCATGCCAATATTCAGAGGTTATTTTTGCCATTTTTGGTAGGTTTATCCAATGTCACTTTTCACTTTTTCTGTAGCTCTTCTTCCATGTAATATGTATACAACTCTATTGCATCAGTCTTGTTTCTGATATTATTTGTTTGTTTTTTTAAGAAAGTATTGATCCTGATGGGTGTCCATCCTTCCATGCTGACAAGTTGCATCTGACTCCTATAGTAACCCAGTAGGGAACAGAAGTCGATTCAAAACAAAACAGTACCAAAACTACAGAAACAAAGGAAAATTAAGCTGTCAGCCAAATAGATTGACTTTTCCACTCCAGATCTTTTCCAAACTGTTAATTCACCACCAAGACTCAAAATAATAAAGTATAAAATCATAATCATTATTTTGCACTTGCGTCCCCATGTTCAGGACTTCATCAGAATAACAATGCAATACACCATTTCCAAAAGATTAATTACAAATTAACTGAACAGTGGTATGGATTTAAAGGCACAGTATCCCTTAACGTCAGCTTAAAACCCTAAAGAAATAAATATCTAAAAGGAAGTCTATGGATACAGAAAAATGTGTATATTTAATAATAATATCCAATAAATACATTCCCCAACATTAATGAAGTGTCACTTTCATTCAATCTGTTTGGCTGATAGCTTCATTTTCCTTTGTAACAGAAGTAGATTGTCAAACTTTTCTTCTATAATACACATGCATACCACCCATATAATTAGGGACACATTTTAGATTCACCAATGTGCCTACTGTCTGTTGTTGAAAAATTGGAAGAAAACAGACTGCGATGAGAAAACCAACACATATCCTGCTTCAGTTTGTCCCAGTCTGTCTCTGGCATGTTGAGTCCCTAATTTGCATTTCACTGTATCATAATCTGTCTGGTTGTGCATAGAATGTGCCTGTTCAGTTACATTATGCAACAATCTCTATCTGTCTTATTTTACTCTGTCCATTGGCTGACAATATAGCATAAACTCCGACTACAATGAAAAAGGTGTACATTAAATAGAAGGGTGCCTGGAAGCAGTTGTCTCTTATCATTGACAGGCACTGTGACAACCAAACGTATGACGTGTAAAGACTCATATCACCCATGCCATTGTCATATGACTCAGCATTCATCAAAATAGCAGCATTAAGTGACAATATATGTTACAAAATCTGGTAACTTATAATTTAGTCAAGCTTATGACTAGTACCAATATGAATGAAGACTGAACCATATGTTTACCCAGTTACATATTACTGTGAGCTATCAACTAGATTTTGAAAAATAGTTTTTTTTTCTCATATTACTGAAATTATCAGTAGCAGCAGTATCCTAAGGAAATATCAATACTCCAGATGTCTCCCAGAAATGTATACTCATCTGAAGCATTGCCAAATAATTTAGATTGTGACCTTAATCTTTTAGTGGAGAGCTGTAATGCTGAGATACAGGAAAACCACCTAATATGCACAATAAAGATACTATTAGTGTTGAAGCAGACATCCTTCAGCAATATGCAAGTGAATTCAAACATTATATGACTCAAATTTCAAGACTTTAATGAGAAAAGATTATGATACATTACTTTTATGACACTAATTTCACAGCTTTAGGATGTTTTTATTCTTGTTTCTTCAAGAATTCTAGTATAATATTCTAATACTAACTATCCATTAAAAATGAATGTTCGTGCACAAGTTGAAAACTTGAGGATGTGTAGACAGTCATGGTATCAACTGTGTAAAGGCAGTGTGCCACAAAATGCCTGGGGTATGCCTAAATGAGAATCAGAGATGACTTAGGAGATAATACCTCCGATTACTAAGTTGTTAATGTACACCACACATGTAAATTGGAAATGTGCATACATAACAGTGTCAAAACAGGAGTATCAGCCATGTTCTCTGCCTGAAGTGTGATCCTAAACTGCATTGCACATCAGTCACCAAGTTCTAGCTGCTTCACAGAAGACAGTGTACAGCTGATGCAGTGCATGTATCTATGTAGGTGCAACAGTGCTGACATCAATAGTATGAAAACCCCACAGGTGACCAAACTGGTTAAAGTTAAAAAGAAAATGCACACAGACCTGATTCACTAACCAAACAGATAATATGTACTGCTGTCATGGATAATACCATACCCACACACCGAACAGGATTGCACACTAAGCATGTAAATAGCTGGCACTTTGGCATTACACCCCAGGTCCTTTGCTCACAACTCCCTCTAGGAAATGCAGTGTCTTCCAGTGACCCTTACCTATGTAAACTGCCTTGTAAACAAGTTATATTCATGTGCACGCGTGTGCACACACACGCACACACACAAACACACACACACACACACACACACACACACACACACACACACACAAACACACACACACACACACACACATACACACACGTGTACAAAAACATTCTTATGCACAAGCAAACATATGTATGACATAAATATAAACTTAGAGAGACAGAGAGAGAGATGTTTGCACAGACACGCAGTAGAAATGTATATTGTTCTGATGAAGAACACCTTTAATATGGCTGAAACTTGATAGTGGCCTCATGAACTCCATCTGTGCAGCCTGTGTATGCTAAGTATCTTGGTCCAAACTGCCTACATATTATTCATGAGTATATATATATATATATATATATATATATATATATATATATATATATATATATATGTGTATATGGATTCACTTTATATCCTTGAAATACTGAAATATCGAAATTCAGTATTTCGAAGCTATAAAGTCGAATTTTTGATACCACGAAAACTCAGAATCGCAAAATTCAACATCTCGCACACCGGATATTTTGAATTTCGCGCTTCTATTGCACACACACACACACACACACACACACACACACACACACACACACACACACACACACACACACACACACACACACACACACACACACTTACCTGAATCCATAACCACAGCGAAACCTCAGAAGTGGGAGATTCAAAACCACCGGTATTCGAGGTTTTGAATTTCGCTCTTCTGAGCTTTTGCTGTTCTCAGGATTCCACTTTATGGGCTCGAAATACTGAATTTCGATATTTCAGTACTTCGAGCTTCTAAAGTGAATCTATATATATATATATGTCTGTGTGTGTGTGTGTGTGTGTGTGTGTGTGTGTGTGTGTGTGTGTGTGTGTATGTGTGGTTCAAATATTTTCATCCTGTTCACTGCCATTCTTGTGGTTTTTCAGATTAACAATTTTAAGGACTTTATATCCCATGGCTGTACCCTGGGGTTACTGCTAGTTAACACCATTCTTTGAATAGTGTCCATTTCACTACTATTCTTTATATCCTACTTTTCTACCTATATGACCATTCCCATCTTACCCCTTCCTGCTTTAGGAATGGATTTGAAGGCTTTGCTAAAATCAAGTCAGATTTTTTGACAGATAGCTCTTGTACACCTCTGATTTAAAACAGTCACAAATGCATATTAGATCCAACTGCAGGATCTTCTGGCTATGAGTCTATGTTGGTTAGTGTGCTGGAGTTTTTCCTTTCTAGAAACTCTTACCTGTATTTGAGGTCAGGCTTACTAGATGCTATTGCTCAGTTTTGCTTTGCTTTTTCCTTCACAGGGTGATTCAATGTACCCTTTTCTATTGTTTTCATTTCATTTTTTTCAGGCTGAATCCAGTTATTTGTGGTCAGGGTCCATTTATTCTTCACCCCCCCCCCTCTGCCCATCAAGCTTTCTTCTCAGATACTCAATCAACCCAATTATCCTTCCACTAGACGAGAGTCCTATAGCCTGCTAATTCCATTAGGAGCAGAAATGTCGACATCACCTTTGCTACTACCTGCAGGGTTCCTTAGTTACAGCTCTACATCACTTGACATGATCTGATGCAAGACATATTGTTCCCACTGGGATATTGAGAGTTAAAGTGGCACTGAATGCCTTTGGTTTACCAAGCCTGTCAGTTTCAAGAAAATAACAGGGTCTGGGTGGACTATAAATCAAATTGAAAGGATACATATAGATTACAAATGTATGCATCAGTGAAATGTTTATGCAATACAGAAGCAAATGTTGTCAAATCAACATTTGTTAGAAAGAAAACTCTTCTTGCTAGTAGTACAAAGCTCTTCTGGAAACTGATAAGGAAATTTACATGGGATTAATCAAACAATAACTTTAGAAAATGTAAACTAAACTACATTTCTTAAATGTAATACAACTGCATAACTCAAAAAGGATCTCCCTAATACTCATTCAGGCATGACTTGGACAATATCTACAAAACCACATACATCAGTGCAGCACATCCTGTTTCACATCAAATAAACATCCTTAAATACAGGAAGTTACTGGAAAAGTGACTCATAGACAACTACCCAAGATTATTTCATTGATCCTTCCCTATTCAGAGGTTGTCAGTACATCTGCTAGGAAAACTTTTATTACACAAATTTAAATTACCCCTCATATAAGAGCTATCCTTTAACATTCCTTCAGGCATGTCTACATTCTACTGATCATGAAGGCATCCTCTGCAAGAAATACCAAAAGGCTGTAGGCCATCTGAAAACCTAAACTGCTGGGTGAGATACTGGAAAAAATCATTTGAGTCAGATCCTTGACCAAAGTAATAAATGTGGCCAGTTAACTGATGAGCAATATGGCTTTGAAATTGGGTTTAGTATTTTCACAACTATATATAACAAAAACATGTAATATATAAATACAGGAAAGGAATACTTCCAGGTGCCATTTTTATAGATATGAGTGGCATTTAAGTCAACTGATCAGCCCTCCTTGCTATTTAAACAAAATAAAACAAAAGAAATTGGATACATGAAAGAAGTATTCAATTGGTTTCATAATTACTAACAGAATACATCTTTAAGTAACACCAATATGATAGACGTCTGACTTTGCTGTTTTTAAAATGGGAGAGAGGAGCTCATTTCCTATAAGTATCTTACTGCAGTTTTCAGAAGCATTCTTAATGAAACCAGTAGGACCAAGAGACAAAAAATTAGAAAAAAATTGTGAACAAACTTGCAGAATATTCTTCAAATAAAAACTTTTACAAATATATAAATGCAGTTAATAATTGCATACATCATATCAGCTCAATAATAATTTGATACAAGCTTCTGTGGTTACTGCAACTGAATTTAGCACATATTTTGCAAATATCTACAGCAACAGAGTTTATTTAAATAATATATTGCCACAGTATTGCATTACATTTAAGGAACGTTGTCCAGAATTAATTCTGGAAATGATAGAAAATGTTCTAAATATAATCACTGAAACTGCATCTATGGAGCCAAGGAGAGGCAGGCTAGCAAGTACGGTAGGTGCACGGGCCAGACAAACTGTAGTATATATAAACAAAAAAGCCAGCACCTTGGAAGCATGAAACATAAAAATTTATTAGAACCACACCGGTTTCAGCATAAAGCTTTCATCAGTGGTACATCTATAGAGCCACATAAAATCCCAGCAGTACTACTGCTTACCAATAAAAGTGAAATAGGTTCTATATTATACCTCATTTTTAATAAAAAAAAAAAAAAAAAAAAACCTTACAGATTCTTCTGCATACAGCACAGTTTTTTGAATCACACATTGGTCTTTTCCTGCTATTTCAACCATAGTGGCACTGAATATTTTAGATTGGGTCTCTGATTCCCATACATTGCCAATACCAATTACTTTACTTTTAGTAGGGATTTCACCAAACAGCTTTAACAAACTGACCATTTTAACTGTATTTCAGATAAACATTAAAAGAATATTTAATAATTCATTACTTCTCCTGCAATATTTGTCCCTTTACGGAAATATTTAAAGCAAATCTATATTATTTTGCTGATCAATGCACAACTTTGTATTTAACCCCTCCCTTTGAAATATGCAAAGTTTAGCAATATGTTTATAATAATAATAATAATAATAATAATAATAATAATAATAATATCTGGAGACATATGTCCTTCACATTTACTAATATGAAGGTGCTGTACATGAAATGTTTGGATTCTTATTATTCAGAATAAGCTTACTGATATGGGAATCACATTTAACATTTTTATTTTTATTTTGAAAGGCGGTTACAGAAAATTTGAATGATCCTGATAAAATATATTAATTGAGAATCATAAATTTTGCCTGGGATTACAAAGGTAGTGCACTATAACAATATGAAGAAGCTAGGGCTTTATTTTGTTAAAGAAAACTGCATTTCCGGTTGCTTTGATGAATACTTCTCTAAATAGGAGAATGCCTTCTATGCCAGATTAAGTATATACAAAGCATTTCATTATACCAGGTTAACAGATATATGGTGTTCAAAGGAAAAAATGTGTCATCGTAGTTGCTATAAAAATAGGAAAGAAGTCAAAGCTAACAAATTTCAGGAAGTATAAGTCAGACTTTCTTAGAACTGGACATAAAAGATAGTAAATCAGTTATGTAATAGAATACGTTAACTGTAAAACTGCACACATTACATGATTATCATCATTATTTGTTGATATAATATGAGGAACTAATACCACATTTAATGACTGTAGATTTAATATACAGTTAGGAACTAATACCACATTTAATGACTGTAGATTTAATATACAGTTAGGAACTAGTACCACATTCAATGACTGTAGATTTAATATACAGTTAGGAACTAATACCACATTTAATGACTGTAGATTTAATATACAGTTAGGAACTAGTACCACATTCAATGACTGTAGATTTAATATACAGTTAGGAACTAATACCACATTCAATGACTGTAGATTTAATATACAGTTAGGAACTAATACCACATTCAATGACTGTAGATTTAATATACAGTTAGGAACTAGTACCACATTCAATGACTGTAGATTTAATATACAGTTAGGAACTAATACCACATTCAATGACTGTAGATTTAATATACAGTTAGGAACTAGTACCACATTCAATGACTGTAGATTTAATATACAGTTAGGAACTAATACCACATTCAATGACTGTAGATTTAATATACAGTTAGGAACTAGTACCACATTCAATGACTGTAGATTTAATATACAGTTAGGAACTAATACCACATTCAATGACTGTAGATTTAATATACAGTTAGGAACTAATACCACATTCAATGACTGTAGATTTAAAATACAGTTAAGAACTAATACCACATTCAATGACTGTAGATTTAATATACAGTTAGGAACTAATACCACATTCAATGACTGTAGATTTAATATACAGTTAGGAACTAATACCACATTTAATGACTGTAGATTTAATATACAGTTAGGAACTAATACCACATTCAGTGACTGTACATTTAACATACAGTTAGGAACTAATACCACATTTAATGACTGTAGATTTAATATACAGTTAGGAACTAATACCACATTCAATGACTGTAGATTTAATATACAGTTAGGAACTAATACCACATTCAATGACTGTAGATTTAATACACAGTTAGGAACTAATACCACATTCAGTGACTGTAGATTTAATATACAGTTAGGAACTAATACCACATTTAATGACTGTAGATTTAATATACAGTTAGGAACTAATACCACATTCAATGACTGTAGATTTAATATACAGTTAGGAACTAATACCACATTCAATGACTGTAGATTTAATATACAGTTAGGAACTAATACCACATTCAATGACTGTAGATTTAATATACAGTTAGGAACTAATACCACATTCAGTGACTGTAGATTTAATATACAGTTAGGAACTAATACCACATTCAATGACTGTAGATTTAATATACAGTTAGGAACTAATACCGCATTCAATGACTGTAGATTTAATATACAGTTAGGAACTAATACCACATTTAATGTCTGTAGATTTAATATACAGTTAGGAACTAATACCACATTCAATGACTGTAGATTTAATATACAGTTAGGAACTAATACCACATTTAATGTCTGTAGATTTAATATACAGTTAGGAACTAATACCACATTCAATGACTGTAGATTTAATATACAGTTAGGAACTAATACCACATTCAGTGACTGTAGATTTAATATATAGTTAGGAACTAATACCACATTCAATGACTGTAGATTTAATATACAGTTAGGAACTAATACCATCCACATTCAATGACTGTAGATTTAATATACAGTTAGGAACTAATACCACATTCAATGACTGTAGATTTAATATACAGTTAGGAACTAATACCACATTTAATGACTGTAGATTTAATATACAGTTAGGAACTAATACCACATTTAATGACTGGAGATTTAATATACAGTTAGGAACTAATACCACATTTAATGACTGGAGATTTAATATACAGTTAGGAACTAATACCACATTTAATGACTGTAGATTTGATATACAGTTAGGAACTAATACCACATTTAATGACTGTAGATTTAATATACAGTTAGGAACTAATACCACATTCAGTGACTGTAGATTTAATATACAGTTAGGAACTAATACCACATTCAGTGACTGTAGATTTAATATACAGTTAGGAACTAATACCACATTCAGTGACTGTAGATTTAATATACAGTTAGGAACTAATACCACATTCAGTGACTGTAGATTTAATATACAGTTAGGAACTAATACCACATTCAATGACTGTAGATTTAATATACAGTTAGGAACTAATACCACATTCAATGACTGTAGATTTAATATACAGTTAGGAACTAATACCACATTCAATGACTGTAGGTTTAATATACAGTTAGGAACTAATACCACATTTAATGACTGTAGATTTAATATACAGTTAGGAACTAATACCACATTTAATGTCTGTAGATTTAATATACAGTTAGGAACTAATACCACATTCAGTGACTGTAGATTTAATATACAGTTAGGAACTAATACCACATTTAATGACTGTAGATTTAATATACAGTTAGGAACTAATACCACATTCAGTGACTGTAGATTTAATATACAGTTAGGAACTAATACCACATTCAGTGACTGTAGATTTAATATACAGTTAGGAAGTAATACCACATTCAATGACTGTAGATTTAATATACAGTTAGGAACTAATACCACATTCAGTGACTGTAGATTTAATATACAGTTAGGAACTAATACCACATTCAATGACTGTAGATTTAATATACA
Organism: Protopterus annectens; assembly: GCF_019279795.1. NCBI lineage: Eukaryota > Metazoa > Chordata > Ceratodontiformes > Protopteridae > Protopterus > Protopterus annectens. Next base: position 511,619,145 of record NC_056744.1, read on the forward strand.
GTTAGGAACTAATACCACATTCAATGACTGTGGATTTAATATACAGTTAGGAACTAATACCACATTTAATGACTGTAGATTTAATATACAGTTAGGAACTAATACCACATTCAGTGATTGTAGATTTAATATACAGTTAGGAACTAATACCACATTTAATGACTGTAGATTTAATATACAGTTAGGAACTAATACCACATTCAATGACTGTGGATTTAATATACAGTTAGGAACTAATACCACATTTAATGACTGTAGATTTAATATACAGTTAGGAACTAATACCACATTCAGTGACTGTAGATTTAATATACAGTTAGGAACTAATACCACATTCAGTGACTGTAGATTTAATATACAGTTAGGAACTAATACCACATTTAATGACTGTAGAATTAATATACAGTTAGGAACTAATAGCACATTCAATGACTGTAGATTTAATATACAGTTAGGAACTAATACCACATTCAATGACTGTAGATTTAATATACAGTTAGGAACTAATACCACATTTAATGACTGTAGATTTAATATACAGTTAGGAACTAATACCACATTTAATGACTGTAGATTTAATATACAGTTAGGAACTAATACCACATTTAATGACTGTAGATTTAATATACAGTTAGGAACTAATACCACATTTAATGACTGTAGATTTAATATACAGTTAGGAACTAATACCACATTCAATGACTGTAGATTTAATATACAGTTAGGAACTAATACCACATTCAATGACTGTAGATTTAATATACAGTTAGGAACTAATACCACATTCAATGACTGTAGATTTAATATACAGTTAGGAACTAGTACCACATTCAGTGACTGTAGATTTAATATACAGTTAGGAACTAATACCACATTTAATGACTGTAGATTTAATATACAGTTAGGAACTAGTACCACATTTAATGACTGCAGATTTAATATACAGTTAGGAACTAATACCACATTCAGTGACTGTAGATTTAATATACAGTTAGGAACTAATACCACATTCAATGACTGTAGATTTAATATACAGTTAGGAACTAATACCACATTCAGTGACTGTAGATTTAATATACAGTTTGGAACTAATACCACATTCAGTGACTGTAGATTTAATATACAGTTAGGAACTAATACCACATTTAATGACTGTAGATTTAATATACAGTTAGGAACTAATACCACATTCAATGACTGTAGATTTAATATACAGTTAGGAACTAGTACCACATTCAGTGACTGTAGATTTAATATACAGTTAGGAACTAATACCACATTTAATGACTGTAGATTTAATATACAGTTAGGAACTAGGACCACATTTAATGACTGCAGATTTAATATACAGTTAGGAACTAATACCACATTCAGTGACTGTAGATTTAATATACAGTTAGGAACTAATACCACATTTAATGACTGTAGATTTAATATACAGTTAGGAACTAATACCACATTCAGTGACTGTAGATTTAATATACAGTTAGGAACTAATACCACATTCAGTGACTGCAGATTTAATATACAGTTAGGAACTAATACCACATTTAATGACTGTAGATTTAATATACAGTTAGGAACTAATACCACATTTAATGACTGTAGATTTAATATACAGTTAGGAACTAATACCACATTTAATGACTGTAGATTTAATATACAGTTAGGAACTAATACCACATTCAATGACTGTAGATTTAATATACAGTTAGGAACTAGTACCACATTTAATGCCTGTAGATTTAATATACAGTTAGGGACTGATACCACATTCAGTGACTGTAGATTTAATATACAGTTAGGAACTAATACCACATTCAATGACTGTAGATTTAATATACAGTTAGGAACTAATACCACATTCAGTGACTGTAGATTTAATATACAGTTAGGAACTAATACCACATTCAGTGACTGTAGATTTAATATACAGTTAGGAACTAATACCACATTCAATGACTGTAGATTTAATATACAGTTAGGAACTAATACCACATTCAGTGACTGTAGATTTAATATACAGTTAGGAACTAATACCACATTCAGTGACTGTAGATTTAATATACAGTTAGGAACTAATACCACATTCAATGACTGTAGATTTAATATACAGTTAGGAACTAATACCACATTCAATGACTGTAGATTTAATATACAGTTAGGAACTAATACCACATTTAATGACTGTAGATTTAATATACAGTTAGGAACTAATACCACATTCAATGACTGTAGATTTAATATACAGTTAGGAACTAATACCACATTCAATGACTGTAGATTTAATATACAGTTAGGAACTAGTACCACATTCAGTGACTGTAGATTTAATATACAGTTAGGAACTAATACCACATTCAATGACTGTAGATTTAATATACAGTTAGGAACTAATACCACATTCAATGACTGTAGATTTAATATACAGTTAGGAACTAATACCACATTTAATGACTGTAGATTTAATATACAGTTAGGAACTAATACCACATTCAGTGACTGTAGATTTAATATACAGTTAGGAACTAATACCACATTTAATGACTGTAGATTTAATATACAGTTAGGAACTAATACCACATTCAGTGACTGTAGATTTAATATACAGTTAGGAACTAATACCACATTCAGTGACTGTAGATTTATTATACAGTTAGGAACTAATACCACATTCAATGACTGTAGATTTAATATACAGTTAGGAACTAATACCACATTTAATGACTGTAGATTTAATATACAGTTAGGAACTAATACCACATTTAATGACTGTAGATTTAATATACAGTTAGGAACTAATACCACATTTAATGACTGTAGATTTATTATACCATTACTAAAGCACAGTTAACATATTTATGCACAAATTATGTTGTTTAATACAATAGAACTAAAACTACCAGCTGGGATTGTCCAAACCTAACAATTAGAAATGCGGGGTGGGGGCTTTTCCAGCTGCAAAAAGGAATGTTAAGGAGAAGGGCAATTTTTCAGTTACACTTTTCTCCAGGTATTCTGACTTTTTTTTTGGCATTTTGGCATTTGGCATTTCAAATACTGACATGTTAATAGGGAGCCTTATCAAAGATCTCTGCAGTCAGTGCATACCCGAAAAGCAGACATGCTTTCAGCTTTCACTGGCTCACTTTATCACATGGAAATAATTAATCATGTATCAATACTAAATGTTCCTCTTAATATCAGAGCTAGTATTTATAAATGTGAAAGGAAATTAGTTTCCAGTTTACCAAATACTTTAATGACAGTGTTATTTACAATTATACAATGACCCCCCCCCATTAATATTCCAAAACGTGCACTCTGATAGGTCAGCATGCACGTTGTAAATCAAAGACTTATACTAATGGAAAAAGGTCCGGTCGCCTGGACTTTTTCCAGTAGTATTTTTTTTTTTTTTTTTTTACAGCAACGGAGAACGCAAGATCTCCGTTGCTTTTTAGAAACTGTCTTGCTATGTTAAAGGGGTTTAACATAGCGAGACAGCTTTTAAAAAAAGTAACGGAGATCTTCCGTTCTCTGTTGCTTTTTTTAAAGCTGTCTCACTATGTCAAATGGGTTTAACATAGCGAGACACTGTAAAAAGCAACGGAGATCTTGCTTTCTCCGTTGCTTCCACCCACAGCTCTGATGTACTGCATAAGCATATACATGCACAGTACATCAGAACTGCCGCAGAATACCAGACAGCTGTGGAAGGGCAACACAGAGGCATTATACAATGCCATTATTTAAGAAAAGTAAGTACTTTTTTCTTAAATAATGTCATTGTATAATAACAAAAATCCACTTCTGGGTGTGGGTAATGCTGGATTTTCCCACGGTTGTCTTTGGGCACTCGGGCTTCGGCCTTGTGACCAAACCACACCAACCGTGGGTAAATCCAGCATTACTCACACCCAGGCGTGGGTTATTGCCTAAATATGTAATCATAATTAGCTAAACTATCTTCCAATTTATTAATTTTCAATACGTGACTGATAATACTTTCAACTTCATCATTTTAAGTGTTCATCTAGTAAATTTTTAAAGATTTTTATGAATTTTTGCTTTATATTTAAACTTTAATTCAATCATAAACTTTAGATTAATTATGGATTATGAACATTGTTAACTTAATATAAATAATAAAAAATACTCATTCTTCACAATTAATACCTGCCTTTTGAATATCTGTAGAAAATCTCATATCTCATTAATCATGTCTTGGTGGGTTATTATCTGTGGAACGATCAATTTTCTAACAGATGGGATGTAATTATTAGTGTTGTTTCAGTCTAAAGGGAAGAAGTTAGATAATTTAGTACCAGACCCAACATAATTGGCTTTTGGTCCTAACATATGGGATGATGTCATTTATTGCTTAAAGTTATGTATAGTCCACAAAATAAGCTAAGCAAATATTTTGTTCTTCAACCTTTTGGATTTTTCATTTTCACTTACAGAATGCAGAATATGTACTCTTTATGCTATTTTACATAGGAATAAGAAGCAATTGCATGCCTTCTAACTTAACTGTTGAAATTATTTCATATTAAAATATGTCTACAAGCCATTTTCCAAGTTTTGCTCTTTAAAAAAAATTACATTTGAATTAGTTCATACCACCCTTAATTTCAAATTAAGCTTTTGTGTCTCCATCTAAAATAATAAACAACAACAATTTAGCAACAACAACTGATCTGATTAGCAACCTTCCAATTATCTTTTAATGTGGCATGCTAGATTAAGAAAAAAAAACAAAGCACTCCTTTTCCTACTGGACTTAACCAATCATTCTCAGCAGGCATTTCCATCATTTATTTTGCAATTATATGCTTGTAGTATCCATCAGTGGAGTTTAAAGAAACCTATGTGCAGTGTAACAATCACAAAGTGGAAGTTCTCTATTCTGTTTGAAAGACACTTGTGTGATACATGCATAGAACAGGTGCACTGATGTATATACAGCCGAGCTCTCAGGTACACTGTTGTATATACAGCTGAGCTCTCAGGTGCACTGATGTATATACAGCCGAGCTCTCAGGTGCACTGATGTATATACAGCCGAGCTCTCAGGTGCACTGATGTATATACAGCCGAGCTCTCAGGTGCACTGATGTATATACAGCCGAGCACTCAGGTGCACTGATGTATATATGGCTGAGCTCCAAGAAGAAGCAACTAATATGATGCTTAGATCATTGTTTTTAATACATGGTTTGCTATAACAGATTCAAAGTGCCAGAAGTAAAATGCCAACATATCTCAGAGCTACTGAACTATAGGTGTATATACCAACTTATCCAACAGTTATTGACATAACAGTGTCAAAGTACATTGGTAGGTCAACTGACACATCTTACAACTCATAAGGTAAAAGTAGAAGGACAGATCTGGAGTTGTGAATATGTATTAATGCATGTGTGTGTGTCTAAGCCTGTCTTTTGTAATTGAAGTATTATGGAATTTTTTTAAGGTAATTTAAGGTAAGCTATAGGGTTAGGAACAAGAAGAGGGTCATTGGTTAGGATCAGCATTATTATGCATTGGTGTGTGAGTGAAAAGTGTAAATAGTAAAGAGTGACTTGTGAACAATATAGAAAAAACTGAAGCTTGTTGCAACAACATAATTTTTTTTTTACAGGGGGCTTTGAAACCCCATTGTGAGGATGGTGCTGTGTTTTCATACTATAGAACTTTTATATACTAAATCCAAGATCACCATATCTTGGAAGAAGCAGAGTTTTCTTGCATAATGCGGTTTCAAAATTCGAATATTTTCAGCACAGTTAGGTTTGTAATTACAGTCTCATGTTTCACAGATGAATAACAGGCATCTGTGAATAGCACCAGTACTCTTATAGCCCAGACTAAAAGTACTGTTTTCCAGTCTTCTAAAGTTTGTAAAAGAGCATCTGCAAAGTTTTGTACACCTGAAAGAGTATAAAATGATTACAAATAAGTGCATTTATCTGCACAAGACTATGTACGTGCAGCCCTGAATGGTATCATGCATTTTAGCAGATGGCAGTGTGTGAGTCTATATGGGTCTGTCAAGAATTTCTACTAGAACCTACTCGGAAGAGACCAGAGCTGTGCCGGCTTGCAGCTTACCCAAACTGGTTTTAATTTTTTTTTTTTTCTGTGAATAGTGTCATTATATTAACACCCTAATTTAGTTGTTATAATGTTGGAAAGGGGGAAATAGGACAGCTGCAAATAGGGCAGCGAGAATACAGGGAACATACAAATGAAACACCTTAAAAAAATGTTGCTGTAGGAGAATAGAAAGGATGTGCAATATATTAATTTTTTCAGGGTATAGAACTCCATTTTCAAATTTTTTCCAAAATAAATGTTGGATAAGGAATAAGGAGAGATGGTAACTGACAGAGGGTTGGGAAAGCTTTAAGGAATAATTTAACACAAAAGCACAGAATGTAGAAAAGACAAACCGGAACACTATGGCAGGCTGATGTCTGGGGGGAGGGCAAGACATACAGATGGGGGACAAACACAATAGAAGTCTGAGAAAATCTGAGAGTAGCCTCCACCTTGGTCCAGAGGACCTTAGTTATCCCACTTTCTGGTGGACCTGGGGGGACCCTGATGATATAGAGTTTGAATTCTCCAAAGACTCAATGGTCAGAGTGAACCACCTCAGCAAGTCTTGTACCAACTAGAGGAGAGATTGAAACAGGTGCAAACACCTATCCATGCCAAAGAAGTTCATAGTGCTGGCTTACCAGGATGGTTCACTGGGGCAACATGATGGCAATTCAATAAAATTAAAGTTTACTAATAATATCTTAATTTTTGAAAATGTGACTACAGCACACTTATTAGCATCATTAGCATGAAATTGTCTGAATGTACTGTAATGTACAGCATTAATACAAAATACAGAAAACTAATATTTCTTAAGACAATACTTCAAATGTGATTTTGAGATGGAAGCAATACTCTGTTTTTGGAACAGACATGACTTATTGCCCTTTTACTGTCATCCTAATTCTTGAGCATATACTAATTCAATACATTTATTTTATTTAACATTTGTTTACTGGGAAAGTCTGAATGGGATAGAACCCATTTTCAGCAGAGGTCCAGAGAGAAATACTCCAGATGCATGTCTTTGGAATGTGGGAGGAAATCGGAGCATCCAGAAGAAACCCACGTGAATGCAGAGAAAAGATGTAGATCCCACACAAAAGGCACCCCAGCCATGAATCAAACCAGAGAACCTCTTGCTGTGAGGTGACAATGCTAACCATTGCACCTCTGTGCCACCCAAATTACATATTCCCAAGTATGCCATGCATTATCAGACAAGTACTATAATATTTCATGCCTAGTCAGTAATACAGATTTATGATGAACAGTTGACTATAAATGAAAGCACACACACACACACACACACACACACACACACACACACACACACACACACACACACACACACACACACACACACACACTCTAAGCTAAATAGTTTAATAAATGTCAGTATATATTACTGCACTATATAAGAAATACAGTACTTAGTATAGGACTTTGGCCCTCTCTCTTGAACTTCCAAAAGATATCCATCCAGTTGGTCCCTTCTCTGCAGGCTATTACACCAGTGGTGCATTGCTCACCCAAGGAGGGGGTACCTGTCAGAGAAGATGGGTGATCCCTAGCTAGTGCCAAATCTCCATTTTCTTCCAGCAGCCACCAACTGTGGCCTTCTCCAATTTGCACCACTATGATTTCTGAGGCAGATAAAGGAGTATCTTGGTCTCTTTATTAGCACAAGCCATGACACTGGCTTCAGCAGATTCCTCACATGTGAAGTACCAAGTTTGGAATGAGATGTAGAACTCTGAAGCAAGGAGTGCTAGGATGTGAACCACACCCACTAGGGTGTGACTTCTCTCTGCCCAGCCCATACAACTACATAAGGTTGCTACCTATTGAAATTATAATGTCTCGGAATTGGTTGTATAATAAGAGGATATGTATTAGCACATAGCATACCCACAAGTACTGCACACTGCAGAAGAGTTCTGCTTTTTCAGGCAGAAATAAATAGTAACATTTGAGGAATTTGAAATCTTTGTATTTTTGAATTTTTAAGGGTGGTAACAATCATAAAATATTGCTCCATGTAGCAATAACAGGGAAGTCACACAATAATTTCTGGCTGAAAATCTTAGGGAATATTTACTTGGTAAGTTGTATGAAATTATGCATTTTCCCTGTGGTAGGGACTGTACACGGACAATAATGACAACTGGCATCACAACAGCTTAAAAGGATGTGCACTGGTCATAGACACGCTTACCAAAGCATATGTGCCATAAACAAGTAGAACATGCTGCAGTTCAGCTCAAGTGTGAATCACGCTCCTATGTTTGTATATCATCCACAGCAATATGAAAACAGCAACGCCAATAAAAGTGGGTACACATATGTACTGCTGTACAATACATAGAGTTTAGCATAGCTGAGGTTCATTTGCATGGGAACTTCTGAAATCTACCCCAGATTATAAAATTTTCACTCTCCCATTTTAAGCATTGCAGGGCTCTGTGCATCTGTGAAAGTTGATTAAAAGTGGGAGTTAACTGAAAATGTTTATTAAATGCAGGGAGAACCTAAAATATTAGGATAAGATAGTCATAAATGTAATTTCAACATTAGCCTGTATTACTGGTAGGGCATGACATATTACAGTACTTACCTGATTATACAAGGCACACTTGGGAATGAGTAAGGTGCCATTTTCAGTGCTGTCTATATCTGTGAAGTAAATTATTGTAGACACGGGTCCTTTTAAATGGGCATTGCCCAGGTCCATAGTACAAGCCACCTACACACTGTAGAGCACCTTTACAACAAGCACTAATGGTCATACATTCCACCATTGCAGGACAGGAATACATAACATATGCAGTAGTGCAAGTCAAACCCACTACTCACAATAAACACTTCATTGTAGCTGACATACCTTTTTTTTATTCAGGGCCATGTAAGATCCATAATTGATTAATGTTAATACATGCAAAGCAGGTGTAATTTTGATTTATTTTTTATCTGAATCTACCCTTATTTAAAACTCACCTATAAATCACATACAAAAACAATTAATTATCTTTTTTGTGAGGGTTTCCAAAGACTTGTAACAACGAGCTTCCAATCTACAATTTTTAGAAAGCCAACATTTTCTAAGACTTATATTTTGGGAACTGCAACCCTTTTAGCCAGAAGAGTAGTTTGGCAAAAGGACAGATGGTCTGATTATCAATGCTTGCAATTAATGAAAATCTATTTTAAAGAGTTTGTCAAAATGATTTGTTTATTATCAGACTGGAACTATCTTGAAGCTTTATTACAATATAAAGCTTATAAAATTAGAGCAAATAGAATTGGAAAATAAGTGTCATTCTAGGAGATAAGAATTTTATGCTTCCTGTCAGATTATTAGAAACAAATATGAGTTAAGGCACGATTATAAAGAAAAAAGGTGACATTGGCCTTTAATTCTGACATTAGACATAGGTTGGGAGAAACTGCATCAGAAGGAATAAGAATATTAAGCAGTTTCTAGAGAGAGAACCACATCTGAGTACTGATAAAATTATGAAAATATGTGGTAAATATAAATATTGCAGTCACCTAAATCTAGTACTAGGTGACCTAGGCAGCAGCCTAGGGCTTAGTGGTGTGGGTGGCGGGTACTGGCCAGGAGCCTTCCACATTTGCTGTTGAATTTTCTTTGGCACCTTCTCTTTTAACAAGGAAAACATGCACATACCCTCTGCAAATGTCTTTGTGTTCATCTTTAATACGATGCACTAAAGTGGACATAATGTAAATGTGCTCCAAACAAGTGTACAGAATTTAACTTACAACCATGCTGTCTTTCAATCTTTCTTTCTTTGACATTTGTTTACCAGGATTGGTCGAACTGGACAAAAGCCCATTTGCAGCGCAGACCCAAGGAGAAAAGCTCCATTACATACAAAACCAAATGGTACAAAACAATAGAACAAATAAAGTAAACAAAGCTGGTATTAAATAAAATTGTCAAAAATAGTAACAACTTTGTCTTATACACAGACATGTTCAATGACACTTAAATAATATCAATATATTTATATGGAGAGGGAAAAGAAGGTTGTACTTGGAGTATAATACATTTAGATAGAGGTATCTTATCTTGCCCATCCTCTCCTTTCTTGCCCTACTCATTTATGTCTGTCTGTACCTTTTATCTTCTTTGCCTATTCTCACGCTAAGTTACCTTCTTTGTACCCTGTACCTCCTTCTAAATTTATTATATTCCAAGCACATCCTTTTAAAATCCAGGCATTAGACCATCTTGTACAGGAGATTGAATGGATGCCACTGTTGTAACTGCTTTTGATATTTCTGTTGTTGTAACTGGCTTAGCTAGTCTATTGATAGCATTTGTCAAGAGTTTTTTTTTTAAGTCTAGGTCAGTTGTATTTTTGCCAGTCCTTTGACACCCTGTATCTTTATGTTTAAAATAAATTATAGCTGTCAAAGGAAAAATATACTTTAAAAATGATCAAAACATGGTAGGTTCAGGTTAAGGCACTTTAATCTTGCAGCAAGGAGACAAAAACGTGCTATTACAGAGTTTGTCTAACCAAAAACAGGAAATACTTTCATTTTTATACATTCTCTAACAAGACATTCCCTACCAAGCTGACATAACAAATTTCCAGTCTTTTCATCATCACTTGTTGACCATCAGTCTCACGAATTTCTGCTGATTTATCAATTTTTATGAGAAATTTCCTGAGGAAAACAACGTGGCCTTGATTACCACCAGTTAGATACATGTTATGTTACCATTCAAGGTACTATGGTTAATTCAAGCACAAAGCTAACAGTTCATTTCTCTAATAATCCTTTGTCTACATTATCTCTAAGCTTCTGCAGCTGTACATGTTCTCATGCTTCGAACAGAGCTGATTGTTTAGCATCATTACATTTACAGAATATAGTATTGTTCATTCATTCGTTCCTGACCTAGCAGATAAGCACCTGCTTCTCAAGTACATTTCCAAAAGGCATAAACACGAATATTGCTGTGCTAGCAGTTACCAGGTCAGAGGGCATCTTGCAAGTTTCAGAAAGCACACTGCAGTTTTCAAAAAGCATCTTTTTCAGTCTCATATGAAACTCAATTTATATATAACACAGTGCATGTAAAATAGAATGAAAAATGTGTTAATTCTCCTAACTATTAATTAGCATTAAGCATACACACATTAATACATGTTTTTCTAACAATAGCAAAGATGTCATTAATCATCTTGGGCTGGTGACTATAGTTTTCTTCTCATTAAGCACTGTATTAATAAACATTTCTTTGTTTTTTTCTACTAATGTTTTTGCTATTATTCTTTGTGAAGTGAGACCTTGAGCCCAGTAATAATTTTTGTATCTTTTCTATTTCTCCAATGTCCTTAGGTAATGTTTTTTTCTAATCATTTTCTGTTCTATTATAGTTATGGTACAGAATAGCTTGTCTTTTTTTATTATTGAAATTTGATTACCTGGAAGTCTGATTGGGTAGAAGTCCATTTTCAATGGAGATCCAGAGAGAAAAGCTGTTATCCAATTCTTTCCCCTTCAGCAGAGTATATTGTAATTAATTTCTGTTTAATCTATTTAATGGTCTATTTTTTACTGTCATCTTAAACTTTCCCCAGTTAGCCTGCTCTTGAATTCCCTGATCGCTACCAGTCACCCAATACTGTGCTATTTTTGCTCCAAATTGTTTCAATATAAATTTAATTTGAGTAAAAGTGTGTATGGTCACCATTCTGACTGAAATATAGAGGTTCCCCGGGATTCACTAATTCTCCATGTAAGACTAAATTAGTCTTACACGGAAACTGCAGCCTAAGAGTAAGACGTCAGTGTGCCATGCATATTCATGAGGGCATGCTGACTCGACTCTAAGTCTAACACAGAGTGTGCACGAGTGCAGGGGGTGTGTTGGACTGCCGAGCAGTCCAAATATCCACGCCCCTGAAAGTCCCTCAGTCGGCAAATGTCAACTGACATGAGCGAGTCCGCTCAGATGTGTACATACCCAACACTACACTCCCCCACATTCTAAACCCCTGTACAATTAGAAAATGTAAAACTTTTATTTATTTTTTTTATTATTCCCGATATAGCTGCCCGTATTTGCACATGTTTGCACTGGTTTGCCCATTGCTTAGCTACAGTTAGCAGTTTAGACATCGAAGAGGATAATAAGAAACTTATATGCAAATTAAGCCAAATAGCAATAGCGTAGTGGTAGAGCCTTCACACAAAGAGGAGGCATTCCCAGTTCAAGTCCCACCACTCTCCTTTCTATTTTCTGTAGGAAATCTGTATATAAAAATAATTCCTGACATTTATCTGTTAAATTTTAGTAAAAAGCATTGAAATGGCCTATGTAGTAGTGAACGATATCTTATATATATATATATATATATATATATATATATATATATATATATATATATATATATATACAGGTGAAATGGTTATGCATACTGATGAATGCACAAATAACGTATCTTAAGCAATGTGAAGCACTGCTAAGCAAAGTTTACCAGTATTAAGCACATTTAAGTATAATTGCTCATAGCTTAGCACTGCTTTAACTAGCGCAATGGCTTTGTGCAGAGCTGCACATCGTGCCAACTAGCTCAAACAAAACATGTTTGCGCGTAGCTGCGTACCCCGCTAACTATCGCAACATCGGGCAACGTCGAGTAACGTCGAGCAACGTTTGGCAAAGTTGAGCAAAGTCGGCTAAACACAGCCACACCTCCTAGCCAGTCTGGCCAGTAGTAAAATAAAAAGCAATGACAGGCCTCAAACCCAGGACACTGTGCACCATAGTCACAGTACTAAACCACTAAGCCATGACAGCTTTTTGTATGCATGCACTTTTAACACACACATACATATCAATGGAAGTTTACCCGTTGCTAAGCAGGTGTGCTTTCAGCTGAGATTTTTCAAAACCAGCCAATCACAAATAAGTGCGGGAAATGAGGCATATTTAAGCTGCATAGGTGGGAATACTTGCCATAACTGATTGTAGCTCCCATCTGCAGTCAGCATGGCTGGTGTTGGAGAGGGGTCTCAATTTCGAGTGCAATGTTGGGGCATTGAGGAATCAAAAGTAATGGTTTGGCTCCTCATCCGTAATCATGATGAGAGACTCCTGCAGGGCCAGTTCCAGGGCACCAAATACAAAGCAGAAGCCTGGAACCATCTAGCTCATGATCTCACCAGTGCTACAGGCATCTCTCGGATGGGTGAGCAGGTCAGACACCACTACTCAGACCTGAAGAGATGCAAGAAGGACCGACTGAACCAGTGGATACATGAGGCCCATGGGATGGAAAATGCCCCACTACTGAGTAGGTAGCCATGGAATGAAGTATGTAAGAATTGCTATTGTAGTCTATATTATGGATAGGTATGTCTCAGTATCACTTAATTTACTTCACAGCTGCAGGTGTCTGTGCTGCGAATCAGCAAGCCTATGCAGATAGGCTGCTAAGGCTGTAACACCAGGCAGGTTAGTAATTATTCTGCATGTATTGTTATATAAAATAAGTGAGAGAGCCTGAAAAAAAGTGTTGTAGCCCATAAATAAAGCAATAATAAGTCTTGAATAATTTCTCTGCATGTACTGTTATATAAAATAAGTGAGAGAGCCTGAAAAAGAGTGTTGTAACACATTAATAAAGGTATAATACATCTTGAATAAGTCTTCTGCATGCACTGATATATCAAATAAATGAGAGAGCCTCTTGAAAAGTGTGCAATGTAATTAATAAAGGTTTAATTCCTGGAGTGTGTCCGTGTCACTTTCTTCGATATGTTGTAGTACTCTTGCATTATAGAAATAGTACTGTTGTATTAAGCGCTGTCAACCCACACTTGGGTAGGCCCATATAAAGTGGATGAAGGGAGTGCCAGTAGCTGTGAAGCATATATACAGTCCTCAACTGTTGGTTCATGGCTGGCATGTACAGGTTAATCTGGCACATGAGTAGCCTGTTATTGTGTTCCCCAGAAATGTCAGTGTGCTGCTAGAAATGTAGGGGGCTGTTAAAATATAACTGATAATGTCACCTGAGCACATCCAGATATGTAGATATATAAATATAAATAAAATATATAAATACATAGCAGTAACATCTGCATCCTGGACAGTTTGTATGTCAGATACAGGTCAGGTATATAAAGAACTAGCAAAACCCATTTCATAATTTAACGGACATTGGCTAGTGTAATAATACATGTAGGGGATATATACCTGCAGTCAATAGGAGTGTAGTGTAAACTATAAGTATATATAAGTAGTTAATGGAGATATATTTTTACACCCTATTGTATGTGCATAAACAAAGCAATTTCACATATCAATGGGTATGTCTAATCTCAAAACATTTGTTGGTACATATGTCCTATTGGTTTATAAATATCTGCATTTACTTTGATGCATGTGCCCTGTTCAAATACCACAATCTTGGTGGCCTGTTGCCACCAATAAATCCTGCATGTTGTTGGAATGTCCACTGTTGTTCTATATATGCATGTGTTATGCTTGCTGTTCAACTGTTGGAACTCTGGTGTGTTGGGTTAATGGGAATACTACTGCATGCTGTTACAACTAATTTGGAATGCTGTTGGCTGTTACCAACCCATATTGTCATTAAATCCTCCTAAACATAGAACGTATGGGAAGGCCAGTCCCAGCGGACCCACCTGCCCCACCTCAGCTGGCGATGGCACCTGGCACCAGCAGGTCCGGTGCCCAGCCCAGGACCTCCTCCTCCATTGACCCTGTGCCACCTTCGGGTGGAAGCACTGCAGGGGATGGGGCTCACCCACCCCGTGCAAGCATGGCCCGAGGACGGCCACCTATCACCCTCCAAACGGTCCAGGCTGTGGTGCATAGGGAGATCGAGTGTTCAGTCGCTGATCCTCTACGCCAGCTTGAGGCACATGTGGTGCAACTCATGGGTGAGCCTGCCCCTCCTACACAGCCCCCAGCACAGCCACCCTCTGGGCTGTGAAGGTGCAGTGGTGACTGCCCATGGTTGGGGATCTCAGTTCCACTGTTGCCATCTGTGGGCTCATGAGCTTGTGATTTCCAAACATCCTTCCCAGTCAATGGTGTTCACCCACCACATGTGTCATATTCCGCCCCGTATGTGTCTTGTTTGTCATGTCTGTTTACCTCCCCAACCTACCTCCCCATATATACCCACTTCCCCTACCCCACATTCCACTCTCACCTGAAAAACAAAAGGGCAAACTGCTCCCAAAAAAAATTTACGCCCCATACATAGCTGCCCATTTTGCACACATGTCCGCTGGACACATAAACTGATATGTACTTGGCAGTACAACATACTTTGTTGTCCTCATTCCTGTCTCAGGGGTGGAAGGTTTCATTTTTCCCTCCAAATTTCTAGCATATGCACAGCTGTTGCTGTTAAAGAAATGGGCAGCTATGGACCTTCCCTACACCCGTCCTGCACATCCCAAGCTGTTTTCCCCACTGTCTTTCCCTCTTTGTGCCCCTTTTTCACCACTTTCCTATCTCCCCATTTTCTTTTCTTTCAAAGAAATAAGTGCAGGGGGTTAGCGGGAGTAAGCACTTTTAAGCAGTAGTTAGCGGGTTTGTGCAAGTGTGCGCTTGTGTGCACTTAGCTAAGTATTGCTAAGCTTCGCGCAAACCTGTGCAAACCCGCTTACAACTGCTTAAAAGTGCCTTAGTCACCCTACATGTGAGGGTCCTTCTTCTGCTCAGCAGCAAAATAAAACATCTCTGTCAGTCTCGAACCCTGGACCTTGGGCCCACTAGACTGCATGAAGTACCACTAAGCCACAGTAGATATACAGCAGGCTGTTTCTGAAATAGATATATCATGCATCAGAATGAGTGAATGTAAAGGAAAGATAGGAATGCCATAACACAAAACCTGTTCTGTGGAACTTTACCAGCAGTTGTTGTGGAATTGCATTACATGACTGTGATAGCAGAACCAGCCATTCTAGCAGTAAATAATGTTACAGCAGCACTTTACAACCCCCACACAGTATCATAGCAGGACAATCCCCACCCAAATGTACAAAATATCTGTGTGTTCAGGGTCCACCAAGGATGTAGGTAGGCATACTCAGTACTGGAATTGTCCAGTTTTCTTGAGCATCCTGTGCTAATGTCAACAATAAAAAAGCAGAAACTGTGCAGAGGTGAGTACATTAATATCCACAGTATAGCAGTTCACAAACAGTTCATGTGCCAAATGAATAAATCTCAATAACTACTTATGTATGGCAGCTAATTGTATAAGTAGAAAGTAAACTACATACTCCCATGTATCTTGTGTTAGCATTTTTAGGGGTGAGTACAATTCTGCACTGACAACTGTGTACTGGAAGTGGAAACATTCAGGTCTGAGTACAACATTCAAATCACTGGCTACACCCCAAGCTTCAGATATAAGAAGTATACCAACCTTCTGACTTACACAACGGTGTCCACAGCAAACAAGCATGGGCCCCACTTTGGAAAGCTGAAAGGGCTATGCCTACCTGACTTAGCAATTTATAGCATTGGGTTGCTATGACAGTGAGTACTGCAATCACCACACAGTAGGCTGCATGCAATTACCAAATGGTGGCCACCAATTGGTGCAGAGGCCATCACATGCACATGTGCAGATACCTATAAAAGCAGGCTGTACTTGCTGTCCACACATGCAATCATTCCATTGCTGTTACAGAGAGAGAGAGCGAGAGACAGAGACAGACAGACATATAGACAGACAGACACCGAAATCTACATCATCAACATCAACAGCAACAGACAAAAAATAAAAAAAATAAACCAAAAGGAATAAACAACAAAAAAAAAGATACATGGAAGTGAAAAATACAAACGCATACAAAGGAAAGGTATGTAACAGATATGTATTTACTGGCATGTAGTAGATGTTTTGGAAGAGTACTCTACATACTTTGAATCATCCATATATGGCAGCAGTATGTATCTATGCACAGATGCCCTGCATAACTACTGCCATGGACAAATCAGTGTGTAGCTGTGTGCAGTGGGATATTGACATATGTAGCTCAGCATTAAATGTCAAACATCTGATCCATGTTATCTGTGTTCTGTACAGTAGTGTGTACAATGGCTGTTTGGGGGAGTAGCGCATACAGCTATATAAACATGGATGTGACAGAGTAACAAATGCATGATAGTCATATTAACATGTAGCTTAGCATTGGCAACTGCTGTACCAGGCTAGTATGCTAATCTAGCATTTGCAGCTATATATACACCCTCTAATATTACCGTGTGCTCACATGTGACACCTGTTCATGTTGCAGCAAGGCCTAACAGGTCAGCTGTGAGGTCCACGGACTTACAATAGTGTGGACCTTGTGTGTGTATGGCACACACATATGGAGAGATCTTTCTGTGTCAGATATATTAGCATCTGTACATGTGCATAGAGCAAGGGACATATTGCAACTGTTTGTGAAGGGTGGACATATATATGTTTGTGAAGGTTGTTATGTGCATATTTCTATATAGGTTGTAGTGTGTGGCAAACAAGACAGCATACAGTGCTGGTATATGACATGTGGTGGTTAAAAGCTGTGGGTATGATTTGACAGGTTTGCAGTGCTGCAGCCAGTGAGGCCTGCTAAAGCTACATGTTCTGAGAACACCTTCAATGCATTCCGCACAAGACTGTGCAACATTATTACATAACTGTATACCTCACAACCTTTGCATAATTGATATTCCCACCATGAAAGGTGGACTGTATATGTGTCTATATGTATATATATATATATATATATATATATATATATATATATATATATGTACACCAATGGATGTTTATATGTATGTGTACATATATATATATATATATATATATATATATATATATATATATATAGAGAGAGAGAGAGAGAGACAGGGTCATAGTTACTGCGACAGATGCCTGGTGACAAAGCCATGGACTCAAGCTCAGTGTTGAAACTGCACTGGCATCCCTTCTGGCAAAAACTCTGTACCCATGAACTACCACATAGGTGGTAGTCTACTTAACACCGAAAGTGTGATAAGAGACCATGAGACACAGGAGGACAGTAGTCTCCCCTGTGATAATCACAGTGCCACACTAGTCATGTAATCTGTCTACGTGGCACACCTCATCACATAAGGTGTGTCATCCAGGGAAATATAGGTCAGTGTTCCCCTCTACTCATCACTCATAAAACCCATTATAGAGTACAATGCCCCATTTGGTATGTACCTCACAAGACATCTACAGCAACTGGAAAGGCCACAGACATTGAGAAAACCATTTTATAAATAGCAAAGCTTTCGGGTAAAACCCTTCCTCAATACTAATACATAAAATATAAAGTGGTTTTCTCAATTAAGTTTTTGTTTTAGTTGCCTTCTTTGCAGTTTGTTGTTTGTTCAAGACCACAGACATACCACACAAAGAGTAATACCGGCCTCAAACAGATGCCCTATGCAGACCGTCCCACAAAACCACAGCTAGACTGTGTCGCATACCGCCTACCCAGAGGTGACCTCTGCCTAACATACAAAGCTATGTCAAACCCAGAGCTGTTGGATATGCTCCACATAAACAGATCACAATCCCTACGAGCTACATGCTCTAGGGACGTAAACCTTGTCACCTCAATAAACAGAACATGCTGGAGGGATAGATTCCTATCTCAGAGACATCTCATACTCTGGAACAAACCACTTATCAATAGCAAACAAAGCTCCTCATTAGCAGTCGTCATGAATAATCCTGATGATTGGATGGGAGATAGGAAATACACCCCAGGAATCACCTCTGTGGCTCTGCTTGACAGGGGCACGTGAAATTAAATTACATGTGTGTCAAAGGCCAGGGTAGCATATGGCTAGACTTCTAAAGGCCCTAGGGCCAATAGCCTATTACCTACCTATGAACCGATACACACCTACATGTACTTATTGCAATAATTGTTATGTGAGGTTGACTGAGTGTGATGGTGAATGTGTTGGTGAATGTGTCAAAGTTCTGTATATGTGTGATAGCTTAGTGGGAAACTGTTTCTATCATGGTATTTAGTGTCCTAGCTCTGATCCCAGCAAAAGATGTGTATGCTATTGCTAGGCAGAAAAACCAGTATGGCATACGGTCTGACATAGTCCCCTGGTGATGACTGAGGTGTGCCATTGTAGGCTAAAGCAGTACATGTATGCTTATTGATTGGTACTGCTGGTGAATCCAAATCCCGTATGAACTGTAGTACTACCTGAAGCTGTAGGCCTAAACAGCAAAGTATGGTGTATGACCACATTGCTTGTAACCACTGTTTTGTGTGTTCCCTGTAGTCCTCAAAGATGACATACCTCAGGCATAAGGTTTTGTAAGTACCAACACACAGTACTGTATGGTACACAGGTAAAGCTCATCTGAGTTGCCATACCTTTGAGTCTTGTATGTATGTCTGATGTGTGTGTGGATATGCCTGTAAAATGCCCTCGGTCATATGTGCATTACAGGATATAAGTGCGTATCTAGCAACATGTATAGTCTAGTACAGCAGTATGCCACCTATATTAATGAATGTGCACGTATGTTAGGCAGGGGTTTGCCATCAACAACTAGTGTGGTATACTGGTAATACTGTAACTGGACTTTACAATCATTGCAATGAATGACATATTTCTTTATGCATTAGCTTGATATATACCTCCTGTGGCTAGGTGGTGCATTGTGTTGCATACAGTGTGCCATGTACTGTTGTATAGTCTTACATACTGGTTTCTCTTTGTTGCTGTGCAGAACATGGGTTGATATATAGAGCATGCCAGGCACTGTCAGGCAGTTGTGGGTTGAGCACTGATATGTGGCATTGAAAGTGTGTATCCTCTGACAGCCAATAGGTTGCTATATATGTCAGTTCAGTGAATCTGTACTTTAGAATGTTGTGTGCCACAAGACTTGCTCACACATATTGTTACATTGTCTTCCAGGGTCATGGCTTACCATCGCAACCCTACCTATAGCCTAGCAGAGCATGAACAAATAACAACCAGCCTGAGTCAGCACTACACCCTGCTGTTCTCAAGAACCAGCCAGGACCAGCATGAGCTGACTGCACTGTGGCAAGATGTTGTCTGTAGGGTAAATGACATAGGCATGCATAACTGGACCTATGAGCAGGTATGCCATCACTGCAGTGATTTACTTAGACATGTCCGGCAGTGTGCATCTAATGTCCATAGACAATAGCTTGCCACAGGCGGTGGGGTAGCCATCCATCCCCCCTCACCAGAGTGGAGGAGCTGCTCCTGAGCCTGGTGGCTCCTGGCCAACAACAACAAGAGCAAACATGTATCATCATGGAGGGCAGAGCCACCCAGCGAGTTGACATGGAGTGTGCAGGTAACATGGCATATCTGTAGACTACTGTTACCTCTATTGGTAGATCATGCATATGTGAGATGTGTACTGTGTAGTTAGAAGATGTGGAGCCTGGTGTTGTGCAATACTGATAATTTGGAACATAATCTGTAGGCCTGTGACTGTCAACCATTGTACTACTGTAAGATTGCAAACCCACAGTAGCAATGCCACAGTTGTTGCCACTGACAAACTGTCTCATATCCTTGTAGGTCCCTCTGGTGTGACAGCAAGGCTGCAGACCCATGCTGGTGAGTGTGTTCTACATTTATTATTGCAAATTAAAAGTGCATGTCATAGGTGAGGTGTAGGCCATGTACACATAACACATCTAAGCATAAAGCATGCTGTGCATGTTTGCTGTGAGACTATGCACATCTCAGTAATGTGAGTAGCTGCCTCAAACACATGCAATACACAGAGCATCCCACACAATTGTGGCAATACTGTAGTGGACATTGGATAGGCAGAGTCAATACACATGCACACAACATACACAACTTTGTCATACGCAGTACACGTTAATATGCTACACATGGTGTATTCAGACACCCGCTGTAAGATCACACTCCAGTATCCCAAATGTCATCCACACAGCAAACATAATATACCTGAGGGGTAGAGGCCTATCATGGGGCTGTGCGACACTCTTCAACACATAACACATTCATGTTAGGCAATGCTCCCTATTGGGCACCTTACAAACCCATGTAACAACTGGCTGTGAAATGGTGAATGTAGCCATGGTACTGCAGTTCAGGTACAGCATGATAGGTGCCGGTCTGGCACACATTAGTAGCCTTGAGTGACCACATGATGCTGCATGATGATGGCTCATGGTACTACACCCCATCCAGTTACAGCAACCACAGTACTACACATAGCATTCATTGCTATGCACCTCAATGTTGTGTGTGTTCAAACATATGCACCTATACACAATATGCATAGCAATCACCATTTGTACAAAGTGACACATATATGTCTTGTAATGCTAATGAGTGTATAGGTCACATGACACACATTGGGTATGTGTGATGTTTAATGTTGCAGTTGTGTTGTAGCATGCCATGTCATGGCTGGCACTGGTATGCCCACAATATGTCCTACACTCACCATAACCACTGTACAATGGCTATGTTGAGCAATGGTATTCCATCAGGTATACATGCACCACTCATCCTGTTTGTATACATAGCATGCATGTGCTAAACCTGTGTCCACAATTATCTGCTAAAGACACAGATGTTCTAATCAGAAATGGATATCTATGTGACACACAGATACACATCCAGCCATGGTACGTATACCTGTGAGTGATGGTGCACAGGTCATTGCAGAGCTTTTAATACTTGCACAGCAATGTTGTGTCCATGTACACATTGTGTTCCAGGGTGAGGCTAATCACTGAACAACAACACACATGCATCAAAGCCATGTATACTGTTATTAGCAAAGGCTGTCTACACTCGCACTGCATGCTGTTGAGCAACACACGTCCTGCATGCTGACACATGTGATATGACTGTTTGGCTTGTGATACTGTACCCCACCATCAACTGCTATTGAGTATGTTCTGGATTGCTGGTGGTGTGTGTGTGTGTGTGTGTGTGTGTGTGTGTGTGTGTGTCTGCTTTAGTGAGGAGTGTATTTGTGTGCATGTGTGCATGTGTGCATGTGTTCATGTGTGCATGTGTGCATGTGTGCATGTGTTCCGACACCATGTACAGGTCGTAAAGTGTGTTTCCTGTCTTCCTCTCACAGGTGCTGAGGTTGGGCTGGTTCACTGCAGCAGGGAACCTGATGTCACTGAGCCAAATAGTGATAATGAGGATAGGTGTGTTGAGGCGCAGGCATGTTTGCCAGGGTCTGTCGTTGGGCCACCAATCGACAGTACACAAGTGTCCACCCCATCCATGCACACAGTCATACGGCCAATACATCCATCACCAATGCCCTTAGCTGAGGGACAGTGTACAGTTGGCACTGGCCAGGACAGTGTGGTATCTATGGCACATGCATCCCGACACAGCAGCCATACCCACATGTCTGGAACAGTACCATATAGGCAGATATCCAGGGGTTCTCATCAGAGGACTGCTGCTCATCATGCCCCTGGCAGACGTGCCATAGGTCTTACAACCTCACGCATGTTCCAGGCTGTCATGGAGGCACAGACATGTATGGAATGGTACACCAGACAGGGACTAAGGGCACAGAGGGCACATAACACCGCTGTAATTGACAGTATCCATGACCTAGCAGGTGCCATCCGTAATTACACTTAGGTCACTGATAGACGTTGGGGTGACACATTAGATATCCTCCGCAATGTCATGTCCATGTGTCAGGACAGTGCGGGATGGTTGAGACGTTGATGTGGACATATGCCAGCAACATCAGCAGCTGGCAGTCACCGCGGACATCCCTCAAGTCACAGCCGCTCCCGTAGTGCCAGTACCAGCCCCAGCTATGTTGGCGGTGGGCCGTCCATAGACCATCCTAGAAGACCACGTGCACATGGCTCTAAACAGCAGTTCCAATAGTGTATTGTCTGCCCACATGCCACTAGGCTGATGTGTGTATTATTGGCAGCATGTGTTAGAGAGTGGACAGTACGTGTGGAATGAGTGTAGCACAGATTTGCAGGTGTACATTTGTGAACATGGTGGAGGTGCACTGTCTGCATGTACGTGCATAGTGGACACATGGGCAGGGTGACATGCCCTGTATTACACAGTAACACTCCATAGTTTCTGTTGGTGGCCAGTATGCATTGTACTACACACATTGTGGAACTTGAGTACACATGTGTGCATGACATGGTTTGACACTGTGCTGTGGGTGATACTGTTACTATCTGTCATTGTTTTGCATTCTGGTAGTATACATAACCTCAACAGCCTGATCATAAACAATCGTTATATGATGTCTTGACAACTGACACACTGATGTAGGACACACAGTAACATTTGGATCCTTCAGGTACTATACTATGTCAGTAACCAGTGGTATTCCCATGCACTCATTCCTGAGACCACTCCTGTTTGGCATATAGCTCTCTTAGGTACAAGCAATCACAGTAGGGATATGTCTGTTCATGTCTGGAAATGCATACTGTGGCCTATAATGCATTCTCCAGATGACACACACATCCTTCACAAGGGTATCATACAGACAGATACCTGTTGTCAAACCCATGCTGTAAAGCTATAAGCCAACTAAAGCATAGTCATCCACCTTTACAAAACATAGTATCCCCACAGTACCACATAGGTAGTAGCCACCAACATGTTGAACTGGTACAGATGTGTACATGCAGTCAAGTGTTACGACATCTCTCCTTTGGTAATCACATTTCCAAATGTATTTTGAAATCCCTCGGTGGATCACATAAGCAATAAGGGGTCTGCATGCATATCCACAAAGGTTGTTGTACACCTATAATGAATAGCCATCATTGACAGACTTTGCTTAGTTTGAACAGGTCTGAAATATACCTCAGCCATAAACCCTCACTCACACTATTCAATAGAAACCGTAATGAGTGTGTGTGACACGGATGACCTAGGCCAGGGATCACTGCAGTGGCTGGGCTTGTCACAAGCATACAGATGTGACCTAAGGTCTGGAAAGCGGCAGCACACTCTGGCAAAGATGACAGATGTGTTCATGGAGAAAGCAGGGTTCCCACCTATGAAATAATTGAGGTCACATGTACGTATATGTATTTGCCACACAGCTACCTGACATGTGCAATGAATATACTGTTGTCATACTGATATGTCATACAGTAGTAAAAGCAAAACTCACAACACATTGACCAACGGTGTCACACACATAGAGCACACACACACTCACCAAGTGCAGGATTCAAACCCCTACCTAACTACTGTATGATAATAGAGCAGTACACATTAACATGACGTGCTCTACACATTACTGGAAGTTTTCCTTTCCACAGGTATAGTTGTAGGATGGTGACATCATCAGAGTTGACAAACATAAGTATACCACTTTTAAGGTGTTTTACTACTCTCCAAAAGGTTGCTCTTCTCCAAGGAGATCACACACAAACACACAGTTGTCAAGTGCAGGATTCAAACCCCTACCTAATTACTTTATGATATAAGAGGAGTACACATTAACATGACGCGCTATACACATTACTGGAAATTCTTTTTTTCCCACAGGTATATTTGTAGGATGGTGACATCATCAGACTTGACAAAGATAAGTATACCACTTTTAAGGTGTTTTACTACTCTCCAAAAAGGTTGCTCTTCTCCAAGAAGATCACACACAAACAGTTGTCAAGTGCAGGATTCAAACCCCATACATAACTACTTTATGATACTAGAGGAGTACATATTAACACAATGCATTATACACATTACTGGGAGTGCTCTTTCCCACAGGTATATTTGTAGGATTGTGACATCATCAGACTTGACAAAGATAAGTATACCACTTTTAAGGTGTTTTAGTAGTCCCCAAAAAGGTTGCTCCTTTCAAAGCAGATCACACACAGTTGTAAAGTGCAGGATTCAAACCCCTACCTAATTACTTTAGGATACTAGAGAAGTATGCATTTACACTTTAAACAGGTATATTTGTAAGATGGTGACATCATTAGACTAGACAAAGTGGGTTACATTAGATGACATTAGGTAGGCTACATAGAAGGAATTTCTAAACACTTTGGCCATGTGATCATCAAAGGAGAGTTTACTATCTCCCTGGGTCCCCAGGGCCATAATTACTTTCTCCATACATACTGGAGTACCACCTATGTGGTAATTTGTGTGCACTTTGTTTTATCCAAAGGGGGTGACTATGCATTCTTTGGCATTCTGCTTGAGGGCATTGTTTTGCACCAGGTATCTGTCTCTGTAAGACCCTTCTGGAGGATGTCTGTGTGGACCACAGTCAGCAGTTATCTGCAAACCTGTTCAGCCACACTCCTCCCATGATTGCCTGTACCTCTGAGCAGTATCTACTGAACAGGTGGTGTCCCAGGACCAAGACCTGTGGGATGCCATTTGTGACTGGTTTATAGTCGGACATGGCACCCGCAACTCTGAACTTGTGTGTTTGATCTGTGAGCCAGTTGCCCACCCATCCTGTGACATAGCTGTTAATGTTCAAGCTGGTAAGCTTGTCCATGATGACAGAGTAGGGGATGGTGTTGAAAGTCCTTAGTGAGGTCCAGGTGGGCTGTGTGGACTACTTTCACCTCCATCTATGTCCTTGGTAACTGTTTCAAATGAGACAACTAGGTTTAGGAGGCAGGATCTGCCTTTAACAAAGCCAAGTTGGGTAGAGTCCAGTGTCTGGAGGTCCCCAATGTCTCTGTTTATGGGTTCCATGGTAATTTGCTCCATAGGTTTGCAGACCAGGCTGAGTAGACCTATAGGGCAATGGTTTCCAGGTTCTGTTGTGGCACCCCCTTTGTGGAGCTGGATGACTGTTGGTGTATGCCATTCTTTGGGTACATAGCCCGTGGAAAGGTTGAGTCTGGACAGTGAATGTAGGTGAGGGTGTAGTTCCTTTTGGGGCTGGTGTAGGACGCAGCCTGGAACACCATCCTGTCCCATTGATGCTGTGTTCTTAGCTTTGTAGAGGGCTGTCTTTACCTGCATGTCCATGAAGTCTGGGGCTTTGCATTCTTCTGGGATGGACACAGGCCCTTTTGGGGGTGATGGCGGTGGAGTTTGCACTGAACCTGTCCCCCAGGATGTGGGCAATGTAAGTTGGTTCAGTGTATTTCTTGCCATTTGTCAGTAGCTGACAGCATATTTGGAAGTTGCCACCTACATTTTTGGTATAGTTAACGAAGGATTTGTGGTTGTTATTCTTACATTCCTTGGCCATTTGTCTTTAGAAACTGGCCTTGGATTATTTTATGAGCGATCATTGTTTCTTCCTAATAATGGTTAGTTATGCCTTTCCTTTTGTGAAGTTTGGTCTATCATGTGCTCTTTCCTCCTTCTGTTGTATAGCTTTTTTATGGGCAACAACCACCAGATTGGTTTCTTATTTTTGGAGGAGTGCATCTTGGTTTTATTTGGCATGTCTCGATCCCTGCATCCCTGTAGATGCTCATAGAATGCACTTGTAAATGATTCAGTAGATTGTATAGCATTATCCTGTAGCAAGGGGGCTTTGGAACTTTCCACTTTGGTCTTGGGAAGTGTGCAGTTTGCTTTTGAAAATGTCTTCGCAGTGGTTTCCTTGACTGGGGGGGGGGGGCAGGATGTGGATGTCCAGTGTGATTACTTTATGATCTGATAATACCAGTGAGGGGTTTATCTCTGTCGTGGAACACTGGTACCCCATGTTGGTGATAATCAGGTCCAGTATGTTGTCACCTCTAGTGGGCATGGTGACCAGCTGTTCCAGGATGTTTGAGTTTTTAAACTCTAGGAAACATTGAGCAAAGGATGTTGTACACAAGTAATTCTCCCACTCAATGTTTTTGTAGTTGTAATCTCGTCATATAATGGTGTTTGATAGGACCTTTATATTTTCCACTGTTCTCAGGAATACTGAGTGAGGTTCTTGAGACAAGGTAGGTGATCTGTAGCAGGCTACAATCTGATAAGCAGCTTTGCCCAATGTTAGTTGCACTTGCATGGTCTCCAAGGCCTCATGCTGTGCCACTAACCTGAAGGTGTGGGTATCCATAAGGTAAATTGATACACCCCTTCCTTTTGTATTTCACTCATTGTTTTGGGTCCAAAAATCAGAGGAATTGTGAGTGCTTTACATGGAGCATGTCCAACAGCTCTGTTTTTGACATAGCTTTGTATGTTAGGCAGAGATCCCCTCTGAGTCGGCGATATGTGAGAGAGTACAGCTGGAGCATTTTGAGATGGTCTGTGTATGGCATGTATTTCAGGCCTCTAATGCTCTTTGTGAGGTATTGCTGCAGGCTTTCCAGTTGTTGTACATGTCTTGTGAGGTACATAGCAAAAGGGGCGTTGTACTCCATTATGGATCTAGTGAGTGATGAGTAGAGGGGAACAATGTCCTCTTTTATTCTGCATGAGAAACCTTTTGTGATGAGGTGTGCCACATAGAAGGATTTCCTGACTACTGTGGGGATGTGATTATCACAGGTGTGTCCACTGTCCACCTGTGACCCAAGGTCTCTTATCACACTTTCAGTGTTAAGTATACTACCGCCTATGTTATAGTTCATGGCTACAGAGTTTTTACCAAAGGGGATGACAATGCACTTTTTGGCATTGAGCTTGAGCCCATGGCTTTGACACCAGCAATCTGTCTCAGTGAGGCCCTTTTGTAGGATGTCCACATCTTTAGTATTTACAATTATGGCTCCTAATTTGCAGTCATCTGGAAACTTCATTAGCCACAGACCCTCCATGTTAAAGTTTACTTCAGGGAAGTAGATACAAAACAGGACAGGACCCAGGACTGGGCCCTGTGGTACTGCACTTGTCACTGGTCCAAAGTCATACTTGGAGTCTGATACTTTCATAGTGTGTGTTCTGTCAGTAATCCAGTTGGCAACCCATCTTGTGACATAGCAATTTATACCTAGTTTAGTGGTTTTTTCTAAAATTCCAGAGTGTGGGATGGTGTTGAAAGCCATGGCAAGATCTACATAGGCTGTGCAAAACACCTTACCCTTGTCTACAGTTCTGGTGACATCTTCAATTTCATCTATCAGGTTTAGGAGACATGATCTGCATTTTACAAACCCAACATGGTTGTGGTCCAGAGTTTGGAGATTACCAATTTTTTTTTTTATAAGTTGTATGATGATCCATTCCATGGCCTTGAAGAGCAGGCTCATCAGGCTAATGAGGCGCTAGTTCCTGGGGTCCGTGGTGTCTCCACCCTTGTGTAGTGGGATAACCATCGCTGTGCACCATTCAGCAGGCACAAAGCCTGAGGTGAGGCTATGACTGAACATGGTACGTCAGTGTGGTGCCTGTTCATTCTGTAGTTTGTGAAGAACACAGCCTGGGAAGTTATCTGGTTCCATGGATGCTGTGATACTGGCTTTGGAGAGTGTTTTTTACCTGTGCAGCCATGATGACAGCAACTTTGCAGTTTTCCATTATAGAGATGTGCTCTTTCATGGGTGAGAGGGGGGTATGGTTAACACTGATCCTATCTGCCAGGATGTTGGCAATATCAGTTGGGTCTGTATATTTAGTACCATTGAGCTGTAACTCAGAGCAGATCTGAGTGTTGCCATGACATGGACCTGTTTGTTGGGCAGAGATCTCCTGAGTAGACAGTATGCAACAGAGTACAGATTGAGTTAAATTCAGTCTTGTTGCATGGGTCAACTGTTTGAGGCCAGTAATCCTCCTGTTGAGGTACTTCATTGGTCTTTTCAGCTGCTGAAGGTGCCTAGTCAGATTCATCGCAGGTGTGTTGTGGTACTCTCTGATGGGTCTGATGACTGATGAGTAGAGGGAACCTCCTTTGACCTACATGCAAAGACCTTGGCAGTTTGTGAGAACACATAGCATGATTTTCTGACCACTTTGTGAATGTGTTTCTGGTAGTACAGATGACTATCCACATTTGTCCATAGATCCCTTATTATCACCTCCATATTTAGGGTGTTGGCACCTATCTGGTATTTGTATGACTGTAGCTCGAGGACATACGTTTGACACCACATCTGTCTGACTGAGACCCTTTTTAAGGATGTCTCTGTTGTCCCAAACATTGATTATGACAACTTTTTGGCAGTTATCCACAAATTTTGCTAAACATAGCCCTCGTGTGTTTGACTGTATTTCTGAAAAGTATACACCAGACAGGAGGGGTCCCAGGACTGAGCCATGGGGGACAGCAGTTGTTACCAGCTTGTAGAGGAGACCACAATTCTTACCGTGTGTGATCTATCTGTGCCCCAGTTGGCAATCCATCAAATGACAGACATATTTATGCACAGGTTGTTGATTTTGTGGATACGACATGTGTCTGGGATGTTGACAAAGGGCTTTTCAAGGTCTATGTGGGACGTGTGTAACTCATTTCATTGATGTATGTCCTGGGTGACTGCCTTGTATACAGTCTAGCAGGTTTGGGAACCATGATCTGCCCATGACCATGGGTGTTTGTAGGCTCCCAGTAGATCTGTTTATGAGTTCCATCATGATGGACTCCATGACCTTGCAGATCAGGCTTAATAGGCTTATAAGACAATAGTTCCCATGTTCTGTTGTGCACCAACACTTGTGGAGTGTGTCAAACGTTGCTGTAACACATTCAACAGTTTCATATCCTGTACAGAGGGTGAGTCTCAACAGAATGTTCAGGTGCAGGCTCTGTTTGTTCTTGAGTTCACTTATGACACAGCTAGGGAAACAATGTAATCCCATAGACACCATGTTTTCAGGTTTGGAAGGAGCTGTTTACCCATTCTATATGTGATATCTGTGCTTTCACAGTCTCCAGGTATGATGATAGGGCCTTTTGTCAGTGAGAGGGTGATATGTATGTATGGGCCTGTCTGACAGGATGTTGACAATGTCAGTCATTTACAGTTTGCACTGATTCAGGGCATATATTAGTGTACATTGCTATTTATGACATAGCGGAAGGAAGTGTCATGGTTATCTATGGACGCCTTCACAGATTATTTTGCCAGAACCTGGATTGGATAATATTTGGAGTGCACATTGTTTGTTGATGATACTGATTGCAGGTTTTATGATCTTCTTTGCTTTTTCACTTTCTGTGAACAACTTAAGTACTTGTGGTACATAGTTTGATTATGACAGGGTTCCAATATATTATATTGTCTGTTTTCATATAACTGTGTGCACAAGGCAGGATTGGTGAATAGTGACAGGTTCCTGGGGTGAAACATGCAACTGCCAGATATGTGTGGCCCACTGCTGTACTTAGACATGGCCTAAGTGTGTGAGCATACCCAGTATGACATTTTAATGTGTTGCTGAATGAAATTCACTACATTTGTTGAAGTTGGTGAGCGCTCCGAGTATACACATTTATACTATATGTGTGTGGAAAATCAAGTTGTATTTTTACTGCAGGGCTCACCTTTGTGTCATAACGCAACAGGGATCATGCTGTGCCTGCATGCCTTCCATGAGACACTTTGCATAGACTTATCAACATTTCTACATACAGGGGGGACAGCTATTCTGTGTACATTTCTACCCAGGGGCACACCTGATTGTTACTATGGGTGTACATAGGATAAGGGGTTCACCTGACACTTATATACATTTGCTAGGCCTCCACTGCTATGTAAGGTACACCATTTCAGTCTGTACTGTTGCCTATCGTACTGGCTTGAGGCATACTACTGCACTACGGGTCTTAACATCCAATGTCACGTATATTAGATTGCGACTTCATAGCCTACCCAACCCAAATCACACCACCTGGCCTGCTGTTCTCTGTCTGCATAGGCCTGTGGGGGAGGTTACCCATATGCCTTTTTAGGGTCATGATACAGCACTTGTTTGTGTTTGCATTAGTGTACAATTGTCCTGCTGTGTTTGTGCCAGTATAATGCTGTCATGGCTTAGTGGTTCAGTACTGTGACTATAGCGCACAGTATGCTGGGTTTGAGCCCTGTCACTCCTTTTTATTTTCATGCTGGGCAGACCAGACTGCTTAAGGAACAGTACAGCAAATATGACCATGTTTACCTGACTTTGCTCAACTTTGCCCGACCTTGCCCAACATTGCTCAACGTTGCCCGATATTGTGGTAGTTAGCGTAGGAAATTTTTTTACATATACAAAATAGTGGTAAAAGCTGCTTAGCACTGCTTTATATTGCTTAAAACATGGCAATCATGCCTCAGGTCGTGCTGCAGGGCTACCTATGTCAGATGCACATAGTACACTCCCTATACATGTTTGAAAACAGGTAGTGTCAAGTTAGGCATCACTTTTATTTTATGTGCGAATCAGAGAGAGGTATCATTTCCAGGGTCCTACTTAGCTAGTGTATGTGCTATGCATTTCCTCTTTGCCAAGGCCAAGGCATACTGGGCACGCCTCCTTCTGCCTACTGGGGCAGGCTCAGGTTGTTCCTCCTCCGAGTCACGCTGTGCCTGTGATGGCCTTGGTAATGGTGGGGAGCTGTTTGGCCCTGCCCCATGCTGTTCCTGCTGTTTTCGCAGGATCATATTGTGTAGCATGGCACATACCATGACAAGTTGGGTACATGTAGTTGGTGAGTACTGCAAGGCTCCACCAGATGTGTCCAGGCACCGGAACCATGACTTGAGCATCCCAAACACATGCTCGATTACATTTCATGTTTGTGCGTGTGCCTCATTATGGAGTTCTTGTTCAGGTGTGTGTGCATTTCTGATGGGTGTCATCAGCCATGGCTCCCGTGTGTATCCAGCATCCTCCACTAGGTGACTGTCAGGGATGTCCCCATTGGCAAATGTCTGGTACAGCTGCATCAGATGCCAGATATGGGAATCGTGGTAGCTTCCAGGGCAGCCAGCACACACATTCAGTATTATTCCCTGGGCATCGCACATGACCTGGCAGTTGATGGAGGGGAAGCCCTTGCGGTTGATGTAGGCCCTACCCCGCTCACCGGCTGGTGCTTTGATGTGTATGTTTGTGCAGTCAATTGTACCCACTACCTCAGGGTATTCCACTATTTGATGGAAGAGACGCATATTGCTGGCCAATGCCTCACTGGAATTGGGGAAATATGCATGATTACCGACATGTGCTGACATGGCATTCAGGAACTGGTGCAGTACCCTGGATGCTGATGCCTGTGAAATCCCCATCATATCACCAGTTGGTCTCTGGAAGGTACCTGTTGCTGATATTCTTAGGCCAACACATACCTTGGTTTCCACTGGGATGGGTTCCCCTCTGTTGGTTCTGTGTGTGAGGCGTGGCTTGCGCAGCTCAACAATTTGCTGCAGGAGGTCTCTGTCCACTCTATAGCACTCCACTATCTCCAGCTCATTTAGCCCCTGGTAGGTTACCCTGGGTCTGTACACTCTTCTCCGTCTTCTCACTGTGGGTTGCTCAGCAGCATTCGCAATGGCACCACCCTCAGCATCTTGCACATGTTGCCTTATAATAGCAATGGCAGCCCCTAACATTTTTTTGTCTGAGTTAAGCTTTTTAAGTTTTCACTCTCTTTGTATACTGCAGTGTTGCAGTGTTTCTGAGAAAAACATGGGGAAATGTTGTTTGCAGAGTTTTAAGTGCTGGGCTGGGCTAGTGTACTGCCTGTGTAATTGGCTGATTCTGATTGATTTCACCTGGCAGCTTTGCTAGTTCTCCTTGGTTAACTTCCTGCTACTTCTT
>NC_056744.1:511657013-511719553 GCF_019279795.1 Protopterus annectens
AATGTCTGTAATATATAATTGAATAATTGAACTAATTGATTTAGTTGTTTGTATCAATTGCCTTTTGATGTGTGTATAAATGTGCTTGATGCATACACCTTTTGTGATCCTTGAAGGCGAAAGGTCGAGGTACCAGATCGTTTTGCAATTAAAGAAAAAAGGAATGCTGGTAAAGTGCTTGGACTTCTGTTTTTGTGATATATTTGTTGCTGTGTAGGTGTTTGGAATTGAAGTGAATTTGGCACTTTACTGGTTATAAGATGTCACAAACAACTGGTGATTCTGGGCATTTTGATGTGCCAGGAGCCATCTATTTTGCCAATATGATGAATGAGCGTGAAAAGAAGTTTACTCTTGTGGATCCGTGGAATGTTGGAAATAATAGCCAGTCGGATGACCGCTTCTCTCAACTAGAGAGATTGATGGCTAAAGAAATTGCTTTGTTTCTTGACACCCGTCTTCTTGAGAAATATATAAGTTTAAATCTTACACCAAGGGGGCTATGAATTGATCGGCTTCCTGCAGCTGATTTTTGGAAGAGGAATTAGACCTCTTCAATGAATGGAAACAAGCCTCCCTTGAGTGTACTATGAAATGGCTTCACATATTAATTAAACGGAACTCCAGAGCACATGAAAAGCTTAAAGCTGAGATACTGCGCTTACAGGATGAGGTGGTGGGGGAATCCTGTTTTAACATGCAGTTCTCAAAAATTAATGACAAAATATTTAAACTTGAAACTGATATAATTCAGCGGAAAATAAATAAATTGTTATGGGACATTAAAGATTACGAAAATGGTATTTTGTTTTCCTGGCAACGTGAGTCTACATGTAGTAAGTCAAAGGTTAGAAGAGGTTACAGAAACAACAGAGCATTTCGGCATCCTCAGGGGAGCAAGATGGAAGTGTTCCCACTAATAAAAATGTAACTTTTGCGGACTTTATAAACTCTGTTGGTTCAGAAAATGAGGGCACAAATGGCTCATCAGCTCTTGTTAGGACTGATAATTAATTTCAGAACAACAAAAGTAATTGAGGAAGAAACGGTCGCAAGGGCAGAAATCATTTTAAATAATTTAACAGAGTGAACATGATGTATGGACATTATCTGTTATCAATTTATCTGATTTGTGTCTTGATAATGATATGAAAGTTGTATTATTTAAGGGCTGCAAATTTGTGCCCACTTTTTTTCCCTCCTTTGGAGATGTGTACTTGGAACTAAGGACATTCATTAGGAAATTATATTTAAAAGTTTTTTTTTCAGAATAACACAGTTAATGATGTTGAGAATGTCTCATTGGATGTGAATAATTCTGAATTTGATGAAAATTGTGAAATGGAAGAGTTGTTAAATCTATCTGTCTATGATTATGATTATGTTGCTGTTGAAATGTATGATGTTGATGAGGGAATAGCCAACTTTGACTTTTTCCATACTGGGTATGGGAAATTAAAATTGCCCCAATTGGTATCTGATAGCAATTGTTCACCTAATATTAAATTGCCTGCGATTACTGCTTTCTTTAAAGTCTTATGTAAGGAAATTTCATTGAATTTAGATGAATTTAGTAAGAGTAGAAAGCAATATAATTTAAGTAAGAAGGAATGGATGGCTCTTAAAAATCTGATAAAGTTGAAAAAAGATTATATTTTTAAATGTACTGATAAGGGTGGAAACTTGGTAATTTTACATAAATCAAAATATTGCAAAATGGTGACAGATTTATTAAATAATACTGCTGAATATAAACGATTAAGAAAGGACCCAGCATCAGAATTTAACAATGAACTTTAGCCTTATTGGAGCGAGGGGGACATCTAGGTTTCTTTGATAGGAAGGATGTAAAAAAATTGTTCATTAAGAAACCTCGAGTACCTATTTTTTATGCCTTACCTAAGATACATAAGTGTCTGGAAAAACCTCTGGGTAGACTTATAGTATCAGGTATAGGTTAGTTATTGAGTAATGTTAATACTATTTTGGATTTCCACCTAAAAAAACATCTGAATAAAGTTACAGCACATATTTCTAATACTCAAGAACTGTTGGATAAAATATCCCAGGTGAAGTGGTGTCAGGAATATTATTGGGTAACAATTGATGTGAAATCACTTTACACTAATATCAGTAAGAGATGGGGATTGGAAGCAGTGATGGAAAAGCTGGGAGATGGACCTAGGACTACTTATATAGTTACTCTTTTGGAATTTTGTTTAACTCATAATTATTTTTGTTTCAATAATGAATTTTATCTGCATCTGAAAGGGACAGCTATGGGGGCTGCTTTCGCGCCCTCATATGCTATTATTTATATGGGATTTTTTGAAAAGCAATTCATTTATCCTACTTTCTTTTATAGGAACAATGTTATAGTATATAAATGCTTTATTGATGATCTTTTTATGATTTGTAAGGGTGAAATTGTTGAATTTTTGGATTTTTTTGAGATCCTAAATATCAAAGAACATGGGTTAACCTTCTCATATGAGCTTAACAGGGAAATAATTAATTTCCTGGATGTGATGCTATATAGTGATTTAGAACAAATTGGCTTTAGACCATTTAGGAAAACCACCGCAGTAAATATGTTTTTACATGCCACGAGCATGCACCCGGAACATTTATTACGTTCACTACCCTCAGGTGAATTTAAAAGAATATTTGATCACACTAGTGATGAGAGGGAGAGAAGAAATTAATTGAATGATGTTGAAGTAAGATTGAGTGAAAGGGGATATGATAAAGATCTTCTATTAAGGTGTAAAAGGAGACTACTTGGGGAGATATATGAGGGCCCATGTGGTCATGTTAAATCGAGATGTACTATGGAAAAATTGGTAGTTCCAAAATATGTTGGAAAAGAAGATACCAACCGGAAAAAAATATTTTTTGTTACTAAATTTACTCCATTTTCAGATAAGCTAAGGAGAATAGTGATGAAATATTGGTATTTAATTAGGGAGGATGATAAAATTGGTCATTTGTTCCCCGAATCTATTACTTTCTCTTATAAGAGGGGAAAAATCTAAAAGAGTTATTAAATTGTAACTTTTTGAAAGGGAATGAATTTAATGACCTTACTCCAGGCACATTTCCATGTGGGCATTGTAGTCTATGTGATAGGGTGATGAATGCGGATGATATTAATGGTATCCTTTTAATCCCAAATTTTATTTTAACTGCAGATCTATAGGGGTAGTTTATGCTTTATGCTGTTCATGTAAAGATGTTTGGTATATTGGACAAACCAAAAGAATGGTTAGAATTCATGTTTTAGAACATCTAAGAGACATTAGAAATCATAGTGAAGTAAGTCCTGTGGCCCAGTACTTCCTTGGGAAACATGGTGGTTCCCCCAACAGCCTAAAAGTTTGTGTTCTGGGCAAACCATTTTCCATGGGAGGGAATGACTATTCTTATAAATTACTGGAACTAGAGACTAAAATGATTTTAAAATTTAAATCTTTAAAGCCCTTTGTTCTTAACTTAGAACTGGCTATTTAATTAATTTAATCATTTATACAATATTCCTTTTAATGAAATGAATAGGTTATGTATATAATATTCCTTCTAATCAAATGAATAGATAAATCATACGAGGGAAATAGATATTAGTATTTAGATAGATAAAAATGTTTGAATTAAATATGGTGAATTTGGATTAAATGTCTGTAATATATAATTGAATAATTGAACTAATTGATTTAGTTGTTTGTATCAATTGCCTTTTGATTTGTGTATAAATGTGCTTGATGCATACACCTTTTGTGATCCTTGAAGGCGAAAGGCCAAGGTACCAGATCGTTTTGCAATTAAAGAAAAAAAGGAATACTGGTAAAGTGCTTGGACTTGTGTTTTTGTGATATATTTGTCACTGTGTAGGTGTTTGGATTTGTTCTCCATTAATCTTTACATAGTAATTCCAAAAATCTGAGTCAAACTTTAGAGTATCTTCACTTAGTATCTTATAGCTAGGTGCGATACTTAATTTTTGATTATCTGTCTTTTCAAGACACGTAATAAAAAGCTGAATCAAACTAGGTATCGATTCAGTCTCTAGGTTGATTGATACTCTCATTTTGTTATCTATAAACTGCTGTAATGAGTGTATAAACAACCATCTTGACTATTATCAAAACTACATAAAAGAGAGTTTAGTGGTTTAATACTCTTATTTTCAATAAACTGATGCCAGAATATTAGGTTATTTTCCTTTAATTTTTGCATCACATTGATGTTGAAAAAATATAGGCAATCAGGGGAGTATGCTATAGGGAATATAAGAAATAAAAATTGTTTAATGTTGTAATTACAATCAATTATATTTTTAAAGTTATTAAATATTTAATTAATGCCATAAGAAAAATGATCAATCCTCTTATTAAATAATCAAAATTCACATAAAAGCCAATGAAATCTACTTATTCCATATTGTTCCTTAAACTGATTTCCTATAGTTCTGACATCAGTTATGTGAATCTCATATATTGTTTTCCCGCCAGACATATAGGTAGGTGCGATCCAGTGTAATATTACATTAATTATAACTGATTTGGAATACAGATCTAAGCTAGGAAATGCTATCCCATTAGTGTCCCAAGCTCTAATGTGCCATTTATATTTAATCCTAGGTGTTAAGTGGAACCATAATAATTCAAATAGCGTGGAATATAATTTTTTAAATAAGTTTTGGAAGGGGGTAGTATCAATGATTGTATATAAAACAAAATTGTAGGTAAAATTATCATTTTAATTAAAGAGAGCCTATCCTCCATTGTGAAGAACATTTTATTCCATCTTTTGATTAGTTCACTAATGGTGGTTATTAACTTATTGTAGTTTAGTTAAACAGACTCTTTCTGTGTACTCTTTAAACTGACACCCAAATATTTTAATAAGTCATTCTCCCAATTAAACAGGCTATTCTCTCTTAGGTGTTTGTTAATCTTTTTGTTAATTAGTAATGTTTTGGATTTATTATGATTAAATTTAAGCCCTGAAATTCTTTCAACCTTGCTAAAGGCATTTATAACATCATGCAAAGAACCATCACTATCACACAATATTAACAACATATCATCAGCAAATGATTGTATCTTAGGACAATAGTCCTTATTAATTTGAAAGCCTTTTATATTCTGCTTATTTCTGATATGTAGCAACAGGTTCCATTGAAAGAGTAAACAATAATGTGACAAAGGACAACCTTGTCTAGTTCCCTTGAGGATTTCTAGTGGTGAGGACAGACTTGATCTGATTTTCACATAGGCTTGTGCCCCACTATACATTTTCATTAACAAGCTGACAAAATATGAGGAGAATTCAAAACCAATCAGAATTATTTGTAGATAAGACCAACTGTCTAGGCTGATAATAGTTAGTTGTTTTTTTGTATTTCCATGTTATGTCTATTAATGATAGTAATTTAATAATGTTATCTTGCACTTTTCTATGATGAATGATCCCTGTCTGATCATTATGTATTAGATTAGGTAATATTTCCTTTATCCTATTAGCTAATACTGTCAGGAAAATTTTATAATCAGTGTTTAGTAATGAAATTGACCTATATGAATCATAAAATTGGGGTCCTTACCTTGTTTTAATATGGGGGAGATAATTGAGTATTTCCATAATGGGGGTGTTATACATTTTTGCTTAACCATAGTAAAGGCACTCATCATTTTCTTTGTTATATATTCAGGAAAAATCTTATATAGTTCCAGAATTATTCCATTCAGTCCTGAAGCTTTATTATCTTTTAATTTTTTTTATTTTCTCTTTTACTTATGTTAGTGTTATTTGTTTATTTAATATGTTATTTTGTTGCATTGACACCTTAGTAGTTATATTTTCTTAAATAAAAGTATTTATTACAATATCTGTCTCCAGAAGTGTTGTGTTATTATTTATATCTTTATAGTAGTTTTGAACACTTCTAATAAAACCATTAAGTTAGATGTACTCTTAACTGAAACATCACTTTTATATTTAATCTCATTAATAAGATTTTGATTATTTATTTATTTATTTTTTTGGATCTTACCGCTATTTTATGTAGATATTTGGGATTTTCAGCATATGATTGTAATTTCAGTCTTTACAGGTTTATGGCTACCTTATGATTCAGAACTTCTAAATATTTTTGATTTAACTTAGTAAATTCATTATCTGCTACTTTCTTATTTGGGTTTGCATCCATTTTTATATTGTCTATTTTTTTGTAAGTCTAAAAGTTATTTGTCCCACTCTCTTTATTTTTTAAGGTACCAAGAATTTATTCTACCATATATATAAACTTTAAAGGTGTCCCTTAGTATAGTATCAGTCGTGTCACCATTATCATTTGTTTCCATAAACATGTCTATTTCTTTCATTATTCATTCACTAAAGTCATTTAACTTAGTTATGTAAGCAGAAAATCTCTGTAGAAATCTTAACTTATCTGTACATGTAGTTAATGTAAAATTTATAGCATTATGGTCCAAAAGTGGAAAGTCATTATAGATGCGTCACTTATTTTAGAGTATATATTATTTGTTACAAAGACCATATAAATGTTTGCTTGTGTAAAAAAACAATATGAGTAGTGCATATAGAATAAGGAATAATGTTCTCTTAGACCGTGTATATCTTTAAGGTTCATCTGCTTTGTAAAGTCATTTTTATTTTACCATTTTTAGAAGTATCATTGCCTGATAATAGGCAGTTAAAATCACCTGTTGCTATAATTTCCCCATTTGCATTTAAAGTAATCAGGTCCAGATATTTGTCAACATATTTAGTACTCAGCCCTGGTATCCAGTATGTATTAATCAAAGTATAATACTTCCTATTGCTTTCCAAAATAACCATGCTTAGCATCCCATCATTATCTGAAATTGTATCTATAATTCTTGGCATAGTATAAGTATTTTTCCATAAAATAAGAGTGCTTTTTCTCTTAGTCTTAAAACATGAATCAGCCAGAATGGTATAGCCATTGAATGAGTATTGTTGATAATTTCTGATTTGAGGCAGCTATTGTTACTTCTAAATAGTTTTTGTTATATGAAAGGGTTAATTTTTTCATTATGCTGATGTTTTGTGAGTAAACTGGTGGTCTGTGTGACTGTTCTCATTGTGGAGATTCATGACATGCACTGACAAGGCAGCTTGAGTGTTTTTTTTTCTTGCTTTCTGTAAACTCTAAAATCTTCAAGATCTGAATTTCCCACCAAAAATGCTTTTTTTCACTAAAGGCAACTCATGTTGTGCAGGAGCCTATTTAGAAGTTTATGAAGCTGCAGCTTGAAGAAACAACAGTGATGCCATCATTTGACCTTTTGAACTTATTAAATGGTTGTACTTATAATTCTTTTCTCTTGAAATTCTGTTATCCTTCACTAGATACTTTAAATGGTAAATAGTTAGTTCTGATAAAAGTATTTAACTCCTTTGAAAATGCCTATGTTCTCATATAGATGCATACATTCTGCAGATTCAATGACACTATTAGTAATTAAATAACATCAAGTGAACTAGGAGCTGCATTAGAAAACTCATTATGCATATTAACATCAGACTTATGTTATATAACTAAACCTTTAGCAACTAAACAGAGGGTTGTGAGACCCCTTTCTCTCTCTCTCTCTCTCTCTCCCCACTTCCTGATGAAAAATGTCAACATAGATATTGCTAATTCATATGAGTAATATGTGTATAATTGCAAAACATAATAGTTATGTTGTAATAAGTGTTATATACATATTCAACAGATACTTACATGAAAAATGTTAGACAGATGACTGACAAAATGGTTAAATTGTCCGATGTTTCTTGAAAAGTCTTGGAAATAATGACAATCCCCCAGATTTACTAATCTTCCATGCAGGACTAGCTTAGTCCGGCATGGAAGTGGCCATTTAAGAGCAGGATGACAGCGTGCCATGCATATTAATAAAGGCATGTTGCCTGAGCTCCTAATCTTACACAGAGCATGTAAGAGTGCAGGGGGCATGTCTGAGAGCAGAGCTCCCAGAATACACATGCCCCTGAAAGCCATAAAAGAATGAGCGAGACCACTCATAGGTGTCCACATACCCCCAGCAACATCCCCCCATGTGTACATGAGCAATAGTAAACACAATCAATATAAAGATCTTTTTTTTTTTTTTTTTTTATGAAACAGAGTAAATTTAACTGTAGGCATGTGGGTTTACGCATCACTTAGCTACGGGTAATGCAGCTTAAATGGCAGAAGAGGATAAAAATGAAGATATATGCCAATGAAGCAGTGGAGCAATAGTGTAGTGGGCAGAGCATTTGCCTTATGAGCAAGCATTCCTGGTTCAAGTCCCACTGCCACACATTCCATTTTCCATGGCAAAACACATCATGACCAATATTTTTAGTTGCATAACCTACTAAATAACATATATTTTTGAACTGGAGTACTGCATTAAATGCAGATGTGAGGTGTCAGTGTCATAATGTTGCAAAATCCACAGATAATCACATATGCCCCATACATTATATTTACACAGGAATCAGGAATACAAATGGAAGGTAAAATGTGTAATGAATGATAGCGCCATACAGCTTCCAAATCCCCCACCTTCCCAAGAATCATTACACATTACTGTCTAAATTAGTGCAGTGGTAAGCGGGAGTAAGCAAATGTAAGCAGTAATAAGTGGGAGTAAGCATATGTAAGCAGGTTTAAGCCCGTTTGCGTGGGAGGTAAGCAATGTGCACACAGGTTAAGCAATATTAACACTAACTCTCTGTAAGCATCATTAACTGGAGGTTAGCAGTGCTTGTTCTCATGCAAACCCACGCAAACCTGCTTCTTCTTTCAGCATTTCCCAGTTAGGGGTTGCCACAGCGGATCACCTGTCAGCTCGTGATTGGCAGTGGAGTTTTACGGTGTCGAGTTGCCAGCCTGATGCCCAACCTTCCACAGAAGGCACACACACGTCCACACTCATGCCTAGGGTCAATTTAGAGTGTCCAATCCACCTACAGCATGTCTTTGGGATGTGGGAGAAAACCGGAGCACCCAGAGGAAACCCACACGACTACAGGGAGGACATGCAGACTCTGGACAGAAGGCACCCCAGCCGAGGATCAAACCAGAGAACCTCTTGCTGTGAGGTGGCAACACTAACCACTGCACCACCATGGCCACCCTGAACAAATCTGCTTACAACTGCTTAAAAGTGCCTTAATCACTCTGTATCCAATGAACCTTGTTCTACCTAGCAAAAAAATAAACAGCCTTGCAGGTCTTGAACCCAGGAGCCTATACACTACAGTAACAGTAGTTAACCACCAAGCCATCACAGCAGTACCATAAGAATCCTCACAACAGTAAAATCAAACTGAACATGTGAAAGGAATCAATATACAGTCATATGTTCTATAACCTACTACATAACATAAATATGTGAACTGGAGTACAGAAGTAAGTCTAGATGTGAGTTGTAATTGTAATAGAGTGTTGAAGTCCCCTATTATATGCAAGGATCCCATACAGTGTACATACACATGAATCATGGATACCAGACATAAATATATATATATATATATATATATATATATATATATATATATATATATATATATATATATAGGTATATATATATACATGTATATACATATATATATATATATATATATATATATATATATATATATATATATATATATATATAAAATGTAATGAATAATAAATCAATTCCAAAAAGCAAATATAATGCTAAGTAAATATTAAGCAACGCTAAGCATTGCACAGGCCAGCTTAGTTGGTGTAAGCAATGTGGAGGCCAGCTAACTAAATTTGCCTAGTGGTATACACCTTTAAA
Organism: Protopterus annectens; assembly: GCF_019279795.1. NCBI lineage: Eukaryota > Metazoa > Chordata > Ceratodontiformes > Protopteridae > Protopterus > Protopterus annectens. The sequence goes on from NC_056744.1 coordinate 511,666,865, forward strand.
CAATGCCAACCTTAGGTAAGCAGGTTTGCCCATAGGTTAGCCTTTTTAAAACCAGCCAATCACAGCAAAGTGCGGGAATTCGGCCCTACTTAAACTCAACCAGAGGAAATACATCTCATAACTGGTTGTAGCTTCCCTTTTCAGGCCCCATGGCAGAAAGGGGAGAGGGAGTGCGTTTTCAGGTGCAGCGATGGGGCATCCAGGAGTCCAGAGTCATGGCAGGAATCCTTGTCAAAGACCATGAGCAGAGACTGCTGTAGGGCCAGTACCAGGGTTCCCAATATAAGGCGGAAGCCTGGGATCATCTCAACCATGACCTTACCAGTGCCACTGGCATACTCCAAACTGATGAGCAGGTCAGGCATCACTATGCCAACCTGAAGCGGTGTAAGGGTTATCTCTTGGATCAGTGGATCCAAGAGGCTAGGATGGCAGGGTTGTTCCAGCTGTGTGTAAGTTTCACTCCACTACCTGTTTAATAATTGCCAGCTCATGTATATTATGGATAGGTATGGCTAAATATTCCTCTTATGTCCTTCACAGTGGCAAGTGAGTGGGCTGTGAACCAGGAGGCACATGGATGTTGCCAGCAGAGGTTGTGAGGCAGGTTAGTAATACTCTTGCATGTAGTGTTATAGGAAATAAATCTAAAAGCATTAGTACGTTAGTTGCCAGTATATAACCTTTATTGTTTAAGGCAAGTACTGCATACACCAGAGAATATGGCAGAAAAAGTCTCATATAGTTTGTATGCAAATAAAAGCATAATAGCCTGACAATAAAGGTCTAACTGCTGGACTGCATGTGTATACTCTGGTATCATATGGTAATGTAGATTTGCAATCACTTAACAGTACTGTTGTATTAACCACTGTTGCCCACACTGTGCAACATAAATAGAATATGTAGGAATGTCTGTATATGACGGGTGTAATCCCAGAGGTCATTTAGTACAACTGAGAGAGACATAGACAGAAAACAGTGAAAAGACAGACAACAAAATCCGAATAGCACATGCAACTGAAAGGTGATCTGTTGTATTTTTTAGCACACACAGCCATGGTTTGAATCCTGGGAGTGATAGTAGTCTGCATACAGAATCATACCCCACAACTGTACAGATATGTCCTGAATGTCCAGTAAATTGGCCCATATCTGCTGCCTCTCACTCTGTCCCCCTGCGAAATCAGTGGGATGATCCCAAACATATAGGCAGTACTGGCGCATATCTGCTGCCTCTCTCTCTGTCCCCCTGGAAAATCAGTGGGATGATCCCAGACATATAGGCAGCAAACAAGAAATAAAACTGATTGTCACACATCTGCAAGAACAAACCTGTCACTCTAGCAACTCCCCAAACTGTTATGAGAGTAATAACAAAGTATGTCCTATCTACACCCCCATGTTATCAAGCTGTGGCCAGAGTGTGTACAGTAACAAAGTGAGATATATGTGCATAACACTAATGTGAAATCTGGTACTTTGTGTGGCAACATTCAGGTAGTGCTAACAAACATTGCTCCCATAGCTATGTCGGATATGAACACTGTGCCGACAAATAAAAACTTGATACCCTGTACTGGTACTGTTTACTCTGGTATTGTATGGAATTGTGAGTGTTGCAGTTGCTCTGAATAATAAGATATCACTGATCACTGTCACCCACACAGTGCTACATAATATAACTGTGTAGGAAATCCTGTATAAAAGAGTGTTGTAAGTCACTAAAGGTTGAAGAGGGCAATAGTCTACATATGTCCTGGTTCACCTGCATGTGGTCAAGACATGGCCAGTGTCTGTGCAAAAAAAGATGGACAGGTATGTGCATAACATCAACCTGGAATCTGGAAGTATGTGTAGAAACAGTTAGTGTTAACAAACAATTTCTCCACAGGTAAACCAGGTAAGAGGTGTATACTGCAGGTAAAACCAGTTCATGTATAAAGTTGTCGACAGCCATATCACTGTCCAAACTAAGGCAATAGGGTAGTGTAGTAATACTTGTAAGGTACAGATAACAGCACTGACTAGGAAAGTAATGCTAACTACAGGAATATACTAGTTGTTAATTGACATCTTTCTCCCCCCCACCATATCTCCAACAATACACTAAATACCCACCTCAGTTGTTACAAGATGACTCCACTGTTATGTTGGGACATGTGTCCTATTGGTTGATAATTATTTAAATCTGTTTCTATGCATGTGCTATGTTGATATACTCCAACATTGGTGGCATGGTGCCATCAATGTACCTGCATGCTGTTGTTATAACCACTGTGGTCCCATAATTGCATGTGTTCCATTTGCTATGCAACTGTTCCGCATCTGGTGTCTGGGTTAATGGAAATATCTATGCTTGTTGTTATACCTAACCATGGAATGTGTTGACTATTACTAACTCACGTATGTTGATACACCATAAACACCATAGTACGTATGGGAATGCGAGTCCCAGTGGACCCACCTGTCCCACCTCAGCTGGCTGTGGTACTGGGCATCAGCACGCCTGGAGCCCAACCCGGGACCTCCTTATCTGTTGGTCCTGCACCACCTTCAGGTGGAACCCCCTCAGCGGATGGGGCTCACCCCCCTGGGAGTGGGCACTGACAGAAAGATGTCACCTGTTGCCAGATCTGGGTCATGATGCGTGGAGAGCTCAATCAGCAGTTTGGAGATCTTCTACGGCAGCTTGAGGGTCACATGTCATGACTAGAGGGTCGGCCTGGCTCTCCAACTCAGCCCCCAACACAGCCACCTTCGGGGCTTTGAAGGTGCAGTGGTGACTGCCCATGGGTGGGGATCTCAGTTCCACTGTTTCCACTAGGCGGCTCATGGGCTTCTGATTTCCCAACACCCCTCCCCATCAAGGTGTTTACCCCCCACATGTGTCATATACCACCCTTGTATACATCTTGTTTGTCTTGTCTGTTAACCTACCCAACATACCTCCCAAATATACCAACTATCACTACCCAACATCCCACTCTCACCTAAAAAAAAAAAAAAGGGAAATCTGTTCCCCAAAAAAATTTTGCCCCATACATAGCTGTCCATTTCACACATGTGTCCACTGGACAGATGTAATCTGGTCTAACTGGCATCATGACATATTATTGTTGTCCTCACCCCTCTCTCAGGGGTTTGAGTGTACAAATCTACCTCCAAAGTCAGTTTATATGAACAGCTTTTGCTGTAGAAGAAATGTGCTGCTATGGACCTTCCCTACACCCTCCTGCACATCCCTACCTATTTTCCCCACTGTCTTTCTCTCTTTGTGCCCCTTTTTCACCACTTTCCTATCAACCCTTTTTTCTTTTCTTTTAAAGAAACGTGGGGGTAAGCGGAAGTAAGCACTTTTAAGCAGCAGTAAGTGGGTTTAAGCCTGTTTGCATGGGGGTAAGCAATGCCTACACAAGTTAAGCAATTGAGTAGCTAACCGAGTATAAGAAACTGTACCCAGAAGTTAGCATTGTTTACCACCATGCAAACCCGTGCAAACCCGCTTACACCTGCTTAAAAGTGCCTTAATCACTCTGTATCCAACGGCCCTTGTACTGGCCAACAACAAAATAAACAGCCTTTGCAATGCTCAAACACAGAACACTGCACACCATAGCCAAAGTGATTTACCACTAAGCCATGTCAGATACACATAACCCTGATGTTTTCACAAACATATCCAACCCAGTCATTCAAAAGTACAGGAAATGTATTTCAGCATGTAGATGTATTTGTGTGTGTGTGTGTGTGTATATTAATATCTAAATAGATATAACATATCTATATATGTAGATATAGAAATATATATATATATATATATATATATATATATATATATATATATATATATATATATATATATATATATATATATATATTTATATATATATATATAAACATATATACATACATGTGCATACATCTATAGATATATATGTCTACATCTATATGTATATATATGTGTATATATATATATATATATATATATATATATATATATATATCTATATACAAATCAATATATATATATATATATATATATATATATATATATATATATATATAGGTATATATAGACATACAGACATACATCTGTAGATATAAAAGGGAACATAACAAAAATATATATGTCCACATGCACCATTAATGGGGTTGTGGGGGCCCAATCAACATACATCTTGTACATGTAGATATTCCCCCCACAGCCTAACACATATTTCCTGCAATACAATACCAACTGTTGCAGATCCCATAACCAGGACCTGACACAACATGAGCACAAAATGTTAACAGTACTCCATCCCACCTGTATGATGTCAGTAATATCATGCAGTACAGTCTGGCTACCATAGGGAATGTACAATGTGGAAGCAATCAACATTCCTAGGATACATATACACAGACGCATATATGAAGATACATATATATATATATATATATATATATATATATATATATATATATATATATATATATATATATATATATATACACACACACACACACACACACACACACACACACACACACACATATATATGTAACTACACATACACACACAGAGATATGTATAGGAAGATACATATGTAGAAGGTGCACGCAATATGGAACAGCCACTATACCTACAGTTGCCACTTTACCAAATGGACACTGTATGAGCCACCCATACAAATGACAATTGTTGCCTGCAACATATACCCACAGGCAGGTCAAAGGATATAACACCACACACAGGTTTGCATACATGGGAAAGCTTTATTTGTGTAATATTACTGTTGTACATGCCATATCATATAGCTCTTTAGACACTGACATACAGATAAACAGAGTAATGCAACTGTGAAACAATTATATTAATACAGTAGTCTGGAAAGGTTTACATATGTTCCTGTCCAGGCCGATGCCTTCAAGTAGTACAATAGTAAATACAGACTGGGCCACAGGATACCAATCAATCAACAGCAAGTAATGCAGATGTATAGTCCAGCAGCCTCTGTCTACACTCTGTACACAATCCCTTAGGGGAAAAGACCTCAGTTGACACAATGGGATGTATCTGTTACATAACAAGGCATAACTGACACCATCACAATCACACTGACAAACAGAACAGTCTGTATGGCAGGAGGCAGCAGGCCTGCATTTACCCAGGGTGACGTGTATGGTAATCTACATCCAGGTACCTTAAGGCAGCTTACCCCTGATACCCCCACATGTTGTACCAGCCTATGTTAGTTGTGGTGCATCCCCCACTAGACTCAGTAATACAGGGCCATATACCACTGTTACATACACTGGCCTCTGGATTGCATAAGGGCACACATGTATTGTGTAGGTGAAGCTCACACATATATGGAGCCAACCCCACAGTATGTGTGGGGGACACAACAACAGTAGACTGATGGCAGGAAAGGCAGCATGACATACTCACAGGCCACTACATAACAGCCCCTGACAGCATGTCATATCTACAAAGCCTGGTATGTAGGTGGAGGAGAGAGGCTGGAACACAGGCCCATATGTGTAAAACTGTTGTCATATACTAAGCAAGTTGCTGGTGTTACAGGATAGTTTGCAACATACCCTTAGTCAATAATATGAAGTTAGAAACAGAAATGGATCTAGCCATGTACTGATAGTACTCAACACACACACTGCCAGTGATATATCTGACACAAGACCTGTGTGGTGGACAGTAATAACATAATAGGCACACCTCTGGCCATTAAGTGGTAAGGCCCACAGTTGAGAGCTATGCAGACAGACTGTATTCCAAGTTAAAATAGTATGTACACACAAACCCTGTAACACCGATGCTATATAATGCATACAACAACACTACTCACACTCTTTCTGTGGTTCTGGAACCTCCTACAAATATGTAGCTGGCTTGAGTGTGCAGGTTCTCCTGTAAGAGGTATTGCTACCTGCTGTCTGTAACACTGCTGCCCATACACAGGAAGGATGTCCATTATACAGGAAAGGTAAAGGGACCATGCCCACATGATGTAGGGATTTATAGTACTACACAGCATACTGCATGCAGGTAGCAAGTGGAGGACACTGATTGGTGCAGAGGCCATCACCTGATCATGTGCATCACCTACAAATTCCATGCTGCAATCTATGCAAAGCAGCTCATTCCATTTACTAAAGAGAGACTGAGAGAGAGAGTGTAAGGCACAAAAAAAAAAAAAAAAAGAAAAAAAAAAACATCAAGCTAACCATCCAGAAGAGACTTCATTCCCAGGACAGTATGTGAAGTATATATGTATGTAATTGACCATAGTTCTTAGTCCATAATAATGAGATAGATGATGTGGAATGATTTATATGTGCCTTTAGGTGTTGTTGTAATGATGTTCAGCTGAACAACTTTTAAGGACAATAGAGTCTGTCCCTGTGGGTAGCAGGCCATACCCATCAACCATGCAGAGCAGCACTGACTGACAAGATGTAGGCCATCATAGTGCATGTTGTGTAATGGGAAGTATGTATATTATGTGGCCAATAGCTGATGGCCAATAGCTCTATCTAAGTAATGCCCTAATGATGGGCACTTGGGTTCCACAGCCCACCTCTTGCAGGGTACTCAGGTGAACCTGTATTGTAGCATGCAGGAATGCCATAGGTGTGTAATAGGGTTACCTGCAATCTGGCCCTACATATACCCCCCTAATGTCAGGCTGTGTCCATATGTGGCACCTGTTTGTGTTGTAGTAAGGCAGAACAGTGCAGCTGTGCAGGATGGTGTTGTGAGATTGTGGACTTGATATCTGAATGTACCCCACATATAGGTATGCATATGTGTACACACACACACACACACACACACATATATATATATATATATATATATATATATATATATATATATATATGTATATATATGTATATATATACATACACACACACACAAATGTATGTCCACAAATATACAGATACCCATGTGTAGACATATATATGAACACATATATACATCACATATATCTACACATATATAGATATATATGACTACTTATATTATTACCACAGTGTTGCATGCTATGTGCGAGGAAACAGAAGACATAGCAATACACACAGATGCCTACAGCTGTCAGTGTGTTCAACATGGATGGGTATGTCACATGTGAACCCCTTGTTGGGACCACATTGCCCTTGTCTGTGTAGTATGGAATGGGAATATGGGGAAGTGTAGCAGGTATAGCTGTGCAGGTACTCAGGGTTGGTAGATATAGAGGATAGTCTACAGGGGTGGTATGTGGCACATGTGGTGGGTAAACACCCTGGATAGTGTGTGTGGTCTTTGATGTAGATGCCCCATGGGACCCAATATGGACACAGTGGGAACAAGCCTTCCCCCCACTGCTACTCACAACAGCAGTCCATGTCCCAAAGGTGCCTGGCCTGGAGGCTGAGCAGGAGGAGCATGTGGGCCCTGTGAATGTATATTGGGTGCCTCAATGTGATGTAGCACATCCCACATGTGTCTGTGGAGCCAGTTATAAAAGAGACCCAGGACCTGACCTCAGGGGACAGGAACATCTCTGTGTGTGCCCCTGGGGGGGACAACATCCCCTGAGTTGGTTCCACCTGACGGCATTGATGGACCAGTACATGAGGAGGCTCCAGGGTGGGTCACACATGTAATGTGACCTGGTAACATGGGCAGATGAGTTTGGAGAGGTGGTTCTGCTGACCAATAGTACATATACATGCTATTGTGTCACTGTAATAGAATATATGTCAGTAGTAATAGTCTACACAATCTGGAACATGTCCAACAGCATGCATAGATAACCCCAATAACACAGAATGTCAGATGTGCAGCAAACACATAGCAAGCATACCACAGGCATATATGGAACCATTGTGGCCCTCACAATGGCATGCAGGTGAATAGTCTACAATGGGCCAGCAATGATAGTGTCCATACAGGAAGCATGGCTACAAACTCATTGCACAAAGTGTGGTACAGTACAACATCTGCCCCACTGGTAGGTATGCTGTAGCCATACCTATTGAGTTGTTTGTACAGTTTGTTGTCACTGATATGGTGGGGGTGTGACAATGATGTGTATTAAGAACTGTGGTAACCTTGCTGCATGACTTGCTCACACCTGTGTCCATCTTTATGTCTTTCAGGCATGATGTCCCATGGAAGTCTGCCAGCATACACAGCAGCTGAAAATGGCATTCTGCTGAATGACCTCATACAGCACTATGCAGTCTTGTTTGGCCAGGCTGCCCATGATCAGCAGGAGTGGACTGCCCTGTGGAACAACCTAGTCCACAGGGTCAATGATGTCGGACAGCACAACCGCAGTTATGAGCCAGTCCGGCATCATTGTTCTGACCTGCTTTGCAAAGCCTGTCGGCATGCTGCTGCAGTCCGGGGGATCATCTCGCCATGGGGGGGCCATGCCATCCATCCCCTCTGACAAATGTGGAGGAGCTCCTAGCCAGCCTCGTAGCACCTGCCCGTCTGCACAGCCACCAACTACCAGACACCTTTGTAGAGATGGGTGCCACCCACAAACTGGTCAAGGAGCATGCAGGTAAGGCAATAGGGCACATCAGTAGACCACTGTTGTGTATACATTCGCATAGGTACAGTAGATCATGCATATCTGACATGTCATAGACATATTTTGTTGCTGCATAGTAGTGATAAACAGACATGCATATGTATTAGTATTGTGGACATGTACTGTTGATGTATTGTAATGCTGCACCAACCCTGTAGCAGTGCCACAGGTGTGGCCACTGACTTTGCATCTCTCACCGTCTTATGTAGGTCCCTGCGGTATACCACCAAGGCAGCAGCCTGTAGCCGGGTGAGTATGGTTTATGCAGATGCTGGCCAATACACCTGGCATGTAATGTCAATGGTATATGCCATGCACACATCTAACACACCTACCCAGAATGCATGCTGTACATATTCACATATTGTTGCTGTTAAATGCACGGCATCAAAGGGCTGACCATGATGGGGTATTGGAAGGGTGTGTCAGACACCTGCATGGTAACTAACATCCTGTCATTATGGAATGTGTCCAGAGGAAGTAATATAATGGTGGGAGACATGGCCTACAGTAGGGACATGTTTAGAACAACACCCATATACAGTGCAACACCAGTGTATATACTTGCAGGACAATGGCAACTGTTGCAGAGTTACACTATGACATAAGGCATTACTGTGGTCCACATTATCAGCTGGGACTAGGCTGTAACATGTGGTGTTCAGAATATGGGACACTGCAAAGTGACACATGTGTAGGCCTTGCATGTCATGCATCTACAAAAAGGCTGAAGTGCAAAGTGACACATGTGCAGGCCTTACATGTCATGCATCTACAAAAAGGCTGAAGGATGGGGGTGTCAGCACGACACACCAGTGAACTGCAGCACAGATCCTAAGGATGTTAAGAATGGCTATATCTGCACATAGTCAAGTTCAGGAACTGTGGCAGATGTAACACTACCCCCACAGCAACAGCGATGGCAGTGTGTGAACACCAAGGGATGTGCACATGAGTAGACCTTGAAATCATGCAGATTAGGGGGACATGTGTATGGCAGACTGAACATACACTGGCAAATGCAGATGGCCCATGCTAGTGTACCCCTGCCAGGAGTAGTGACTGCTGTAGTACACATAGCAATAGGTGCTACAAACTGTCATGATAAGGGTGTATGCACATATGCCCAAAAAAGTGGATGCATTGCAGTCAGTATCCGCACACCTAACACATTCTGTAGACATTGCATGTGAAAATACAGGACATATGTCACATATAATTTTAAGATATGCGGTGATGTGGTCCCATGGCAGATCAAGAATGGGTGCATCATATCAATAAGGGTGTGTACATCCCCCATAGCCATGGTATGCTCTGATGGTTGTCAGTGTAAGAGTATTGGATTGGTCATACATGGTCCGCTGATGTTGATAGCTGTAAATCAGACATCAGGCATTCACAAATGACATCTGTCCACATATCCCAGGTATGTGTTGCTGAAAAACATAGGGGCTGTGAGCATTAAAGCTGACATAACTGACACAGTACTACACATTCAGCAATGGGTTGTACACCTGTGAGGTGTGGTGCACAGTACATGGCAGGGTGCAGAAAAGGTGCACAGCAATACTGTGTACATGGGTGCAGTGGTGTCCAGGGGAAGGGGCACCATCTAGTGACACAGCACATGCATCACACACATGTATACTGTTGCTAGCATAGATTGACTATAGCTACACTGCATGCTGTTGTGTACCATATGTTATGCATGTTGACAGATGGGTAATAGGAGGACTGTGTGCACTATCATTGTGAAACCTCACCTGTATGTGTGTGGGTGTGCATCCTTGTGGGTAGTTAGTTTATCTGTAGGGTCACTCTGGTGAAGTGGAGGGAGGTTGATGCATGTAGGATGCGTGTGTGCATGTGTATGTTTGTGTGGTTGGCCATGTATGCACATGTGTGATTATGGGGTGTTCATACAGCAGTACCTCTCTTTGGGATCATGCAGTACATGGACATGGACTGCCACATTACACACCAGGAATACTTGTCATGTATGTAATCACAGGAGAGCTGAGAGTACAGTAAGGTCTGTAGCATGGAACAGGCAGAGAGGGAAGGTAGACACCAGGTATACCGTTTATATCGTATTCAGCAGAGAGGTAACCTGCAACCCACGTATGTAGCACTACAGATGCATTGGGGAAGTACTAGTCAACAGCAGGGAGTGTATCCATATATTACAGTTGTAACATGATACACTGATTGAGCAGCATATATGGCATGTACTGAGCAATACATACACATGGCACACCAGTGCTTGATATTATGGAGTGAACATAGTAGCCCACACATATAGGGGCCATTTTCATGATGTCTGGACATAGACAGGGTGAGCACTGAATGACAGCAGTGAGGCCATCTAAAACCACTACACACAGGTCAGGCAGGTAATGTAGTAACAGGCCCTGTGTTGTCATCACTTGTCTAGGCATTTGGAGGACTGATATTTTAATGAGTGGTATCAATGTGTGTATGTTACCAAGTGTGATGTGGGACTGTCTGTAAAGTCATGGACAGGTAGGTATTACAGTGGTGTGTGTGTGTGTGTGTGTGTGTGTGTGTGTGTGTGTGTGTGTGTGTGTGTGTGGGTGTGTGTGTGTGTGTGTGTGTGTGAGACTGTGTGTGTACTGTTATGCAATGCTGTACAGGCTTTAAAGTGCGTTTGTTTTCCCCCACAGGTGGCGAGGTGGGTCAGGGTCCCTCATGCATGAAATCTGATGTTGGTGTCCATACAGACATTGAAGATGATGATAGTACTGTTGAGGCACAGGTGGGGTTGTCAGGGACTGAAAGCACCATCATTTGACATCCCCCTTTTAGCAACCCAACCCCGCACACAGTTTCAGTGCCTATACATACCCCATCACCAGTGGCCATAGCAGAGGGACAGCTGATGTTTGGTGTCTGTGCACAGGAAAGTGTGATAACCATGCCTACTGTGTCTGGTCACAGCAACCATAGCTGGATGCCCAGCAGGGCACCACATAGGCAGATGTCCCAGGGTGCTCATGGTAGGGCCATTGAACATCATGCCCCTGGCAGAGGCGACATAGCTGGTACCAGCAGGTGCATGTTTCAGGCTGTCATGGCAGTGCAAGCACATATAGAATGTTACACCAGACAAGGCCTGAGGCTGCAGAGGGCTGCTCTCACATCTGCAGGTGACAACGCCCGTGAAGCAGCTGGTGCCATCCATGCATTAACTGAGTTCATGGATAGGCGGTCTGGTGAGATGATGGCCCTCATCGACTGTGGTCTGTCCATGCTTGAACATGTGGTGGGAGTGCGGAGACAGCCGCATGAATGTAGGCCAACAACACCAACAGTTGGCAGTCAATGTGGATGTGCTAGGACACCAAGTGGCTGCCACAGTGGCAGTACCAGCCCCAGCACTGCGGGGGGGGGCACTGTCCACATCACCAGCACAGCAGGCCAGGAGCACATGGTCCTGGCCAATCCCAGGAAGGACCTGGCACCAGTGAACATTTGTTATAGTCAGGTGAGAGTAGCACATCGAGGCCTGTACCTGGATGTGCCCATGGAACCCCTGGCAGGCACAGTCCACGTGTCCATGGCCTGAGGCAGTGAACTGCACACCCCGCCAGTTATGGCCTGCAGCTTTCCATAAACACATGTGTAGGGCAGCCACATGGCAGAACTGTGTGCATGCATATCCACACACTATACAGACATATCTAGGGCAACCCCATACCTACACACACAACATCACCACACCCAATTCACCGCAGTACACCTCTCACCCACACACATGGTGTCAAATGTATGGCCCACCCTCAGCCTCTGGCAAACCAACAACATACCCTGTGCATACGATGATACCTGTGCCACATCCCCGTCATCCATACCATCGATGCAGGGACAGGCTAATATGGTTCTGATGCACATGGTGACTCTAGTACAGTGTACCAGACTACTGCAGTGTAACATGTTGCAAGGAGTAAAGTGTAATGCATATATGTCAGGTAGTGTAGTCATCCAGCAATGATGCATTATAGCTGTTAGTAACACTGGTTGATTGTGGTCTCTATAATGTTATCCATTTGTGTTTTAGGTGTACATGTGTCAGCACAAGGATGGCCTGCAGTTATATTCCAAAACAGGATATGGCACTGTGGTCACACCATGGCTGTGACATATCTGGGGTACAGTTGAACACATGTCACAGGTTTGTATAACAGTTATTGCCTGTGCCACATGGACAGGTGACCCATTTGCGAGTGTATAATCTGCAACCTGGTGTAGACCCATCCACATTTGTGCACACTGTTACTTGGCAACACTGGGACTAGACCCTTACCTAGGTATGTAGTGATACTTAAGTGTGTGGCTTCCATTGCACACACCACACAGCGTTTATGGTGAGGTGTGTTGCAGGTTACATGGTACATGCAGAACATTCACAGACATGTACAGTATGCTAATGGGGGTGTAATGGGTGTATATGGACAATACATAGTGTGACACCAACACACAAAAAAGAGGAATGCAGCTCAAGTTAAATGACCACAAAGGAAAAAGCAGCATACAACAACACACAGAACTTCAGGGATCATAAACAATGTAGAAGAAAAACAGCTTCTGTTCAGCTCAGTTCATAGAATCAAGATACTTTATTTGGTAAGCGCTTTCATGGGAATGACACCCACTTCTTCAGACTATTCAATAAGATACGCTTAAAACCATTCCATTTATATAGGGAACCTTAATTGGTATCAATCAAATCATGACTACACCATTTTCCAGTCTTAAAGTAATAAGCACACCCTAATATATTCTTATTAAAACTTTGTCTTTCTAAGTGCTTATATAGACAAAACCATGTTTGAAACACATATCTAGACTACATATATGTACAGTTGCATCTATCATTTCTCACTTTCTATAAAATATATTTTAATATCACAGACTCATGAAAACCCCAAAATTATATGCACAAATGTATATCAGGTCATATGTAAATAGATGTATAAAGTCTATATATGCCATACAGATACTACTAAAATTTTCACTAACAATAAAAATGCACATTAATAATAAAATACATGATAATCATAAGCATAAAAACAAAAATAAAGATAAAATACATCCTATTATTTATGAATGCTCATATTCTTCAAAATAGGCTTCAGGGGAATGTCATTTAAGCTACTGCCCCTGTCAGCCTGCAATCAAATGATCCATCTCGCTTCTGAAGTCTCTGTCCTGTTACTGATATCCTCCCTCTCTCATTCTCATTCACCATTTATATAAGCACGAACGTAAAGGAATGATTTTCTCCTTTTACCAATGTACGTCTGGCTAAAGCATTGGTTTTATCTCTGTTCCTAATACCCAAAAGATTTTCTCTTATCCTATATCTAAATTCTCTGTTTTTCCTACATAGTATCCTGAACAAAGGCCACAAACCACTAAATATACATTTTTAGTGCAGCAATTAGCTGTAACCTTAAATATGTATTCCTTACTTGTGTCAGGATGTTTGAATTTATTAGTAATATCTATACACCCACAATGATTACAATTTTTACATGGTATAGTTCCTTGATGTTCCCCCATGGATACATCCTTCTTGGGTCCATAGCAAAGTAAATTTTTCAGGCATTTCTTGTTCTTAAACAGGAAGCTGGGTTCATCCCCTACAATTTCCTTAATTCGGGGTTCATGTGTCAGTACTGGCCAGTATTTCCTTATCACATTTTGCATAACATTTACATTACTTGTGTAACTAGTAGATACCTTCACTTTATTCAAGGCAGAATTATTAAATTCTGATTTTGTTTCCTCTCTATGTGAGAAGTATGGTTTCCCAGTTGTATTTCTCAGTCTCTGAATTTCATTAACTGTACCTATGATATCATTTTCCTTATAACCTCTATTTTGAAACCTTATACAAAGGCCGTTTACTTCCTCCTGAAATGTATCTTTCTCTGCTGTCAGTCTGGATATTCTTAAGGCCTGTCCTTTTACTACATTCTTAAATATATGTTGGGGATGCATGCTATTTCTATATACAAATGTGTTCCTGTGGCAACTTTTCTATACACCTTCATGGACCATTCCACTCTTGGGTCCCTATATACCCTAACGTCAAGAAATTCAATACTATCATGTGAGAATTTCAGTTCGAATTTTAGGAAAGAAGTACTATTATTCAGCTCATCATAGAAAGCTAATACTTCCTGTAGATACCCCTTCCAAAGCAGAAAAAGTTAATCTACAAAGCGTTTATAAAATATGACGTGTTGCCATCTATCTTTTGTCACATACTATTGCTCCCAATTGGCCATAATTATATTGGCATAACTGTTCACGGTAGATGTGCCCATTGCCACTCCCTCTTTTTGGTGGTATATAATGTGGTTAAACAACATCACATTATTTATTAAAATCTGTTCCATGAGTAGACATATTAACTCTATCCGACTTCCAATATATGTTCCATCCTTAGTTAAGTATTCCGTCAACATGTCCAAACCCACATTGTTAGGTAAAGATGTAAATAGGGAGTTCACATCCATAGTGACCATCATAACAGAACCATCACTATAAATATTGGTCTCAACATGTTTAAATAAATATGTCAAAAAGTGTTTAGTGTCACTTAAAATTACTGTATTCTTATTAACTAAAGGTCTCTGTTGTCTTTCAACATACACCGATATAGGCTCAGTCAACTAAACCCCTCCCTGAGACTATTGGTCTCAGGGGTGGGTTGGTTGGGTCCTTGTGAATTTTTGGAATTCCTTGAATTAATGCTATTACTGGATGAGATACAAGAAAATAATTATATTGTTCAATAGTTAACAATCCATCCATTAAACATTCATAAAGCAGCTTATTCGATTTATCTTTTATATCATTAACTGTACCACTGTCTATAATACTATAGACATTTCTATCAAGCAACATTGTTTCCATTTGGTTTTCGTAAAAGGCTCTGTCCATTATAGCCCCTTTAGTTATAATGGTTTCATCCTTTTGAAAGGCTTGTAAAGCATTATATTCCCCCCATACAAGTTATTCCATCCATATTCCTGTTTACCATTGTGTAATTTATCATGCAATTCTTTTTCACATAAACCCACGAAAACATCTATAATCGGGTGGTTAGGTGGAACAAATGTGCTAGGTTTTTTTAGAATGCATCTATCAGAACTGCAATTATTACCATATAACAGCTTTAGTTGCACATTTATAAACGCTTTGTAGATTATCATTTCCTGCTTTGGAAGGGGTCCCTACAGGAATTATTAGCTTTTCATGATGAGTTGAATAATAGTACTTCTTTCCTAAAATTCGAACTGAAATTCTTACATGATAGTATTGAATTTCTTGATGTTAGAGTATAGAGGGACCCAAGAGGGGAATGGTCCATGAAGGTGTATAGGAAAAGTTGCCACAGGAACACATTTGTACATAGAAATAGCATGCATCCCCAACATATATTTAAGAATGTAGTGAAAGGACAGGCCTTAAGAATATCCAGATTGACAGCAGAGGAAGATACTTTTCAAGAGGAAGTAAATGACCTTTGTATAAGGTATCAAAATAGAGGTTATAAGGAAAATGATATCATAGATACAGTTAATGAAATACAACTGGGAAACCATACTTCTCACATAGAGAGGAAATAAAATCAGAATTTAATCATTTTGCCTTTAATAAAGTGAAGGTATCTACTAGTTACACAAGTAATGTAAAAGTTATGCAAGATGTGGTAAGGAAATATTGGCCAGTACTGACACATGAACCCCGAATTAGGAAATTGTAGGGGATGAACCCAGCTTCCTATTCAAAAACAAGAAATGCCTGAAAAGACTATTTTGTTATGGACCCAAGAAGGATGTATCCATGGGGGAACATCAAGGAACTATACCATGTGAAAATTGTAATCAATGTGGGTGGATAGATATAACTAATAAATTCAAACATCCTGACACAGGTAAGGAATACACATTTAAGGTTACAGCTAATTGCTGCACTAAAAATGTATATTTAGCGGTTTGTGGTCTTTGTTCAGGATACTATGTAGGAAAAACAGAGAATTTAGATATAGGATAAGAGAACATCTTTTGGGTATTAGGAACAGGGATAAATCAAGTTCATGCTTATAGAAATGGTGAATGAGAATGAGAGCGGGGGGATATCAGTAACAGGACAGAGACTTCAGAAGCGAGATGGATCATTTGATTGCAGGCTGACAGGGGCAGTAGCTTAAATGACATTCCCCTGAAGCCTATTTTGAAGAATAGGAGCCTTCATAAATAATAGGATGTATTTTATTTTTATTTTTGTTTTCATGCTTATGATTATCATGTATTTTATTGTTAATGTGCATTTTTATTGTTAGTGAAAATTTTAGTAGTATCTGTATGGCATATATAGACTTTATACATCTATTTACATATGATCTGATATACATTTGTGTATATAATTTTGGGACTATCATGAGTCTGTGATAATAAAAGATAGTTTATAGAAAGTCTATAAATTTGTTTCAAACATGGTTTTGTCTATATAAGCACTTAGAAAGACAAACCCCGGGATTCATGAAGCTTGCACCAGGCACAGGCGTAGCGTAGGTGGTATAACGCCAAACATGGCCGCCGAGCGATTCAGGTACGATCCAATTCCACGTGCACTACCGGTGTATGCCAGATCTGCGCAGCCCTCGGCTTAGGTATGCTAATCACCCCATGTGCAGTGCTGCACTGTGCAAATGAAGGTACATAGTGATTCATGAAGTGGTGCAGGCATAGCGTAAGCCCACAAAAATGTAAACCAAAAAACATGGTTTACATTTTTCTAAACAGAACATCGGAGCTAGGAAAGCGGACCAGACTCATGTATTACAAAGTTAACATATGCCAATGGCTAAATATACAGCCAATGGCATAAGAAAAGATGCACAACACCTAAAAAACAACATTTAATGTCATGCCCACAGTAACGCAAAGTACAACTGCAGGGCATGTGTGCGCAAATGGGAACACAAAGAAAATATATACAAATGTCATAAAATTGCAAAGTAATACAAATCATGATTTCACCATAATACTCAATGGTATGCATGGTACACCACAACCAAGCTGCAAGGGTTGCTAAGGGTCTGTGACAGTGTTTGGCACGGTAACTAGGAATTAGTAGTCAATGCCATGCAAATGAGGCAGGTAATAGTGAATCGCAAACATCCCACCGGACTAAGGATGTACCATACGGCACAACACTGAGGAGTGGCTTAGAGGTATACATGACATCAGCAGTGGGGTGTGCCACCATAGCTGTAAGCACATTGGAGCAATGCAAATCTGGCCTGGCCGTTGCTAAGCAAAGCCACAGGACAGGGGTGGGGAGGTAGTTATAGCATCGTTTAGCTGAGAGCACATATGGTGCCCGAAAGCGCATGTGTACGGGGAGGAAAACGTGCCCGAAACCCGGTAAGCTGACGCATGTGCCGCACACCATAGCTCAAACAGGAAGGTCAGGGGAAGAAAATAAGGAAATGCTGCAGTAGGGTAATTGGAGTACAACTGAGCAATTAACACCTATTAACTCACAGCGGGCAATCGACGGCAGCTGACAAGTCTGCTCGCAGCAACCTGCAAAACAGGATAGGAGAGGTGTCTGATTGCAAAGAAAAGAGAACTGTCATAGCAGAGCAAAGCAAACCTGCAGTAGACCGGCCATAGAACACATTATGCAAGATAAGCCAGATGTAGGAAAGTACAAATGAAAGCAGGCTGCTGGATGCATGCCAGAAAATGGGAGGTGAAACATGAAAAAATGTAAAGGGAAGGGCAAGAGGTAATCCACAGCAGCCAAATGTAATTCAACACCAAAGGCACCACAATAGTAGTTCCTGTCATAAAACACATAAGATACCCTGTAGCTACGATCGTACATACACACCCTATGACATCATCGGTGTTCACAGTACAATAGTATAAAGAGTGAAAGCACCCCACACACACCTGTGTATTCCCAAACACTGCACCATAGGTGTAAACATATGGGGAACTTTTACAATGTACATGTTGGGAGCTGCCATAGCTGTGATTCATCACCATGTGTTAGAGACTGACGGTGATGTGGAGGATGATACTGACAACCACCACAGGCCCCCAAGGAGGAGAAGAGTGTTCAGACCAAGGGTAACCTAACAGGGGCTACTTGATCTGGAGATAGTAGAGCGTTACAGGGTGGACAGGGACATCTTACAGCAAATAGTTGAGCTGTGCCGGCCATGCCTGAGATCCAGAAACAACAGAGGGGAACCCATCCCAGTGGACACGAAGGTATGTTTAAGCTTGCGAATACTAGCCACAGGTACCTTTCAAAGGCCAACTGGAAATATAATGGGGATCTCACAGGCATCAGCATCCAGGGTACTACACCAGTTCCTGGATGCCATGTTACCACATGCCAATGAGCATATATACTTCCCCAAAACTCAGGAGGAGTTGGCCAGCAATATGCGTCTCTTCCACCATATGGCACACTACCCGGAGGTACTGGGTGCGATAGACTGCATGCACATACATATCAAGTCACCACCTGGTGAGCATGGTAGGTGCTACATAAACTGCAAGGGATGCCACTCCATCAACTGCCAGGTCGTGTGCAATGCCCAGGGCATTATCATGGATGTGTGTGCAGGCAGCCCTGGAAGCTACCATGACTCCCACATCTGGCATGCCTCACAGCTGTATCAGGTATTTGTCAGGGGGGACATCCCACATGGCCACCTTGTGGGGGATGCTGGCTATGCACTGGAGCCATGGATGATGACTCCCATCAGAAATGCACACACACCCATGCAAGAACGCATAATGAGGCACATGCACAAACCAGAATCATCATAGAGCGTGTGTTCGGGATGCTGAAATCACGGTTCTGTTGCTTGGACATATCTGGTGGAGCCTTGCAGTACTCTCCAGGCACTTGTGCCCACATCCTCATAGTATGTGCCATGCTACATAATATGATCCTGCAGAAACAGCTGCAGCAGGGACAAAATGGTGAAGGCCCTCACAGCCCACCGCAATTGCCAAGGCCATCACAGGCACAGAGGGATTCAGACCACGAACACCCTGTTCCAGCCCCAGTAGGCAGATGGAGGTGTGCCCAATATGCCTATGCCTTGGCAAAGAGGGAACGTATAGCACATACTCTGACAGTGTAGACCCCTATGGACTGACACACCTCTCCACCTGCACACACAGTAAAATGGATGGCACACACACACACGACCACCTGTAAATTGTAATGTATAGGTGACCTATTGTGTGAATCCTACATAGGCAGCCCTCAACCATTGTGCACACAAAAGCTATTGGAACAAGGAATGTCAACACCTGAACAGTACACGCACCTATCAGCATATGTTGGTACTGTGTGTATAGGTTCCTAGGTACATCGGTAGGTACACGCCCGATTGTCAGAGGCCATTCATCAATCGAGACAAACAGTGTCTGCTGTCGCCACCACATCGAGTAACCAACTGTCACTCAGTGGAGCAGAGCCAGTTGCGGGATCCATGTGTGTAATCACTGTACCCCACACACTCTGCATGGATTCCCTGGTGTGTTAATGAGGGGCTCCATATAATGTAATCATGGATGTAGTGGCAAAGTATGGGGTGTACCCATGACAGGTATCTGTCACCCCAGCATGCTCCACCTACAGTTGTGTGAAGGTGTAGCACATTGTAGCACATTATAGTGTGTGGCTCACTGTGACATACATACCCAATGCTGGAGCACATCCGTTAAACATCACTTGGACATACCATTAATAGGTCTCATCCATATGTAAACTAACTGAGTTACCCATTTGATCACAGTATGGAGTAACAGCCATAGTACAGTCCACATACAAAATGCCATAACACGTGTACAAATCCCAGATGCCTAAGTGGTAAATGCAGTGACTGTCGTGCATGTTCCCGGTCCCACGTCCTGCAAGGGATGTAACGTAATCCCGAAGGCACGAATAATGCATGTTGGATGCAGGTCATCAGATCATGTTTAGCACATGTTAGTGGGAATATGCATTGCCCAGTGCTGGTAAGCGTCGTTTAAATATGACTATACGGATATGCGCAAAACAGGGCTAAGCTTCTCTGAATATTGCGCAGATCACGGTCAATGATGTCCAGAACAGGTGAAACCAGCATTATTCACCCCTGTACTAATAGTGCCTGCTCTGAAGGGTAAGATGACCACTGCCAGGAGTAGAACACACAATCATGTACACAATCGCCTAACACTAAGCTACCCAAGATGTACCAACGGCAGGTGTGTAATGTGACAGGTTCAAATACAAACGTGTGGAGTCCAGGTAACAGTATACACTGACATGTACACAATGAAAGGTGTATTCTGCCTGTCACTCTCTCTGTCATGTATATATATATATATATATATATATATATATATATATATATATATATATATATATATATATATATATATATACATATATATATATATATATATATATATATATATATATATACATATACATAATAGAGATAGAAAGGGTGATAGAGAGATATATGTTGATATATACGGATTCACCTATATCTGCAAATATGTAGATAGGTCAACGACATGTACACAACCATGGAGGTACAAATAAATGGGATACTGCCAGCTATGGAATGTGTCACATACCGACACGCATAATCATGAGGCTGAAAGACCGAAAAAACACAGTACCGGAACACTAGAACCGCGTGTAATATTATCACGATATTAAGGGACATTAGGTATCGCTGCCGGTGTTGCGGTCCACGTAGGTACTGTGTTCAGCTGTGTTTGTGATTTCTGTAGTCTGTGTATTTGTGTGTTGAGGGTGCCATGTGCATTTCCATGGGACTGTAATGTGTGTGTGTGTGTGTGTGTGTGTTTGCATCGTGTGTCTGCTAGTGCTAACTCAGAGGTAGATCATTACGGTAGGTGTGGTTATAGCTGGCCGTAGGCATACGGTTACCACCTGTCCCACTTTAAGAGGGACAGCCCCTCCCTGGGCAGTTGTGTCCTGACAAAAAATATTAAAAAGGGCAAATGTCCGAGATTGTAGGACATAATTATGTCCCATATATTATGTAATAGTTGCATTAAATAGTTATGCCTGTATCTAAAAAACATAAATGTTACATGAAACATGATAAGTAGCTAAAGTGCTACAAGAATAAGTATGTATTCAGGATAAAAGTATGTGCTATCCTGTGTACTGACCGTGGGTATGTGTCGGCCTGTAAACACTGATGTATGTCCTGCAAATGTCCCACTATGGCTATTTGAAAAGGTGGCAACCCATGCCAAAGAGGTTCGGTCACCAACACAACTGCAATGAGTGCAAATATCTGTGGCAGAAATACACGGGTCAGCTGTCATTTAGTAACATTCCTTTACATATCGCTGTATTTCCGGAGGTATGGAAGTATCAACCTCAACTGCATACTATATAGAAACCAATTAACAATGGCCCAATGTATAAGCCCGTAACAACCATAGTTTCAGTCTACTAACTGATAGGTCTTCAATTAGAAAAGGAGCCCACACACATATATGGAATAAGTAGAAATGCAGTCCCCACAAACCTGTATATGCTATGTACACCCACCTACATCTCCCACACACGAAACAATAGCAATACAGACTGTAATAACATCACAAACATCCACGCACTCAATTACATCTGCAGAAGCATTAACATACCTTGTGAGAGACACATTTGTAAAGGCGCCATGTGAAATCGTAGCTGTTGTATAATGGAACAGATGGCGATGTTACAGGTTTTGTTTGCAATAGTCCCTTATCAGACGGTTGAGATGACAGGTACACTCACATGTAGAACCACATACTCTAGCCGTCACACACAATCCACGGGGGACATGAATCCAAAATATCCGTGTCTCTACAAATAGCAGTTGCAATTCCACACAACAAAACACATACAGGTCGTCTCCCCAAAGGTAGGGCAAAAGGGCAATGCCCAAGTGGAGATTTCAATTATACCCCACTGTTGCCGCGTAATTGGCGAATGGAGTAGCTGCACAGCTGATGTGCATGTAATAATTTACTCAGGAACACCAACTGGTGGCAGGAAACCACATGTTACAGGTATTGACGTATATAAGGATGACTTGCCAGACATTCAAACCGTATGCTCATACCATAAAACCGTTTAAACAGTAAAGGTGTAAGAGAGATATTTATGAAAGTTTGGAATGCTAACAAGGTATGTAGACCACTCAGTATGTTAGTGTATGTATAGCCTGTTTTGTATTAATTAAAAGTATCCGCAATGCATAAAGTGTGAAAAGGTATTATGTAGTGATGTCTGGTTGAGCATAGTAACGCTTGTAAAAATTGTGTGTCCTGCTGTGGGCCACAAGGTAAACATCACAGACACCACAAGGGATACTACATGAGGGCTTTAAACAGAACAATTCCACACCACCCGCCATCAGTGGTAGGGTATGTCCAACAAGTACGTGCCATAGCAGGGGATAGTATATGTTGATATACTGTCACAGTAGGCATGTGTATGGGCATATAACGACAATAACATGCCTAAGGTGGTCCTGCTGTGCAAGTATGCTTTGCATTATGGGATAATATGTAAAATATGTGTAAAGTACAGTATTGTAGGTAGATATGTCAGACATTCTACACAGCATAACAGTTATATCATGCAAACAAAAGGTATCGTCTATTGGCATGTACAATACACAATAACAGGATACATATGGCTTGTAGTCACGGGACACTGTAACAGCATGATAGCTAATCAAAATGGAAGAGCTACTCAATTAACCATGCACAAAGGACATGTGATAGCTTCACAGGTTCATAGTGAGGTACTATGCTGTCTGGCAAGTCCATGTGTAAGCTCAACTACAGTGTTTACACTGGTGGCAACTCTCTAGGGTAGTGTCCTGTCTGTGAACAGCAGAGCCATGTGTTACCTGCACCTCTGTACAGTACAGCCACTGCAGTGATCCCTGGCGTACATGTGTGTCTCCCATCCACTAAGTGAGGTATCTCATAAACAGTGCTACTGAGTGTCCCTGCGTGATGTACATAAGAATCATGTTCCAAAGCATGGTGAGTGTCTGGTTTGGGAATGTAACCCTCAAGAACATCCCACTCATCGTTGCGTTTGTGCACATATCCATGAGCATGTTGCTCTCAGTGGCTTTTGCTTATGTCGCTTATGTGGAGTATATCCATGAATATTGTTGTGGACATGGGCCCTGTATGTTCAGCAGAGGTCACCCCTGAGTATGCAGTATGCAAATGTGTACAGTCATGATGTCTGTAGTTCTGCCGCATACGTCAACCTTCGGAGCTCAATAATCCTCATGGTGTGTTAATGTTGTGGTATGTAAAGCCATTGCTGTAATGTAAGGTACACCATAAACAGGGTATTGTACCCTTGAATGTGTGTATACGTCAGGAGTTTAGAGGTACAATGGGTGCTTTTGTTCCAGCTACAAACCTAGTACAGATAAGGGTGGCCACGTAGAATGATATCCACACCACATTGGCAATATGGTTATCAAAGGAGTGGGTGCTACGTACGTGTGTACTAAGATCCCGTATAATGTCACATGTATGTAGGGGACTACCACCTATGTGATAATGGGTGATTGGTGTAATCCAAAGGGGATGTTCATGCACCATGTGTCATGCAGCTTGAGGCCATGTTATCAACATCAGGTATCCATCACAGTGACACCCTTACGGAGGGAGTCTGTATCAGCTGGCAGATCAATCATGGTGCCTTGTATGCAGTTGTCTGGAAACCTAGTCAGGGAAAGTTCCTCTGTGCTAGCCTGTACCTCAGGGAAGCATATACCGAACATGAGGGGCCCTATGACTGAGGACTGTGGTATGCCAAGTGTAACTGAAATACAGTAGGTACTACGGTATGCTACCCTTATTGTGTGGGTCCTGTCCGTGAGCCACTTTGCATAACATCCTGAGATGTAGGGGTCGATGTGCAGGTGGATGTGTATGTTGTCAATACCAGAATGGAGAATGGTGCTGAAAGCCAGTGAGAGGACAATGTAGGCTATGTGGACCCCCTTACCATCATCAACTACCCTGGTAACTGTATCAAAGGAGTCCACCAGGTGTAGGAGCCATGGTCTGGCCCTACCAAGTCCAACCTGGGTGGCATCAAAGGTCTGGAGCCCACCAATGTTTCTGTGAATGACTCCATGATGATGTGCCCCATAGCCTTGCAGAACAGTCCAGTCAGGCGTATAGGGCAATAGTCCCTCTGGTTCATTGTAGTGCCACCTGTGTGGAGTGTGATAACTGTTGTTGTGTGCCATTCAGGGGCCACAATGTCTGATACAAGGCTATTAGTGAATCTGGTGGCCAAGTGGGGAGACATGTCATTCTGCGGTTTGTGTAAATCACAGCCTGTGATGTTGGACAGTCACATGGAATATGTGTTCCAGGCCATAGAGAGTGCAGGTTGGAACTGTGTAGTTGTGACCGCAGGGACCCAGCAATGTTCCTGCATGGATTATGGCCCTGTAGGGAGTGAGAGGGTGTAAAGTTAGCAATGAGCCCATCCGCCAGGATGTTGCCAACATCACTCGGTTTTGTAATGTTCCTGAGTAACAGTCGTATGTCAGAGCAGATGTGGGTATTGCCATTGACTACTGACATACCTCCATAATGCTTTGTGGTACACCCTGGAATGTGTCACAGTAATGTTTATGTAGCTAGGTTTGGAGGATGTGATAAGGGATCCCGGAGCCCTACTGAGGCTGACCAGTGAGCTACCCCAGCCATGGCCTTGTACTCAACTTTGCAACAGCCTCCACCTTTTGTTGTACATTATGTCCATGGAACTGGACCCCCAGAGTGACTTCCATTATCTGGTGGGTACCATCATGGCTCTGTTTTGAATAGCATGATCCATGCAGTCGTGTAAGTGCTAATGAAGTGCACTGGGGTATGTTTCAGCATTTGTATGCGCACTGTCCATCTGCACGGGTGTTATGACGTTTACTACTGCTGTCATAAGACGTCTGTAGTAGGCATTGTACTAATCTTGTACTGTGTATGCTGTGAAGGGTGTGGTGCCGGGATGTGGATAACAAGGGTGATTAGCATATGTTCAGAAACTACCGAGAGGATTACCACATGTGTGGAACACCAGTGACATGTTGGTAATGTCCATA
This sequence comes from Protopterus annectens, assembly GCF_019279795.1. Taxonomy (NCBI): domain Eukaryota; kingdom Metazoa; phylum Chordata; order Ceratodontiformes; family Protopteridae; genus Protopterus; species Protopterus annectens. The sequence continues at coordinate 511,692,695 of NC_056744.1, forward strand.
ATGTCCATGTCTAGGATATTGTTGGTCTTGGTGGTGGTGAGTATGGGTTGATCCAGCCGAGTGGAGGTTATGAATCCTGGACAGCATTGGCCTAATGTGTCGGTACATGAGTAGCTATCCCAGTTAAGTGTGGGTAGTGTCAGTCGCACATCAGTAGTACCTGTCCGAACCCTACTGTCCAGTACACCAAGAAATGAGGGCCGGTAACCGTGGGGTATGTTGTTGAATCCGTAGCATGTTACAATGTGTATAGCAGTTCTGGCCACAGTTAGTTGCACGTGGATCACCTCTGATGCATTGTGCTAAGTAACCAGCCAGGAGGTGTGTACAACATAGTGAAATATGGACACACCTCAGCCGTGGGTGTTCCGGTCCAGGTTACATGACTGAAAGGTGTGGTCTGCTTATAACCTGTCAGTGCAGGTGTGCTCTGAGGAGCCTAGAGGCAGGTCCCAGTCACTGCAGAGATATTGAAGTGGTCCATTATAAGGAGTTCCTTGCCTGTGTGCGTCAGAGATGATGTCAAGCATTGAGTCACATGACCCCATGTTTTGCTTGCCTGTTCCTATTCTGGTGGTGAATGTTATTGGAAAATGTGCAAGACAGGCAGTATAGGAGCAGCAAGAGCCTTACATGTTAACTGTACTCCCAGGGCTGACAGGTGCAGGTCATCTGTGCCAAAGCATCGTGTTTTGTTGACCATGTCATTCAAAGCAGACAGATACTGGATGCCTGTGGAATGACAGCAGAAGCATAGGCAACTGTTGAAGTGAAACAGTCAGTTGTTGTACAGTGGTATCTAGTCTGGATGAATGCAGAATGCTCCCCAGGGCTTGGCCGATAGCTTCTGGGCTACAAGACCGGAGAGCTATTGCATGTCCCTGCACATGTAGTCTGGGAAGTTACATCTCAGGGCAATCACACTAACATGGAGAATGACAGTCAAATTATACCTGGTGAGGTGTGGCATAGGTGCATAGGTTATGTTGCAGAACCAGTTACCCGACAGCTAGATGTAAGCGACTATCACCTTGTGTAGCCTGCTGAATGGGACATCAGTGTGACCGCCTACAGAGTCACCTATGACTGGTGTGTTGGGTATGTTATAACTCCCTATTGGCTGTATTTGATGGGCACACATGAGTCTGTGGGCTATAAGTAATTATTGTTGTGTTTGGTGATGGGGGCTGCCTCTGGTGCCTACACAGAGTATGGAGAGGTTCTGCAAATGTCGTACTCATACTATGTGTGGCCTGTGGTGGTGGAGATCTTGTGAGACTATGTGATGAGTGGGGTGTGTTGCAAATGTTAAATGTCCCCACATGAATGTCAGGTTCAGTCTGGGTTGGTGAGAGCATTACCCCCAGCATGGCTACATATGTGCATCTCCCACAGGCTGTAGTGTTGTATGTTGGGAGGTGAGCATTGACTGTGTACATGAGACAATTGCTCTATTGCCACATGTTCACCATATTCATCATATAGACAGGCAATAGCACTGGTACGTGACAGTTGGACATGCCTGTGTATTCAACCATGTTTCACAAGATATGTGAGTTACGTGTGTACAACAGCTGTTGTAATGTAAGCAAGCTGGAAATGTAAAGACAGACAGTGTACTTGTAAGAAATGAGTTGGAATGGGTGCTATAGTAATTAGTAGCTCATGAAGTGCTCACAAGTTCTGAACAAGTGCTGAGCATGAATATGCAATACAGATAGGGTGTTGGATAATATCAACCCACTGCAACCCACAAGTGGAGACGACAGTCATAATTGGAGGCACTGCACTATTACCCTGCCGAGTATGGTCTGCAAGTCTATGAACCTTTATCAACGTAGATGTTAGCAGTACAGAAGTAGATGACAGTACGGATGATTTCACACTGCATAGCATACCTGTGACAGGTCATAGGACATCATCACCCATACCGTGTTCCAGCTACACTGAGTATACTAGATGTACCTTCGTATGTCACAGGAGTGTTCTACCAGTGGCCTGTTGACAGAATCAACACTAAAAAAGGTGTCAGAGTGACATGTGCATATCACACCAGTGGCAGCTACAGTAAAACAGGGTTAATGTTTTGTACTCCCCCCTCATTGTAGCCCATACCACACAGACAAATTGGAGGCATCTGTGTATGAAAGGATGTGAATGGCCATGACCTAGGAGCAATAGCTGTCTCAGTGTTGTGGACAACATACAGAATGGGCTTTGTGGGTGAGGTGTGTGACATATGTGCACAATCTGACAGCTGATAATAGCATTGTCACCGCTAGGTGAATAACACTGTACCCATTAACTACCACCTAGGCAGCGGTCAACATTATGGACACTGTGTAAGGGATGGTGCTGTGCAGTTCACCTCCCTGAGTTGGTGACATCTCCAGGCCTATTAGGTAGTCATATGAGGCAACCATGTCATGACAGGGTGCCATCCATGAGCATAGAGATCATTGGACAGGCATACTCAGCACTCGGGTGACCAATATCGGATCACATCTCACCTTTAAGGGGTATTGGCCATGTGTGGATGGGTGATACCAGCCTTCACAATCCTCACCTCCACTATGCAGCATGCTGGCTACCTTGCATAAAGACATGTGCTACACTGTGATGTTGGGCATGCTACATGTACATATCCTGATCTGAAAGACATACGTCATGGACAACCACCGTTCTACTACAAGGATCGCCACATGCTGGACAGATCCCTGTGCCATACATGTTACATACTCCCGCCATACCATGCAACCCTGTTCATCAAAGCTGCACATGTCATTTCTGTCATACATGGTGTGATGACCGCATGGTAGATGTATTATTAACTGTCTGAATCAAAAATGTGGCACTGATGCACCTCGCGGTGGCAAAATGGCTGTCGGATACAGCTAGGAAACCTTGCCCATACATGCTATAGTTGATAACCATCCCTGCAAATGACGTCCGGCTAGCCATTGTCCCATGTTTATCACATGTGCAACACAGGCGATCCATGGCAGGATGTTGAACTGCTGTACAGTGCCGTGTAGATGTATATGGCAAAACACATGCATGTAAAGGTTACGTGCGTATGTGTGCATTGTCACTGTTCATGTCCATTAAGGCAATGTATGTGTTGATATGTGACATATACACAGTATCAAAATCAACAGCTTCATTGTGGACACATCCAGGCATGTGCTGATAGGTAAGAACACCAGTGCAGGCAAACAGACATGCCCATATCAAGACAGCATTCACATGTAGTATAAACAATGTAATGAGGTGACACACATATATGGTGATGATATCCAATGCATAATGGGTGTTACATGTGTGTGACACAAACATGTCAGTCGTGTCAGTGTCATGATTATTTGCAAAGATAACTGTGCAGATGTACTAGATTTAATACAAATGTATGTGCAGCTGTATCTCTGTACATCTCTATGATACTGTGACCTGTCACCACCATTATGTCTTCCAGATAATGCCTCATTTACACCTGCCAGCGTACAGCCGCCAGGAGGATGATGTCCTCATCCCGTACCTCCATGAGAACTACGAGGTGTTGTTCAGCCATGTGCCACAGCATGCCCAGCAGCGTGATGACCTGTGGCAGGACATTCGCAGGAGAGTTAATGATGTGGGTGGCCATAACCGCACCTACCAGCAGGTGTGCAGACACTGCACGGACTTGATAAGACATGCGAAACAGCGTGCCACTGCAATCGCCAGGGAACAAGGTGGAACAGGTGGTGGGCCACCAACGCAGCCCCACTCACACACACCGAGGAGCTACTGGCCAGCCTGGTGACACCCTCAGAACAGCATCCACAAACACTAGCTGCCATCTTGGAGGTGGGTGTCTCCCAACCAATGAGCCTGGAGTTGCCTGGTAAGTCACTACTGCACATATGACTATTATATCCCATTTAGTTGCATGTGTCACTGTACAGTATGCTACCCTGTGTATGCACATATGTGCATACTATACGCTATTGTACAGGCGAATGTGTTAACATGCACAGTGCACCCTGTGGCTGTCATACAGTCATGGATAATGTTCAAATTGCTGTGTCACCCCTATACAGGTACCTCTGGTGTGCCGCACAGACATCAGTCCGTTGCAGGTGAGACTGTCATCAGTATCAGGCATGTTAATGCATATATCTATTCGCCATGTGGCCAGTTAACACATGTACACATGATGTATGGTCCAGTCACAATATACAGGTCGCATCCTCCATCATTCACACTGGCTACCCATGTGCAATATATACAAATGAAATGAAACACCTACATGAAACCACAGTATCTGTCATTGCTACATGTGTGGACAGATGTGCATACAATGGTGGAGGTGTTGTTCAATGTAGGCATATGTACTATACATTGGAACAACACATGTGTGGTATGTAAACAGTACCACACAGTGAGCTGGGATATGGGCAGCCCACAGGAGTCACTATTGTGTTATATTCCTCTGCAATGGGTGCACACATTGTGATGTGCCATCTGACATGTCCCAGACATGTAGTGTTCTGGCTGCAATATTGTCACTCTATCCCATAATACATACCCCACATACCAAACATACAACCCGTTGTCTGCATAGCCCTGTGGATGGTGACATATCTGACATCTATGGGTGTATGTCATATGGGACTACACAGGCATGTGAGATAGATGGCCATCACAAACATTTGGCCAACGCATGTTTACACATGGCCATGGAGGATGGCCAGAGACATGTAGCCACACAGTAGATGTGATGTGTATACACCCTGTTGCAGTTGTCCACACATGGTCCAACTATAGCCTTAGTTGACTGATTATACAGTTGATGTGGTACACTGGACATCCTAAAAGCCTGTGCACAGCTAGTGGAGGTGTCACATAAGTCGACCATATAAGATGTGTTGAACATCACGACTGTGTCATAGTATGACAGTAGTCACCTGTACAGCTTCCACAGACATTGGCACCACATCAAGCCACAGATACCGTACATTTCCCATGCTGCTGTAGGACATCACCGTCAGCCATGCACCTTGTGTGTGGTACATCAATGTCATGTGGGACATGGTTTATTGACAAGTCTGCCATGTGTGGACATGGTTGCCAGGCAGCTAAGACTCTGTAGTGGTTGTGCAGGGGTGTCATCCGTAGGTCTTCCAGTGACCTGTCAAACCCCGGGTTTTACATCCGGGTAAAAGTGAAGATTTTAGTAGCATCTGTATGGCATATATGGACTTTATACATTTATTTACATATGATCTGATATACATTTGTGTATATAAATTTGGGACTATTATGAGTCTGTAATAATAAAAGATAGTTTATAGAAAGTCTATAAATTTGTTTCAAACATGGTTTTGTCTATATAAGCACTTAGAAAGACAAACCCCGGGATTCATGAGGGGCTTACACCAGAAGCGTGGCGTAAGTGATTATAATGCCAAACATAGCCACCAGGCGAATTCAGGTACAATCAATTCCACGTGCACTACCGGCATCATGAATCTAAGCCTTGGCTTAGGTATCCCTAATCCTCCCATGCACAGTGCCGCACCATGGAAATGAATGTACATAGCAATTCATGAAGTGGTGCAGGCATAGCGTAAGCCCACAGAAATGTAAACCAAATAACACGGTTTACATTTTTCCAAACAGAACATCAGAGCCATAGCGGACCATACTCATGTATTACAAAGTTGTAACATATGCCAATGGCTAAATATACAGCCAATGGCATAAGAAAAGATACACAACACCTAAAAAACAACATTTAATGTCAAGTCCACAGTAGCATAAAAGTACAACCACTTGGAGACATCTTTGTCGCATAAGCAGAATTCAAGAAAATATATACAAATGTCTTAAAATGTAATGTAATACAAATCCTTGATTTCACCACTTAATACTCAATGGTAATGCATGGTACACCACAACTAAGCTGCAAGGGGTTGCTAAGGGTGTGTGACGGTGTTGGTAGCGGTAACTGATTAGTAGTCCAATGCCTTGCACCAAATGGGGCAGGCAATAATTGTGAATTACAGGCGGGCTAAGGATGTACCATGTGGCACGATTCTTACAACTTTACTGAGGAGGGCTTAGGGTATACACTTGACATCAGCGGTGGGGATTAGCCACCCGTGGCTGTAAGCACATTGGAACAATGCAAATCTGGCCTGGCCATTTGCTAAGCAAAACCGCCCCAGGACAGGGGTGGGGTGGTAGGTATAGCATGTTTGGCTGAGAGCACATATGGTGCTTGGCGCGTAATGCAGGGAGGAAAGCGTGCGAAACCGGTGAAAGTGGATGCATGCACTTTTCGCATAACAAACGGAAGGGTCGGGAAGAAAATAAGGGAAATGCACTTGGTAGAGATTGTGGGAGTACAACTGAGCAATTAACACCTATTAACTAACAACGGGCAATGGAGCAGCGGCAGCAAGTCTACTCACAGGAAACCTGCAAAATAGGATAAGGAGGGTGTTGGATTGCGAAAAGAGAACTGTCATAGCAGAGCAAAGCAAACCTGCAGTAGACTGGCCATAGGAAGATACATTACGCCAAATATAGGCCAGGTGTAGGAAAGTACAAATGAAAGCAGGCTGCTGGATGCATGCCAGAAAATGGGAAGTGAAATGTAAAGAAATGTAAAGGGAAGGGTAAGAGGTAATCCCGGCAGCCAAATGTAATTCAACACAAAGGCACACCACAATAGTAGTTTCTGTCATAAAACACATAAAAGATACCCTGTAGCTACAATCATTTTATACACACCCTATGACATCGCCGGTGTTCACAGCACAATAGTATAAAAGCTGTTGAAAGCACCCCTTTACACAACTGTATTCCCCCAAACACTGCACCATAGGTGTAAACATACAGGAAATTTTTACAATGTACATGTTGGGAGCTGCCATAGCTGTGATTCATCACCATGTGTTAGAGACTGAGGGTGTTGTGGAGGATGATGCTGACAACCACCACAGGCCCAGGATGAGGGAGAAATTATTCCAGACCAAAGGTAACCTACCAGGGGCTACATGATCTGGAATATTAGAGCATTACAGGGTGGATAGGGACATCTTACAGCAAATAGTTGAGCTGGCCATGACCCGCCTGAGATCCAGAAACAACAGAGAGACATCAGTGGGACACGAGTATGTATGCGCTTGCGAATACTAAGCACAGGTACCTTTCAAGGCCAACTGGAGTATAATCAGGGATATCACAGACATCCAGTATCAGGAGTACTACACCAGTTCCTGGATGCCATGTTACTACACATGCCAATATGAGCATATATACTTCCCCAAACTCAGGAGGTTGGCCAGCAATGTCGTCTCTTCCATCTTGTACACTACCAGAAGGTACTGGGTGCGATAGACTACATGCACATACATATCAAGTCACCACTTCGGTGAGCATGGTAGGTGCTACATAAACCCGGGAAGGGATACCACTCCATCAACTGCCAAGGTCATGTGCAATGCAGGCATTATCGTAGCTGTGTATTACTGGCAGCCCTGGAAGCTACCATGACTCCCACATCTGGAATGCCTCCTGGCTATTACATCAGGTATTTGTCAGGGGGACATCCCACATAGCCACCTTGTGGGGGATGCTGGCTATGCACTGGGCCGTGGATGATGACTCCCATCAGAAATGCACACACACCCATGCAAGATGCCATAATGAGGCACACACACAAACCAAAATCATGTAGGCGTGTGTTCAGGATGCTGCAGTCGTTTATTTGCTTGGACATATCTGGTGGAGCCTTGCAGTACTCTACGAACTTGCGTGTTACCCACATCCTTATGGTATGTGCCATGCTACATAATATGATCCTGTGGAAACAGCTGGAGCAGGGACAAAATGAAGGCCCTCACAGCCCACCACAATTGCCAAGGCCATCACAGGCACAGAGGGATTCAGACCACGAACACCCTGGTATACAGCCCCAGTAGGCAGACAGAGGCATGTCCAATATACCTATGCCTTGAAAGCAGAGGCATTATAGCACATACTCTGACAATGTAGGCCCCTATGGACTGACACACCTCTCCACCTGCACACACAGTAAAATGGATGGCACACACACACGAACACCTGTAAATTGTAATGTATAGGTGGCCTACTGTGTGTGAATCCTACATAGGCAACCCTCAACCATTGTACACACAAAAGCTATTAGAACAAGGAATGTTAACTACCTGAACAGTACGCACCTATCAGCATATGTTGAGAATTTTGTTATTGTATAGGTTCCTAGGTACATTGGTAGGTACCGCGCCCGATTGTCAGAGGCCATTCATCAATCAAGGCAAACAGTGTCTGTATCAGCCACCGCATCGGTAACCAGCTGTTGCTCCATTTGGGTAAGGCAATTACCCGGGATCCATGTGTGTAATCACTGTTCCCCACACACTCTGCATGGATTCCCTGAATTAGTTAATGAGGGGCTCCATATAATAATGCTTAATCATGGATGTGAGTGGCAAAGCATGGGGTGTACACCCATGACAGGTATCTGTCACCCAACGTAACTCCACCTACTGATTTATTGAAGGTGTAGCACATTACCTGTGTAGCGGCTCACTGTGACATACATATCAATGCTGGAGCACATCATTAAACATCACTTGGACATACCATTAATAAGGTCTCATCCATATATAAACTAACTGAGTTACCCATTTGATGCGCGGTATGGAGTAACAGCCATAGTATAGTCCACATACAAAATGCCATAACCGTGTACAAATCCCAGATGCCCAAGTGGTAAATGCAGTGACTGTGCGTGCATGTTCGGTTCCACATCCTGCAAGGGATGTACTTGATAATCGAAGGCACAAATAATGCATGCTGGATGCAGGTCATCAGAACATGTTTGCTTACATGTTAGTGGGAATATGCATTGCCCAGTGCTGGTAAGCATTGTTTAAATATGACTATATATGGGTATGTGAAACCAGGTTAAGCTTCTCTGAATATCAGCATGAATCATGGTCACTGATGTCAAGAGCAGGTGAAACCAGCATTATTCACCCACAGCCACTAATAATACCTGCTCTGAAGGGTTAAATGACCCTGCCAGAATTAGAACGCAATCATGTACACAATCACACCTAACACTAAACTACCCAAGATGTACCAATGGCAGGTGTGGCAATGTGACAGGTTCAAGCTTACAACATCACGGAGTCAGGTAACAGTATACACCGACATGTAAACAATGAAAGGTGTATTCTGCCTGTCCTCTCATTGTCATATATGTATATATATATATATATATATATATATATATATATATATATATATATATATATATATATATATTTATATATATATATATATATATATATATATATATATATATATATATATTATACATATACATAATAGAGATAGAAAAGGGTGATAGAGAGATAGTATGTTATTATATACGGATTCACCTATATATCTGCAAATATGTAGATAGGTCAGCCGAGCATGTACACAAACTACGGAGGTACAAATAAATCGATACTGCCAGCTATGGAATGTCACATACCTAATATCGCGATAATCATGAGTCGAAGATCAAAAACATTGCACCGAACACTAGAACCGCTGTAATATTATCACCATATTAAGGGACATTAGGTATCGCTGTCGCAAGCTGCGGCCCACGGTACTGTGTTCAGCTGTGTTTTGTGATTTCTGTAGTCTGTGTATTTGTGTGTGTTGAGGGCGCCATGTGCATTTTACGGGACTGTAATGTGTGTGTGTGTGTGTGTGTGTTTGCATCGCGGTGTCTGCTAGTGCTAAACTCAGAGGTGGCAGATCACAGGTGAAAGCTATAGCTGGTCAGAGGTTACGGTTAACACCTGTCCCACTTTAAGAGGGACAGCCCTCCTCTGGGCAGTTGTGTCCTGACAAAATATTAAAAAGGGCAAATGTCCGAGATTGTAGAGACATAATTATGTCCCATATATTATAACAATAATTTGCAGACAAATAGTTATGCCTGTATCTAAAAACATAAATGTTACATGAAACATGATAAGTAGCTAAAGTGCTACAAGAATAAGTATGCATTCAGGATAAAAGTATAAAGCTTTATCCTGTGTACTGACTTCGTGGGTATGTGTCGGGCCTGTAAAGCACTGATGTATTAGTCCTGCAAATGTCCCACTATGGCTATTTGAAAAAAGGTGGCAAACTCATATGCCAAAAGAGGTTCGGGTCACCAACACAACTGCAATGAGTGCTGCAAATATCTGTGGCAGAAATACACGGGTCAGCTGTCATTCAATAACATTCCTTTACATATCGCTGTATTTCCGGAGGTATGGAAGTATCAACTCCTCAACTGCATACTATATAGAAACCAAATTAACAATGGCCCAATGTATAAGCCCGTGAATAAACCATAGTTTCAGTCTACTAACTGATAGGTCTTCAATTAGAAAAAGGAGCCCACACACATATATGGGAATAAAGTAGAAATGCAGTCCCCACAAACCTGTATATGCTATGTACACCCACCCCACATCTCCCACTAATAATCTAAACAACAATAGCAATACAGACTGTAAAGCCAACATCACAAAACATCACACGCACTCAATTACATCTGCAGAAGCATTAACATTACCTTGTGAGAGACACACATTTGTAAAAGGCGCCATGTGAAATCGTGAGCTTTGTTGTATAATTCTCGGAACAGGATGGGCGATGTTTACAGGTTTTGTTTGGCAATACTGAAGTTCCTTATCAGGACGGTTGAGATGACAGGTACACTCACATGCAGAACCACACATACTCTAGCCAAATCACACACAATCCACGAGGACATGAATCCAAAATATCCGTGTCTCTACAAATAGCAGTTTTGCAATTCCACACAACAAAACACATACAGGTCGTCTCCCAAAGGTAGGGCAAAGGGCAATGCCCAAGTGGAGATTTCAATTATACCCCCACTGTTGCCGTAATTGGCCCGATATCGGAGTAGCTGCACAGCTGATGTGCATGTAATAATTTACTCAGGAACACCAACTGGTGGCAGGAAACCACATGTTACAGGTATTGGCGTGATATAAGGATGACTTGCCAGACATTCAAACCGTATGCTCATACCATAAAACCGTTTAAACAGTAAAGGTGTAAGAGAGATATTTATGAAAGTTTGGAATGCTAACAAGGTATGTAGAACCACTCAGTATGTTAGTGTATGTATGGCCTTTCGTCTTTGTATTAATTAAAAGTATCCGCAATGCATAAAGTGTGAAAAGGTATTATGTAGTGATGTCTGGTTGAGCATAGTAGCTTTGTAAAATTGTGTGTCCTGCTGCTTCAAGCCACAAAGGTAAACATCACAGACACCACAAGGGATACTACGCATGGGGGCTTTAAACAGAACAATTCCACCCGCCATCAGTGGTAGGGTATGTGTGTGTCAACAAGCACGTGCTATAACAGGGATAGTCTATGTTGATATACTGTCACAGTAGGCATGTGTATGGGCATATAACGACAATAACATGCCTAAGGTGGTCCTGCTGTGCAAGTATGCTTTGCAATATGGGATAATATGTAAAATATGTGTAATGTACAGTATTGTAGGTAGATATGTCAGATTATTCTACACAGCATAACAGTTATATCATGCAAACAAAAGGTATCGATCTATTGGCATGTACAATACACTGAATAACAGGATACATATGGCGTAGTCACGGGACACTGTAACAGCATGATAGCTAATCAAAATGGAAGAGCTACTCAATTAACCATGCACAAAGGACATGTGATAGCTTCACAGGTTCATGGTAGGTACTATGCTGTCTGGCAGAGTCCATGTGTAAAAGCTCAACACAGTGTTTACTGGTGGCAACCATCTCTAGGGTGGTGTCCTGTCTGTGAACAGCAGAGCCATGTGTTGTTACCTGCACCTATTTGTACAGGTACAGCTTTACACTGCAGTGATCCCTGGCGTACATGTGTGTCTCCCATCCACTAAGTGAGGGGTATCTCATAAACAGTGCTACTGAGTGTCCCTGCGTGATGTACATAAGAATCATGTTCCAAAGCATGGTGAGTGTCTGGTTTGGGAATGTAACCCTCCCAAGAACATCCCACTCATCGTTGCGTTTGTGCACATATCCATGAGCATGTTGCTCTCAGTGGCTTTTAACTTATGTAAACTTATGTGGAGTATATATCCATGAATATTGTTGTGGACATGGGCCCTGTATGTTCAGCAGAGGTCAATTCCCTGAGTATGCAGTATGCAAATGTGTACAGTCATGATGTCTGTAGTTCTGCCGCATAATGCCGTCAACCTTCGGAGCTCAATAATCCTCATGGTGTGTTAATGTTGTGGTATGTAAAGCCATTGCTGTAATGTACAGGTACACCATAAACAGGGTATTGCATACTTACATGAATGTGTGTATCGTCAGGAGTTTAGAGAGAATACAATGGGTGCTTTTGTTCCAGCTACAAAACCTAGTACAGATAAGGGTGGCCACGTAGGAATTTTATATCCACACCATTACTGGCAATATGGTTGTATCAAAGGTGGGTGCTAAATACGTCAAACTGTACCTAAGATCCCATTGATAATGTCACATGTATGTGAGGAGCTACTCACCTATGTGATAATGGTGATTTGGTGTAATCCAAAGGGGATGTTCATGCACCATGTGTCATGCAGCTTGAGGCCATGTTATCAACATCAGGTATCCATCACAGTGACACCCTTCACGGAGGGGAGTCTGTATCAGCTGGCAGATCAATCATGGTGCCTTGTATGCAGTTGTCTGGAAACCTAGTCAGGGAAAGTTCCTCTGTGCTAGCCTGTACCCTCAGGGAAGCATATACCGGAACATGAGGGGCCCTATGACTGAGGACTGTGGTATGCCAAGTGTAACTGAAATACAGTAGGTACTACGGTATGCTACCCTTATTGTGTGGGTCCTGTCCCATGAAGCCACTTTGCATAACATCCTGAGATGGCAAGGGGTCGACTGCATGCAGGTGGATGTGTATGTTGTCAATACCAGAATGGAGAATGGTGCTGAAAGCCAGTGAGAGGGACAATGTAGGCTATGGACCCCTTACCATCATCAACTACCCTGGTAACTGTATCAAAGGAGTCCACCAGGTGGTAGGAGCCATGGTCTGGCCTACCAAGTCCAACCTGGGTGGCATCAAGGTCTGGAGCCCACCAATGTTTCTGTGAATGACTCCCGCGATGATGTGCCCCATATGTACCTTGCAGAACAGTCAGTCAGGCGTATAGGGCAATAGTCCCTCTGGTTCATTGTAGTGCCACCTGTGTGGAGTCTTGATAACTGTTGTGTGTGCCATTCAGGGGCCACAATGTCTGATACAAAGGCTATTAGTGAATCTGGTGGCCAAGTGGGGAGACATGTCATTCTGCGGTTTGTGTAAATCACAGCCTGTGATGTTGGACAGTCACATGGAATATGTGTTCCAGGCCATAGAGAGTGCGGAAGGTTGGAACTGTGTAGTTGCGGACCGCAGGGACCCAAGCAATGTTCCTGCATGGATTATGGCCCTAGCAAGGGAGTGAGAGGGGTGTAAAGTTAGCCCAGCAATGAGCCACCATCCGCCAGGATGTTGCCCAACTTTTATCACTTTCGGTTTTGTAATGTTCCTGAAATAACAGTCGTATGTCAGAGCAGAATGTGGGTATTGCCATTGACTACTGACATACCTCCATAATGCTTTGTGGTACACCCTGGAATGTGTCACAGTAATGTTTATGTAGCTAGGTTTGGAGGATGTGATAAGGGATCCCGGAGTCCCTATCTGAGGCCTGACCAGTAACAGCTACCCCAGCCATGGCCTTGTAATCACTCAACTTTGCAACAGCCTCCACCTTTTGTTGTACATTATGTCCATGGAACTACGGACCCCCAGAGTGACTTCCATTATCTGGTGGGTACCATCATAGCTCTGTTTGAATAGCATGATCCATGCAGTCGTGTAAGTGCTAATGAAGTGCACTGGGGGTATGTTTCAGCATTTGTATGCGCGACTGTCCATCTGCACGGGTGTTATGGCGTTTACTACTGCTGTCATAAGACGTCTGTAGTAGGCATTGTAACTAATCTTGTACTGTGTATGCTGTGAAGGGTGTGGTGCCGGGATGTGGATAACAAGGTGATTAGCATATGTTCAGAAACTACCGAGAGGATTACCACATGTGGAACACCAGTGACATGTTGGTAATGTCCATAATGTCCATGTCTAGGATATTGTTGGTCTTGGTGGTGGTGAGTATGGGTTGATCCAGCCGAGTGGAGGTTATGAATCCTGGACAGCATTGGCCTAATGTGTCGTTACATGAGTAGCTATCCCAGTTAAGTGTGGGTAGTGTCAGTCGCACATCAGTAGTACCTGTCCCAACCCTACTGTCCAGTACACCAAGAAATGAGGGCCGGTAACCGTGGGGTATGTTACATTGTTGAATCCGTGGCAGAGCATGTTACAATGTGTAAGCAGTTCTGGCCACAGTTAGTTGCACGTGGATCACCTCTGATGCATTGTGCTAAGTAACCAGCCAGGAGGTGTGGCCAATACAACATAGTGAAATATGGACACACCTCAGCCGCGGGTGTTCCGGTCCAGGTTACATGACTGAAAGGTGTGGTCTGCTTATAACCTGTCAGTGCAGGTGTGCTCTGAGGAGCCCAGAGGCAGGTCCCAGTCACTGCAGAGATATTGAAGTGGTCCATTATAAGGGAGTTCCTTGCCTGTGTGCGCCAGAGATGATGTCAAGCATTGAGTCACATGACCCCATGTTTTGCTTGCCTGTTCCTATTCTGGTGGTGAATGTTATTGGAAAATGTGCAAGACAGGCAGTATAGGAGCAGCAAGAGCCTTACATGTTAACTGTACTCCCAGGGCTGACAGGTGCAGGTCATCTGTGCCAAAGCATCGTGTTTTGTTGACCATGTCATTCAAAGCAGACAGATACTGGATGCCTGTGGAATGACAGCAGAAGCATAGGCAACTGCTGAAGTGAAACAGTCAGTTGTTGTACAGTGGTATCTAGTCTGGATGAATGCAGAATGCTCCCCAGGGCTTGGCCGATAGCTTCTGGGCTACAAGACCGGAGAGCTATTGCATGTCCCTGCACATGTAGTCTGGGAAGTTACATCTCAGGGCAATCACACTAACATGGAGAATGACAGTCAAATTATACCTGGTGAGGTGTGGCATAGGTGCATAGGTTATGTTGCAGAACCAGTTACCCGACAGCTAGATGTAAGCGACTATCACCTTGTGTAGCCTGCTGAATGGGACATCAGTGTGACCGCCTACAGAGTCACCTATGACTGGTGTGTTGGGTATGTTATAACTCCCTATTGGCTGTATTTGATGGGCACACATGAGTCTGTGGGCTATAAGTAATTATTGTTGTGTTTGGTGATGGGGGCTGCCTCTGGTGCCTACACAGAGTATGGAGAGGTTCTGCAAATGTCGTACTCATACTATGTGTGGCCTGTGGTGGTGGAGATCTTGTGAGACTATGTGATGAGTGGGGTGTGTTGCAAATGTTAAATGTCCCCACATGAATGTCAGGTTCAGTCTGGGTTGGTGAGAGCATTACCCCCAGCATGGCTACATATGTGCATCTCCCACAGGCTGTAGTGTTATGGGAGGTGAGCATTGACTGTGTACATGAGACAATTGCTCTATTGCCACATGTTCACCATATTCATCATATAGACAGGCAACAGCACTGGTATCGCGACAGTTGGACATGCCTGTGTATTCAACCATGTTTCACAAGATATGTGAGTTACGTGTGTACAACAGCTGTTGTACTGTAAGCAAGCTGGAAATGTAAAGACAGACAGTGTACTTGTAAGAAATGAGTTGGAATGGATGCTATAGTAATTAGTAGCTCATGAAGTGCTCACAAGTTCTGAACAAGTACTGAGCATGAATATGCAATACAGATAGGGTGTTGGATAATATCAACCCACTGCAACCCACAAGTGGAGACGACAGTTATAATTGGAGGCACTGCACTATTACCCTGCGAGTATGGACTGCAAGTCTATGAACCTTTATCAACGTAGATGTTAGCAGTACAGAAGTAGATGACAGTACGGATAATTTCACACTGTATAGCATACCTGTGACAGGTCATAGGACATCATCACCCATACCGTGTTCCAGCTACAGTGAGTATACTAGATGTACCTTCGTATGTCACAGGAGTGTTCTACCAGTGGCCTGCAAGTGACATGTGCATATCACACCAGTGGCAGCTACAGTAAAACAGGGTTAATGTTTTGTACGCCCCCCTCATTGTAGCCCATACCACACAGACAAATTGGAGGCATCTGTGTATGAAAGGATGTGAATGGCCATGACCTAGGAGCAATAGCTGTCTCAGTGTTGTGGACAACATACAGAATGGGCTTTGTGGGTGAGGTGTGTGACATATGTGCACAATCTGACAGCTGATAATAGCATTGTCACCGCTAGGTGAATAACACTGTACCCATTAACTACCACCTAGGCAGCGGTCAACATTATGGACACTGTGTAAGGGATGGTGCTGTGCAGTTCACCTCCCTGAGTTGGTGACATCTCCAGGCCTATTAGGTAGTCATATGAGGCAACCATGTCATGACAGGGTGCCATCCATGAGCATAGAGATCATTGGACAGGCATACTCAGCACTCGGGTGACCAATATCGGATCACATCTCACCTTTAAGGGGTATTGGCCATGTGTGGATGGGTGATACCAGCCTTCACAATCCTCACCTCCACTATGCAGCATGCTGGCTACCTTGCATAAAGACATGTGCTACACTGTGATGTTGGGCATGCTACATGTACATATCCTGATCTGAAAGACATACGTCATGGACAACCACCGTTCTACTACAAGGATCGCCACATGCTGGACAGATCCCTGTGCCATACATGTTACATACTCCCGCCATACCATGCAACCCTGTTCATCAAAGCTGCACATGTCATTTCTGTCATACATGGTGTGATGACCGCATGGTAGATGTATTATTAACTGTCTGAATCAAAAATGTGGCACTGATGCACCTCGCGGTGGCAAAATGGCTGTCGGATACAGCTAGGAAACCTTGCCCATACATGCTATAGTTGATAACCATCCCTGCAAATGACGTCCGGCTAGCCATTGTCCCATGTTTATCACATGTGCAACACAGGCGATCCATGGCAGGATGTTGAACTGCTGTACAGTGCCGTGTAGATGTATATGGCAAAACACATGCATGTAAAGGTTACGATGCGTGTGTGCATTGTCACTGTTCATGTCCATTAAGGCAATGTATGTGTTGATATGTGACATATACACAGTATCAAAATCAACAGCTTCATTGTGGACACATCCAGGCATGTGCTGATAGGTAAGAACACCAGTGCAGGCAAACAGACATGCCCATATCAAGACAGCATTCACATGTAGTATAAACAATGTAATGAGGTGACACACATATATGGTGATGATATCCAATGCATAATGGGTGTCACATGTGTGACACAAACATGTCAGTCGTGTCAGTGTCATGATGATTTGCAAAGATAACTGTGCAGATGTACTAGATTTAATACAAATGTATGTGCAGCTGTATCTCTGTCACATCTCTATGATACTGTGACCTGTCACCACCATTATGTCTTCCAGATAATGCCTCATTTACACCTGCCAGCGTACAGCCGCCAGGAGGATGATGTCCTCATCCCGTACCTCCATGAGAACTACGAGGTGTTGTTCAGCCATGTGCCACAGCATGCCCAGCAGCGTGATGACCTGTGGCAGGACATTCGCAGGAGAGTTAATGATGTGGGTGGCCATAACCGCACCTACCAGCAGGTGTGCAGACACTGCACGGACTTGATAAGACATGCGAAACAGCGTGCCACTGCAATCGCCAGGAACAAGGTGGAACAGGTGGTGGGCCACCAACGCAGCCCCACTCACACACACCGAGGAGCTACTGGCCAGCCTGGTGACACCCTCAGAACAGCATCCACAAACACTAGCTGCCATCTTGGAGGTGGGTGTCTCCCAACCAATGAGCCTGGAGTTGCCTGGTAAGTCACTACTGCACATATGACTATTATATCCCATTTAGTTGCATGTGTCACTGTACAGTATGTTACCCTGTGTATGCACATATGTGCATACTATACGCTATTGTACAGGCGAATGTGTTAACATGCACAGTGCACCCTGTGGCTGTCATACAGTCATGGATAATGTTCAAATTGCTGTGTCACCCCTATACAGGTACCTCTGGTGTGCCGCACAGACATCAGTCCGTTGCAGGTGAGACTGTCATCAGTATCAGGCATGTTAATGCATATATCTATTCGCCATGTGGCCAGTTAACACATGTACACATGATGTATGGTCCAGTCACAATATACAGGTCGCATCCTCCATCATTCACACTGGCTACCCATGTGCAATATATACAAATGAAATGAAACACCTACATGAAACCACAGTATCTGTCATTGCTACATGTGTGGACAGATGTGCATACAATGGTGGAGGTGTTGTTCAATGTAGGCATATGTACTATACATTGGAACAACACATGTGTGGTATGTAAACAGTACCACACAGTGAGCTGGGATATGGGCAGCCCACAGGAGTCACTATTGTGTTATATTCCTCTGCAATGGGTGCACACATTGTGATGTGCCATCTGACATGTCCCAGACATGTAGTGTTCTGGCTGCAATATTGTCACTCTATCCCATAATACATACCCCACATACCAAACATACAACCCGTTGTCTGCATAGCCCTGTGGATGGTGACATATCTGACATCTATGGGTGTATGTCATATGGGACTACAGGCATGTGAGATAGATGGCCATCACAAACATTTGGCCAACGCATGTTTACACATGGCCATGGAGGATGGCCAGAGACATGTAGCCACACAGTAGATGTGATGTGTATACACCCTGTTGCAGTTGTCCACATGGTCCAACTATAGCCTTAGTTGACTGATTATACAGTTGATGTGGTACACTGGACATCCTAAAAGCCTGTGCACAGCTAGTGGAGGTGTCACATAAGTCGACCATATAAGATGTGTTGAACATCACGACTGTGTCATAGTATGACAGTAGTCACCTGTACAGCTTCCACAGACATTGGCACCACATCAAGCCACAGATACCGTACATTTCCCATGCTGCTGTAGGACATCACCGTCAGCCATGCACCTTGTGTGTGGTACATCAATGTCATGTGGGACATGGTTTATTGACAAGTCTGCCATGTGTGGACATGGTTGCCAGGCAGCTAAGACTCTGTAGTGGTTGTGCAGGGGTGTCATCCGTAGGTCTTCCAGTGACCTGTCACATGACACAGCATGGTTTGGTGTGTATACACCTCAGCAACGTGGGTCACAATCCACAGTTATGTCATGTGAATGCACGCAGTTATGGCTATGCAATGTGTGAATATTACACACTGTATAGCAATATAAACACCTCATGATGCCATGCAATGGCACAGTGTCTGTACTTCACACTGTATAGCAATGTCGATGCCTCACACTACCCTTCCATGCTCATGCACATTTGCTAAACATGCATTCTATCCGTAGGGCATACAGACAACACTGCAATGTGATACCCATTACAATGCTGTACATGTGTCAGGACACCATTGTATCAGACATGTATGCATGTCAATGCACACGTCAGCAGATTACATGTCAAGGTCACTTCAGCCATGTGTACTGTTAACCTGTGCTGGTCCACATGGTGGATCACAGGGATGCATGCTTACTACCATGATTGTGTGAACTGCATGGCTACTGATATGACACCTGCTTGCTGTTGTGTGCAACCCAGGGAGGTATGCTAACTACCACTATTAATGTCTGAGCTGCATGCCGTCTGCTGTATCACATGCATGCTGCATGCCGTCTGTCAAATCACATGCATGGTGTGTCTATGTGTGTGTCTGTGTGTGTCTGTGTGTGTGTCTGTGTGTGTGTGTCTGTGTTTGTGTCTGTGTCTGTCTGTGTGTGTGTGTGTGTGTGTGTGTGTGTGTGTGTGTGTGTCTATTGTAATGTAGAGTCTTTCTTTGCATTTACAGGTGATGTAGGTGCGTTACCCTCCTGCGGTCCATCTGACATTAGTGTCCCCACAGATACTAGCAGTGATGAACATATGCATGAGGTACAGGCAGGGTTGTCATGGGCTGAATCTGTGCCAATGGTTGCCATCCCAGCTATGTCCCCCTCTTCCCCGCACACAGTTCTCATGCCAACACATACCCCATCATCAGTGGCCATAGAGGAAGGACAGTCAGCGTGTGTTAGCTTGGAACAGGAATGTGTGGTGGCTGCAGAAGGTGTGTCTCCACACTATGGTGTCAGTGTAATGACTGCAGATGTGCCACACAGGCATGTGGCCAGTGCTGCTCGTAGGAGGACCTCTGGCAGACATGCACCTATAGGACAGAGTGCAGCAGCTGGTGTCACCAGACGCATGTTCCAGACTGTAATGGTGGCACAGGCACATGCTGAATGGCAGAACAGAGAAGGGCAGAGGCTTCAGAGGGCTGTTATCCGTACTCTAAATGACAACATCCAGGCATTGGCAAATGCTTAACAGCAGATTGCTGATGTTCTGGACAGGCGATTGGGTGACATGGTCGGAATCCTTGACTGTGGCATGGCAATCCACGAGTGTGAGCTGTCTGTGCTGGAACATCTGGTAGGAGTGAGGCATAGGCCACGTGGATGTAGGCCAGCTACACCACCTAGTGCAGGTCAACGTGAACGAGCCACCTCATATGCCCACTCCCATAGTGCCGGTAGCAGTAGCAGTGCAGCTGGTGCTGCGCTGTCAACACCAGGACACAGCAGGCCACGTGGACATGGCCCTGGACGTTCCCAGTGGGGACACGGTTCCAGTGGACATATGTCTTCGGACAGTAGCCAATCTGTACCTCAGAATGGTAGTGCCCGTGCAATCCCTGGCAGGCACAGGTGACCTGGCCATGGCCAGACACAGTGAGCTGTACATCCTGGTCTATACAATCAGGAGCTGTCAATAATACCCCTGTGTAGGCCTGAAAAAAGGCAGAACTGTGTGCACTCATACACGCACACAGCAAAAACATCTGTAGGGCACCGCAACACCCACATGCATAACGGCCACACATGTCCAATCAGATCACCGGCCCTCACCCACACACAATGTCATCCACTGGTGCAGCCTATGCCCCTGGCAAACATTAGCACCCTGTGCATATGATGATGCCTGTGATGCATCCGTGTCATCCACACCATCGATGCAGGGACATGCTCAAATGGTCTGATGCACAGGGTGAACAGAATAGTGAGAGAAGTGTATATTATATTAGTTGTGTACTGTTGACACGCACCAGACATACCATGTAGTACAAGTTTATAATGCATTGTTATATGTTCACAGTATGTGTCTTGGTAACAACAGTAACAGCATGTTGGTAATGATGCTCTGGTTCCCTTCTTATGGTCTACTTGCATGTGCCAACATGTAGCAGTGTTTGCAGTTTCCCATGTGTAAATGTGGAGTACTCACAGGCATGTAAGGCAATACCAGAATGCTATACGTAGCCTCAACCTGACTGTTAGAAAGGCTACAATACCACAGATGTCCACACATCTACTGATCCAGAAGCATGTGGGCTATTTAATAGGCTACAGTGGCTAGAGACGTGACATCCATACCAGGTCACATCACAGGTATGTTGACATGGTGCGGGGGGTTTACACAGTGGTCTGGCCGATGATAACATAAGAGGCCACTTGATAGCATGAGGCCTCACTGTGTAACAGTAATACCCTGTCACATTACAGGATGAAAACACACACAGGCATACACTGAAACACACAGTAACATGCCCACACTCACGAGGTCAACAACACTATAACGCACACTCAATAGAGTTGAGGTGAGGAACCCTGCCTATGTGGTAATCACCCTCACAGTACTGTGCACCCACACAACGCGACACAAAGAATGAACATGTACAGGTAGCCAGTAAGGCTGAGACTGATGGCATCAACAGGGTAGTAGACTGCATCACCATGAGGGGTTAGGGATCCTGTCTGTTCTGTATGGTAGCATACACCCTCACTCCATGCACCAGACAGCCATACATACATATATACATACACACACACTGTGAAGTCCACAAATGTCATTCACATATGGACAGCTGACATGTGTGTGATACACACACCACCCCTGCCTACGTCATGCTTTCCACACTGCAGTATGAACAGATCTCTACAACAGTGTACAGGGGTGTGTAATAATTGGGATGTATTCCCACCATATGTGGCATATGTGGTCACACAAGCAAACACACATGGCAGTACTGTGAATGATTCACCTGCTATATGATGATACGTCTGACAGACATGCAGCAGTATTGACCGCATTATGTATACCAACACTACCTTCGGCAATTGTGCTGCTATATGCACATGGGAGGATGTAAATGTTACAGGTGTCAAGTGACTTACAGTCAGTAACACCCGACCACTGTGTAGGTTTTATGTCTTCACCGTCAAGTAACAGTAACATAGCGTACTGTTTGCACATGTAATGGTAGGATGGCGTGTGACACACCTGTGAGCCATCCCCGGCAAACATCCATCTGCAAAGGTGGATTACCACTTTATTTACACACATCCATCTATACCTGATGTACATTCTACCGTACTGTCAGAATTTCACCATATACAGGTGTCAATGATGGGGCTGCATTGTAACTGCATGTTGTAGTTAGGCACAGATGAATTACATACATCAGCTACTGAACATACATGGCATCCAATTTATAATGAGATATAAAAGTATGAGGTCTTGCCCAAGTGGCTGCTGTGCACTACATGTACATGTGTGTTGGTCCTACATGCCTATCATGTAGCCATGTTTGTATGCATTGCAATTGGTGGAAATGTGTGATGACATACATAACACATGGACTGTTGTATGATATGATGGGTGTCATAGGTAACTAGTACAGAGGGAATGTTTCCTTGGTCAACATTGCTACCTCATGTACTGTTAGCATTCAGCAGCCATGGACCTACCTTCTGTGTGCATGCGTGTGATTGCTGTAGCCACTTGTCTGCATGGAGGACAGCAAAAGCTATGCTATGTACATATGTGTTGTGTGTGTGTGTGTGTGTGTGTGTGTGTGTGTGTGTGTGTGTGTGTGTGTGTGTGTGTGTGGTCCATGCACATATCCACTGTGATTACATGTATGTCATATCCAATCATGTGTGTTCTTTGGTGTACAGCGACAGTCATCTGTCACAGCTGTGTAAGACCCAGGGCCACTGTTATGTGTAGAGCTGACCTGGTTATGTACAGTGGTATCATTGCATTGCATAACACATGATGGAACCCTGTCAGTACATGTGTAGTCTGCACAGTTGCTATAGACCTAGGTACAGTCCACTGGTCATGAGTCACACGGTGTTGTGGTAATGTATGGATGTGTGTTGCTGGTTCAAGGACATGGTGATGTCTGAGGGCTACATAGTAGAATGCAGCGTTTACCTCTGTAATCTGCACCTGAGACATCTGTGATGGCTCTTGAGTGTGTACTGTCAATCTGTGATGGCTCTTGAGTGTGTACTGGTCAGCACATGTGAGTGGTCTTCATGCACGTGGGCACAGTAACACCATACTGTGCCCTTCCGTATAAATCCTTGTGCATGCAAGACAGCCCTTTGCTACTGCTATGTGTGAGCATGCCCAGTATGCCATTGTGTAGATGGACACACAGTACATTCCAAACTGTGCCCTTCCGTGTTTAGAATCCGTGTGCATGCAAGACAGCCCTTTGCAACTGGTAAGTGTGTGAGCATGCCCAGTACGCCATTGTGTAGATGGACACACAGTACATTCCAAACTGTGCCCTTCTGTGTTTAGAACTGTGCATGCAAGATAGCCCTTTGCTTTGCCTAAGTGTGTGAGCATGCCCAGTACGCCGTTGTGTATATGGACACACAGTACATTCCAAACAGATGTGTGATACTAAGTGTGTGAGCATGCCCAGTGACACCTTGTGTCAGTGAGGTGCCTCTGTGTATGGGCATGGCCATTGACATCCTGTATAGTGATGGTGGTCATCCAGGCAACAGATGTCCATACCCCACGTCAGGATGGATGCCTACATTGAACACACTGGTTGATTGTCTTGAAGGGTGTACTGTCTGTGGTGCGTCTTGTATGTATGTAGTGTTGTAATAGTGCTCCGTAGATAGGCAGTTGTCCCGATCACACCACTGTCGCGGTGTTTGTTCACGTCTACCTTGGCACAGTAATATGCTTTAGACTGCTCACTCTCCATACATTCCCTATCGGGCGTTTTGCCTTTGGCGGATGATGTCATCCACCCAGAAGTATGCCTCTGGGAGTGCTGTGTTCCAGTAATCTCGGTAGTGCGTTCTGTAACTGCGTAATGCTGTAGTGTGATAAGGTAGTTAGGTGTATGTTTGACTCCCAGCCCTGCCAAGTGTGTGTGTGTGTTTCCAGCTGCCTGGGGACAGAGTAATGCATTTAGACGGCTCACTCCACATACATTCCCTATCGGCAGCTTTGTCTTTGCGGATGATGTCATCCACCTAGAAGTATGCCTCTGGGAGTGCTGTGTACCAGTAATCTCGATAGCGCATTCTGTAACTGTGTAATGCTGTAGAGTGATAGGTAGTGCGGTGTATGTTCGACTCCCAGCACTGCCAAGTGTGTGTGTGTGTGTGTGTGTGTGTCTGTGTGTGTGTGTGTGTGTGTTTCCAGCTGCCTGGGGACAGAGTAATGCTTTTAGATGGCTCACTCCTCATACATTCCCTATCGGCATCTTTGTCTTTGGATGATGTCATCCACCTAGAAGTATGCCTCTGGGAGTGCTGTGTACCAGTAATCTCGAAAGCACATTCTGTAACTGCGTAATGCTGTAGTGTGATAAAGTAGTTGAGTATATGTTCACTCCCAGCCCCGCCAAGTGTGTGTGTGTGCGTGTTTCCAGCTGCTCATGGACAGAGTAATGCTTTTAGATGGCTCACCCCCATACATTCCCTATCAGTGTCTTTGCCTTGGCGGATGATGTCATCCACCTAGATATATGCCTGTGGAGTGCGTGATGCTGGAACTCGGTAGCGCATTCTGTGACTGCATAATGCTGTAGTGTGGTAGACTAGACTGGTAGGTGCTCGATTCCAAGGCATGGCAGGTGTGTGTGTTTGGCAGTTATACCGTATGTGTTGGTATCTGTGGGTGGCTAGCTGTGGGATGTATTCAGTGTGTTTTGTTGTTGACCTATATAGTGTCCACAGCCCGCATATTCTGCCAAGACACTGGGTTGTCAACACATATTCACCAATAGGTCTGGTGAGTAACTGTCAGCAGCCCTACTCTTACCCTTGATACGGTCTGACCCATGTGACGAACATAACACACATGCCTTGATAGTAACAACACTACATGATGCAGGTGGCATGTAGTTTCCTTTTCTTTCCTGTCTAATGCATTGCTGTCATGTGGTCCACTGTTGTGATATAAATGCCATATCTACATGTGTGTTTACATGTATATGTGTGTATGTATATATATATATATATATATATATATATATATATATGCCCATGTATATATATGTATACAAATAATATATATGATATATGTAGATGTAGAGGTGGACATAGATGTGAACATATATGTCTGGGGACATCAGCACTATTGAATGTTTGTGCCGGATGATCTGTGTGTGATAACCTGGGATCTGTGTATATCTGCCATGGCGGGTGGTAATGCACATCGCCTGTAGAGTGCAGGGCCACGGGTTGTAGTCGTGCAGACACCAGTTATTTCCGTGTGTTGCTGGGAAGACCATGGGACATCGAATATGGTGATAGTAAGGCACCTGTTGCCAGTTGTGTATGGATCTGAGCGACACTGAGCAGTAGTTATTAATTTGGAGGTTCAGTATGGGTCATAAAGCTATTCATTAGAAGACTATACTATGCAGATGAAGTTGACTATAGTGTATCACATTTATCACCAGGGTGTGCTGCTGGTCCCTGGAGTGTATGTGTGTAGTCAGCCAGTTGCAGGTCTCGGGAATATAGTTGACAGCATGGGAGGGTGTCAGGCATACTGTACGCACATTGCAGAACTGTGCGCCTCGGGAGTGCTCCTGCCTTAGCACACCTAAGCTAGGGGTGTGTCTATACCTGCCTGGTGACATTGGTAAGGGATGACAGCAGTGGTGGGAGTAGTCAGGTGTACAGTAAGCTGCACAAACAGGTGCTGATCAGCACCAATCAGCAGATGACATGGCCAGCCCACACATGAACAGTACGTTATCATGCGAAAGCAAGCAGCATACACACAGGTTTTGTCCACACTTACACCACACCACAGTGTATACCTGCAGGACATTTCACGACACAGTCCAAACCCAAATGACATGGGCTGCAGCAAGCAACATATATACCAACATGTGCAGGAGGCTGGGGCAGTGAGGATGTGTATGCTGCCGAACAACTCTTACTGGGGTGACATAAGACTTTATAGACCGAGGTGACTTACCAGGGGCTACATGGGCTGGGGATGTTGGAGCACTATGGGTGGACAGAGACCTCCCTTACAAGCAGCTTGTTGACTTGTGCCTGCCAAGCACCTGGACACATCAAACAGGCCAAGAGAAACACATCACAGTGGATACCATGGTATGTGTTGGCCTCATGTGTACTCAGCCACAGGTACCTCACACAGCACAAACTGGGGATATC
>NC_056744.1:512073206-512095706 GCF_019279795.1 Protopterus annectens
AAAAACCTGTTTCGCTGTACAGCCGCTTGGAGGATGAGGTCCTCATCCCATACATCCTCAACAAGTACACAACGCTCTTCAGCCATGTGCCACAGGATGCACAGCAGAGGGATGCCCTGTGGGAAAAACTCTGCAGGAGGGTAAATGATGTTGGCGGTCACAATCGCACCTTTCAGCAGGTCCACCAACACTGCACAGACATGATAAGATGGACAAAACAGCGTGCTAATGCAATCGCCAGGGAACAAGGTGCAACAGGTGGGGGGGGCACTCACCCAGCCCCCACTCACACGTATCGAGGAGCTACAAGCCAACCTGGAGACACCTGCAGACCTCCATCCAGAAGCTTTAGCTGGTATTGTGGAGGAGGGTGTCTCTCAACCACCGAGCCTGGAGTTGCCTGGTAAGTCACGACTGCACATAAAACACAACTATATATCACATAGTTACATGTGTTACTGTACAATATGTTATGCAACATCATATGCAAGACATGTATGCACACATGCCACATACTACAGTCTGCTACTCTATGTATGCACAGATGTGCATACTCCATAGTATAGTGCATTGTACTGGTTTATGTGCTAACATGGACATTGCACCCTGTAGCTATCACACAGGTGTGGATAATCTCACTGCTGTGACACTCCTGTTTAGGTACCTCTGGCAGTTTGCATCGACAGCAGCCTGTGTCAGGTGAGATTGTTATTATTTACCAGGCCTAAAAATGCACAGAACATATTAATTGCATGCTATCTGCCATAACACATGTACACATAATGTATGGTGGTCCTGTTAATGGACACTGGTCAGACCTGCAATGTGTCATACTGTTTACCTATGTGAAACAACTGAAGACTATATGAAACACCTGCACTAAACCTTCCAAACTGTCATTGCCAGATGTGTGGACAACAGTAAATACAATGATGGAGGTGTGTTCCACTGTAGGGACAGGTACTGCATATCAGCATTACACATGTTGGGAATACGAACAGTACTATACAGAGAGCATATGTGTGCACACACACTAAATGTATTGGAGCTGGAGTATGCCCATCCTACAGGATACACCCTTGTGGAGTATACCCTTGCTATGAATGTCAAGCAATGTCATTTGCTATCAGACATGTCCATGACATGTAGTGGGCTGATTGCAACACTGCTCAACTATCCTGCAAAACATGTCTCACACCTTCAGCCAGGTGTTCTTCACTGCACAGATGTCAGTATTCCCCATTGTAGGTTCTACATTGAGCAAATGGATTACTAAAGCCACACATCTAGCACGGGTTAGCATAAGCATCCAATGCAATTGTCATGTAGGTGTCAGGGTGTTACTTCTGTGTGTAGGACATTTGCCTTGCAATGCGGCTATATGGGTAAATGCGACCTAGGTATTATCCACACACACATGTAACATGGATGCATGTGCTCTGTGTTGAAGGATCATCGTTCAGTCATACATAATACCCTTTGTCTGCATAACCCTGTCCTCAGTGGAGCATATGACATCTACGGGTGTATGTCATATGGGATAACACTGACATGTGAAATAAGATGGCCATCATAACCATTGGACTGAACATGTGTACACATGGCCATGGAGGATGGCCAGAGACATGAAGCAACATACACAGTAGAAGTGATGTACATGTCTGTACACCCTGTTGTACATTGGCTTGACACAATACAACTATGGCTTTTGTGCAATGGTGATATTGCAGATGTGAAACACTAAACATCATACAGGCCTGTGCACAGCTTGTGTAGGCATAACATGAAACCACCACATAACATGTCTTGAACATCTGGAGTGTGCCACGACATGGAAGCATTCACCTATACAGTATGAAAATACATACATGTGTTGTACAACATACACATACATCCACATCAAGCCACAAATACAAAACATTCACCTTGCTGGTGTCAGACATCACTGTCATGCCTGCTCCTCATGTGTGTGAGGTACACAGATAGCATGTGGGACATAGAGTACTTGTAAGTTAGCCATGTGTGGGCATAGTTGCCAGGTATCAGTAATATGGTTGCAGATGTGCAGGGGTGTCATCCGTATACCCTTCTGTGACATGTGCAATACATTCCACATTAGGGTTTATTGCATATACACCTCGGTGACGTGGGTCACATTCCACATTAAATATGTATTGTATGTGAACATAGTCATGACTATGAACTGTGTCAGTAGCTCACACTGTATAGCAATTGTGAAGCCACATGATGTCCTGCAATGGCTATGCACATCAGCTAGATGTGCAGTATGTCCCTGCATATTTGTAGGGTGGACAGACAACATTGCATCAGCTGAAGGCCCATGTTAGTATAACACATCCCTGCATTTGGACACCATTACCATACTGTAGATTGGGAAGGACACCATTGTGTTACACATGTATGCATGTCATTCAACATGTCAGCAAAAGACATGTCATACTACATGTGATTGGCAAGGTCATATGCCACACAGCAGGCCGGTGTACTGTAAACATTGGCTGGTCTGTGGCACCATTGCAAAGTAGGGACAGAATGTCAAACGTGTGTACAGCCACATGCACAATGTCTACACTCAGCTCAGGGGTAGGCGGAATAATGTTGAACAGACATGCACTGCTTTGGGGGAAATATGCAAGCTAGGGCTCAGGCAAACATAGTATGAAGTCGACATACCCTACTGCTCATGTCCTCACACATAGGGGCGATGGCCAACACAAAGCATCAGTGGCAGATGTACAAAGGTCAGCGATGGTCTGTTAACATGTGGTGTATGTTGCACACACCATGGCAGTACAGTGCAATGGTGCAAAGTGCATGCATTGTGTTGCAGGTATGGGGCATAGGCTACTAACACAAATGGTGCAATACAGGTATGTATGCTAACCACCACTATAATTATGTAATGTGCATGCCGTCTGCTATAACACATACATGCTGTTGTGTGCAACTCAGGGATGTATGATAACTACCACTATAATTGCCTAAGCTGAATCTATAATTGTCTAAGCTGAATGCCATCTGCCATATCAGCTGCATGCAGAGTGTGTGTCTGTGTGTGTCAGTGTGTGTGTCAGTGTGTGTCAGTGTGTGTGTCAGTGTGTGGGGCAGTGTGTGCCAGTGTGTGTGTCAGTGTGTGTGTGTGTCAGTGTGTGTCAGTGTGTGTGTCTGTGTGTGTGTCAGTGTCTGTGTCAGTATGTGTGTCAGTGTGTGTGTGTGTGTCAGTGTGTGTGTGTGTGTGTGTGTGTGTGTGTGTGTGTGTGTCTGTCTGTCTGTGTGTGTCTCTGTCTGTCTGTTTCTGTGTGTCTCTGTGTCTCTGTGTGTCTGTCTTTGTGTGTCTCTGTCTATCTGTCTGTGTGTTTATGTGTGTGTCTGTCTGTGTGTGTCTGTCTGTGTGTGTGCCTGTGTCTGTCTGTGTGTGTCTGTGTCTGTCTGTCTGTGTTTGTCTCTGTCTGTCTGTATGTCTATGTGTGTCTGGTATAACTTGTAATGCACAGTTCTTGTCTTCCCCTCACAGGTGTTGATGTAGGTGCATTGCCCTCCTGCGGTTCACCTGATGTTAGTGTCCCCACAGACTCTAGCAGTGATGATGATAGTATGAGTGAGGCACAGGCAGGGTTGTCAGGGGCTGAATCTGTGCCATTGGTTGCCATTCCACCTGTCCCCCCTCATCCTCGCACACAGTTCCCCTGCCTGCACATACCCCATCACTACCGGCCATAGAGGAAGGACAGTTGGCACATGTTAGCATGTAACTGGAAAGTGTGGTGACTATGGAAGGTGTGCCTGCACACCATGATCCCAGTCAACAGACTGGTGATGTCCCACACAGGCATGTGGCCAGTGCTGCTTGTAGGAGGACCACTGGCCAACATGCCCCTGCGAGAACAAGCACATCAGCTGGATTCACCTGATGCATATTTTGGGCTGTAATGGAGGCACAGGCACATGTTGAGTGGCATAACAGAGAAGGTCTGAGGCTTCAGAGGACTGCTGTCTGTTCATTAACTGACAACATCCAGACACTTGCAAATGCTCACCATCATCTTGCAGATGTTTTGGATAGACGATTGGGTGACATGGTGGGAGTCCTTGACTGTGGCATGTCAATCCTCGAGCGTGGAATGTCTGTGCTGGAACATCTGGTGGGAGTGAGGCATTGGGCACATGTATGTAGGTCAGCTACATAACCTGTTGAAGGTCTACGTGAACATGCTACTGCACATGCCTGCTCCCATAGTGGCGGTAGCAGCAGCAGTGCAGCTGGTGCTGTGCAGTCCACACCAGGACACAGCAGGCCACTTGCACATGGTCCTGAATGGTCCCAACAGGGACATGACTCCAGTGGACATATGTCACCAGACAGTACCCAATCTGGACATCTGCCTGGTAGTGCCCGAGCAACCCCTGGCAGGCACAGGCCGGACACTGTGAACTGTGAAACCTGCCTTGTACAGTCTGTAGCTGCCAATATTACCCCTGTGTAGGCCAGCCACATGCCAGACCTGTGTGCATGCATACAAACACACTGGAAACAAATGTAGGGCACCTCAACACACGCACTTATAACATCCACACACGTCCAGTGATATCACAGGCCCTAACACACATGCATGATGTCATCCAATTGCCTAGGCCTCTGGCAAACATTATCACTCTGTGAATATGATGATGTCTGTGCCGCATCCCTGTCATCCACACCATGGTGCAGGGACATGTTCATATGGTCTGATGCAAAGGGTGAACATACTAGGTAGACAATTGTAGATTAATATTGCTGAGTAGTGTTGACAGGCAGCAGACATACCATGTATTGCAGTTTTAGAATGCATTTTGTACATTTGACAGTATGTATCATGTGTAACAACACTAACAGCATGTTGATCTTGATGTTCTGCCTTCCTCTTTCAGGTGTAGTTGCATGTGCCATGGGATGTTGGTGTTTGCGGGAGTCCCATATGTACATGTTGACTACCCACAGGTCAGTATGACAATACCTGCATGCACTTTGTAGCTTCCACATCACAGTTATATTCTCCCATTTTCAATTATATTTACTGTTCTAATGATCCAAGAGCATGATAGCTGTGTAGTAAGCTACTGTGTTCAGAGCCGTCACATCCATAGTGGGTGACATCACAGGTATACCTGGAGCGCGGAGCGGGTAAAAGAGTGGTATGCCGGATGACAAAGGTAAAGGCCAGTGGAAATAGTGGCTTCTCATTGGGAAGCAGTAATACCCACTGTTATGACAGCATGCAAACACAGACACACCCACACTCTCAGGGATTCACAGACACAGTAACACACACTCTGACACACACAGCTGCCAGTGTTCGGATGAGAAACTCTGCCTATGCGCATATCATCATTATAGTACTACACAATTACAAGGCACGCCACAGAGATTACACATATACTAGTAGTTGGAATGGCCTAAGATCGAGGACCTAGACAGGCATACTACAGTGCAGTGAGTGTATGTCGGGAGGGGGGGTCCATCAGTAGGCTATGTAACAACAGGTCACACCCCAGGGTGTATATGTTAACAGGCGGTTAGTATGAACATCTATGATCGATGATATCAACAGGGATGCTAGATTGCTTTGAGTGGATGGGGGGAGGGGGCATTAACATTTCACTATGGTAAAATACAGCCTCACTCCAGGAACTGGACAGCCATACACACGGACAGCCATACACACACACACACACACACACACACACACACACACACACACACACACACACACACACACACACACACACACACTGGCCTTCACAAAGATATACACCTATGTCACACACATACAGACACTTGACATGTGTGAGGTTTAACCACCTGCCTATGCCTTTCTTTCTACACTTCACTCTGTACTGGTGTCAACAACAGTGTTCAGGAGAGTGATAACATGTGGGATGTATTCCCAACCATATGTGACATATATGGACACACACCCACACGTGCCAGCACTGTGAATCAAACACCTACCTATCTCATGATAAGTACTGCAGAAGTACAGCACTATTGCATCCAGTACAATGCTTACTCACTCTTTCCTTTGACAACTGTGCTGATATATGCATAATATATGCACAGGGGTGGTATTACTGTTACAGGTGTCATGAGGTTTGCCTTCAGAGTCACCCTTACAGCATTCTACATTGTCTGTCTTCCACTTCAATTAACAAAACCTGACCTTAGCAGGTACACAGGTTATTTTAGGACTGGTTGTAACACATCAGTGAGCTGTCCTCAGTAATCATTTATCTGCAAAGAAGCCCCACCACTTAGTAGTCATGTCCAAACATCTGTCCATACCTCATGTACGGCTTACTGTACTTAGAGCATATCACCATATACAGTTGGCAATGTTGAGGCTGTATTGCAACAGCATGATGTACTAAGACAACAGTCACCTTCAGACATCAGACACTGCAAGCACATGGAATCGACACAAACAGCAATACATGTACACATATGCGGTCTACATCAGTACCTGCACTAGCAGGTCAAGAGGATACATTCCACACCTTCCCCACACCATGTGTGAAACATAGCCGAGCATTACACCATAATGTATGTTGTATTCATGTACTGGCAGGAAGCCACCACTTTCACCAAGTAGCCAAGTGTACATATATTACAACAGCACATAGCATGACACACTCAGCATTATTCCATGTCATGCTCCTACAAACTGTTACTTGACAGTGCCTTGGTGAAGCAAGGGCACTGTAATGGTCAACAGTGAGCACATCATATTTGCCACACACACCTCATGTGTACTGGAAGAATGCCAGCAATGTGCTCTGTTAGAGCTAGGCAGTACACTCATTCAGGCATGTGCGAGGTCTGTGGCTTGTAAACATCTCACCCCAGCATGTACTGGCTCTTGTGGTACTAAGGCTAATGTCCAGACAGCACACAGCATGCATGGCTTGCAATTGTTGACATGGGGTATATTTAGGAGCTGTGGCCACACATAGCTGTACATGTCATGAACATATCACCTGTGACTACTCAGGAGCATACAGAGCAGAGCTGGATTTCCCTGAGTCTGTCAATACAGGCCTTGTGTAGATCCTATGGTCCTTTTATTTGGGTATGTTTGTAGGCATTGCATTAGGTGGACATGTCTAAAGACACACATGCCAAATGGGGTGTTGAATGATATGATAGGTGTCATGGTTGACCAGTAGAGAGGTGATATTACCTCTGTCAACATAGATATTGAACCTTATGTACTGTTAGCTTGCTATCTGCCATATGCATGTGTGTAATGACTGTAGCCAACTGTATGTAGAAAGGTAAACGAAAGCTATGGTAATGTAATTTATGCTGTATGAGTGTGGAATGTACATATCCAGGGCAGGTATGGTAAGGTTATATCCAACCATGAGGCTGTTGTTTACTGGTGTACAGCAACAGTCGACCGTGTTAATGCTGACAACATCCGAGAGACCCTGGTATATGTACAACTGAGCTGGTTACAAACAGTGGTATTATTGCATTGCATAACACATTATGCAGCTGTGTCTGTACATGGGTACTTTGCACAATTGATGTGGGCCTAGGTACAGTCCACCAATCGCGGGTTATCTGGTGGTCTACCATACTATGTCATACCACATATGGATGTGTGTTGGCAGTCTGGGAACAAGGGGGTGGATGTATATGAGGATACAAACTAGAATGCAGCATTTGCCACTGTCACCTATACCTGACTCATCTGTGATGCGTTATGTCAGAGTAGTGATCTTTACATGTGAGTAGCCTTTATGAATATGTGTACACCACCACCTGGAATGCTCCATACCACTGTATGGATTACTAAAGCCACACATCTAGGACGGGTTAGCATAAGCATCCAATGCAATTGTCATGTAGGTGTCAGGGTGTTACTTCTGTGTGTAGGACATTTGCCTTGGAATGAGGCTATATTGATAAATGCGACCTAGGTATTATCTACACACACATCTAACATGGATGCATGTGCTCTCTGTTGAAGGCTCATAATTCAGTCATGACAGCCCTGAATGACAGGCACTGGACAATCTCATAATAACAGCAGGACACTGGCTCATTGTTTTGGTTTAGCAGTTGCCACCTGTACCATGACATCACTGCACATGGCATTAATGTGCTTGGTAGCAAATGCAACAGCAAAAAAGTACCTCCTGCGTGGGTGCAACTGCATGGCTTCAAAAGTGATTCCAAATGAAAAAGAAGAAAAAGCCAGCAGACTGGATCCTTGGTATTAAATCCATTTAATATGGACAGCAAAGGAAAAAGACAGACCGGTTTCGGCTGGTTAATACTACACAGCCTTCTTCAGTGTAAAACATTGTAATCAGAAGTTGTCATATATATACCAAATAAAAGTACATGATTGGTACAGCCTAAAACTGCTCATTAAGCCCCGGTGCAAACAAACCACCTAACTTAATAATCCATTTCTTTTCTTTCGAATTTAATAAAGAATGCCAACCTGTTTTATTTTGTTTTTTGCCCTTGATTATATCAATAATAGTAAATGAAAATTTAGCAGTTGGATGTATAACATGATGTTTATACAAAGCATTGTGGACCCTGCCTTTCTTAATATTACTAGTATGTTCAGAAATCCTGAATCTGAGTGGCCTGGAGGTTTGTCCTACATAGAATGCCCCACATGTGCATGTAGCCAAATAAATAACCCATTCCGAGCTACAACTGGCAAAAAAACCTAATATCATACACTACAGGGGAATTTTGACTTGAAAATTGTTTTGTTGTACTTACTTTATTGCAATTAACACAATGGCCACAAGGATAGCAGCCAGTTATAATGTCTCCTGTAAGTTTAGTTTGTAGGGATTCAGAAAAGTTAGACTCATGTGAATGTTTGTAATGATTAAAACAACTGCTTAGATTCTTACCTTTCCTAAAGGAGAAAAGGCATCTCTGGGGGATGATATTAGATGTTTCATGGTTGTATTGCAAAATATTCCAATGCCTAAGTATATTCTCTATAAGATTCTCAGAGTTCCTACCAAAAGTGGTAGTGAACCTGATTGGTTGTGTAACTCTATGGTCGTGCTCCTTATAAGATAATAACTCATTCCTCTTGAGCTTGTTAACTTTGTTACTGGCATCAAAAACATTACCCATTTTGTAGCCCCTACATCTAAATCTGTGTATAAGGTCCTTACTCTGCTCCTGATATGAAGATTCATCAGAACAGATCCTTTTCATTCTAATGAATTGTGATTTGGGTATGTTTTTGGCAATGTGTGGTGGATGGAAACTGGAGGCATGAAGAATAGTATTATATTCCGGATGTTTCCTAAACACCTTTGTACCTAGAGTATTGTCTGATAATCTGGTAACCAGAACATCCAAGAATGTAATAGTCTTGGAATCCTCATGTAAAGTAAAATGGAGACCCCATTTGTTGTTATTCAAATAAGCCAGAAAATCAAACAATTCCTGAAGACCCCCTCTCCAGACCAACCAACAGTCATCAAGGTAGCGTCTCCAAATATCCAGTTGATCCAAATAAATATTATTATCGCTGTTATAAATGAGATCTTGCTCAACATAGGCCATAAATAAATTGGCATAAATAGGGGCAAATGAAGACCCCATTGCTGTCCCTTTAGTCTGCCAGTAACAAGTCTCTTGATAAAAAAATACATTATTTGTTAACATATGGGCAGCCATGTCAAGCAAGAATTCAATATAATCAACTGGATATAAACCTGACGCATTTAGCCAGTATGCCAAAGCCTCCAGGCCACCAGAATGGGGAATGTTAGTATAAAGGGCACTAACATCAAGGGAACACATACACCAGTCAGGTTCAAGTTGTGTCTCAGAGATAATTTGTAGAAAGTTAGTAGTATCACGTAAACGTGAGCATATAAGAGATAACAAAGGTTTGATCTGCTTAGTAAGATAAAGGGACAAGGGTTCTGTAATATAGCTCTTCCCTGACACTATAGGCCTCCCTGGAGGATTGATAGGATCTTTGTGTACCTTAGGCAAAAAATATATATATTGGTTCATCGGATCCTGAACCAGAAGTTGGTGCATAACTTCATTTTCAATAATAGCTGCATCCCTGGTCTGAACCAAAAAATCCTCAATCTCTTTCTTAAATTTCATAGTGGGATTGATGACCATCTCCGCATAGTATTTCTTGTCTGAAAGTTGTCTTTTGGCTTCCTGATCATAGGCAAGCCAATTCAAAACAACAACGGCTCCACCCTTATCAGCTGAAATGATAACAATGTTATGATTATTCTGTAATTCCTGTATAGCATGTTTTTCTTTCATGGAGATGTTATTAGGTTTCAAACGAGAATCAAATCTATGAAAATGTAAATCTTTGAGAATATTGTTTTGGAATTGTAGAACCACAGGATGCATGGGAGGCGAGAACTGAGATTTATGATACACAAATTTATCATAAGCATACTTCAATAAATCAGTGTGTCGACCAATCGCAGCCCTTAAGGCCAAACACCTTGCCTGAAACACTAGTAATAGGTGACTCCATAGTCAGACACACTGATGTCCCACTGATCAGGCTGAACAAGGAAAAGGTGACTGTGAGCTGTCTATCGGGAGCTAGGATCCGCCACATAACACACACACTCAGGTCACTCCAAAGCAAGTACAAATATGACTCCGTCATTGTCCATGCTGGTGTGAATGCCATGAAACGTACCTCCCTGGACTACATGAAAAGAGACATAGAGGAGCTCTCTGATTATGTAGCTCAGGCTAGTATGACCCTGACCCTGAGCAGCATCTTGCCCTCACCAAGAATGATACCACAATACAAAGACAAGATGATCAGCTTTAACAATTGGCTCAAGTACTGGTGTCATTCTAAGGGGATCCAATGTCTGTCTGCCTGGGATGATATGTTGGACAAGCCAGGCTGCTTCACAAGGGATGGCTTACACCTGTCACCACTGGGCTTCCGGATATTGGCTAAGGCTCTTGCCAACCCCATAGTGCCTTTTTTAGGCAAGGCTCAAAAGACAAACCCACCTCCTTAGAAAACAAAAATGGAAAAAAACTAAGGGTAATGCTGCTCAACGCCAGAAGTCTAAATCTCAAGATGCAGGCACTTGATGCACTCCTCAGCATGGAGAACATCGACGTCTGTGCAGTAATGGAAACCTGGTTCAAGGCTCCTGAGAGCAAGCCAGCGCTACCAGGCTATACCTCGTATCATGCTTTTCGGCCCCAAAACCCGGGCCGAACCACAAAGGGAGGGGGAGTGTCCATATTCATAAAGGACACCCACACCTCCAGGTTAGTAGCAACACATGAAGCATCAGAGACCATACAGGTGCAACTAACCATATGCAAAATTGCTATACAACTGGTAGCATGTTACAGACCACCCTCCCAATCTCAAGAACCCCACTCAGCCTTCCTGAAGACATTGGAGGATATGAATGTATCACAAAATACCATCATACTGGGAGACTTCAACTACCCAAACATAGATTGGGTACATTATTCTAGCCCTAATACCCTAGCCCAAAGGTTCCTGGAATTCATAAACTCAAATGCACTGGAACAACTAGTCACCTCTCCCACTAGGGGACAAAATATACTAGACCTGATCATCACAAACATGGGGACAAAATGCTCCACACCGGAAGTATACCCCTCACTAGTGAGATCTGACCACAAACTAATCACCCTGGATATACATATCCCACCTCCACCCCCAGCACAAAAGACCACAGTGAAAAACTTCTCAAAAGCAGACTTCACTCTTCTTAAGACTGAGATGGTATCCTTTAAGCCCACTGTGCCAGTGGATACCACATCCCACAATGCCGAATCCTTCACAAATGCTTTCTATGGACATCTCCAAGAATGCATGGATCATGCAATCCCAAACAAATCCAAGTCCCTCTCCACCAAATGTAAGCATCCTGTCTGGTGGACCTCAGCCATAAACAAATTGTATAAAAAAAGAAGGAAGCTACTGCACGTCAGAGCAAAATCCCATGAAGGGAAGACATCTCTGATCAACATTAGCAGAAAACTACGTTCTCTCATAAAAACATCCAAGGAAAACTTTGAGAGAAGAATCACTAAGGGCACTAAAGATAACCACAAAGCCTTCTTCAGCTATGTTAGAAACCTGAGCGGAGACCCTCAGATATGCTCAGAGTTGGCTCACAACAACAAAGAATACACTGAACCCACAGATATTGCTAACATTCTGGCTGACAGGTTCAGTGCAAATTTCTCGCCTCCTTCACCCCCAAAAGAAGAAATACTTATCTCAGCTGAATGTAATCTCCCTGTCAACTCAGATGTCCAAGTGAGAATCGCCCTAAACAAAGCAAAAAACACAGCATCAATGGGACCTGACGGTATCCCGGGGTGCGTGTTACGTGAACTCCAAGAGGAGCTAAACCCACACATAAAAATGCTATTTAACCTTAGCCTTACTTCAGGATATGTACCTGAACACTGGCGACAACAACAGTGGTCCCACTCCACAAGGGGGGTGCCTCTACAGACCCTGGAAACTACCGCCCCATAAGCTTGACAAGCCTGGTCTGCAAAGCTATGGAAAGAATCATTATGGAACTCATAAACGGAGACATAGGGGACCTACAGACGCTTGACCCCACCCAGTTTGGCTTTGTAAAGGGCAGATCCTGCCTTTTAAACCTGGTTGACTTTTTCGAAACAGTCACTAGAGCCATTGATGAGGGCAAAGCAGTCCATACAGCATACCTGGACTTGGCTAAGGCCTTCGACACAATACCCCACTCAGGCATCATAGATAAGCTAAACAGCTTAAAAGTAAACCCTTATGTCACTAGATGGGTTGCAAACTGGCTAAAGGACAGAACCCATAAAGTTAAAATCGCTGGAGCAATGTCAGACTCAAAGCCAGTCACAAGTGGTGTCCCACAGGGATCTGTCCTGGGACCCATCTTGTTCGGCATTTATTTCTCAGATGTTAAAGCAAACATGTGAGGGCTGTGGCTGACAAAGTTCGCAGATGACTGCAAACTAGGTGCCATAGTCGATACACCAGCAGATACACACATCCTACAAAAAGGCCTCACTGAAACAGACAACTGGTGCCGTAGTCACGGCCTTAAACTAAATGCCAAAAAATGTATAGTCATCCCTTTTGGAAAAAACAAAGTACCCACAAATTATCACATAGACAGCAACCCACTGAGTACGGAAAAAGTAATCAGAGACCTAGGGACCCA
Source organism: Protopterus annectens (assembly GCF_019279795.1). Classification (NCBI taxonomy): domain Eukaryota; kingdom Metazoa; phylum Chordata; order Ceratodontiformes; family Protopteridae; genus Protopterus; species Protopterus annectens. The sequence goes on from NC_056744.1 coordinate 512,086,479, forward strand.
AGTAGACAGTGACCTCTCATTTGACACCCACGTTGCCAAAGTGGTTAGAAAAACATTCTACCTTGCACACCTCATCATGAAGGGTTTCACATCCAGATCCAAGGATGTCATTGTACCCCTATATTCCTCCCTCATCAGACCCATGATTGAGTACAATGCCCCATTTGGTATGTACCTCACCCGGCACTTGCAACAGCTGGAGAGACCACAAAAGTACCTCACCAAAAGGATCAAGGGTCTCCAACACATGTCTTATTCTGCCAGACTAAAGAAACTTCAGCTCTATTCAGTAGCATACCACCTGCTCAGAGGTGATCTCTGACTGACGTACAAGGCCATGTCCAATCAGGATCTGATGGACATGCTCCACCTCAAAAAATCCAAATCCATCAGGACCACGAGAGCTAAAGACTTAAACCTCGGCACAAGTATGAATAGGACATGCTGGAGGGATAGATTCATAACCCAGAGGCTTCCCATGCTTTGGAACAGGATCCCAGTTCATATTAGGCAGAGCCCCTCACTGACTCTCTTCAAGAGAAATCTTGATGAGTGGATGGGAGATCGTAAGTTTACCCCAGGGGTCACATCTGTGTCACTGCTAGACAGGGGCACAGTAAACTAATTCTATTAAATAAGGGGACCTTCACTGTGTCACTACTAGACAGAGGCACAGTATTCTAGATTTATTCTGTACATTTTTGTACCATTTCATGGGGTGGCAAAAGCCACATCACTATGGCTAGGCTTACAAATGCCCCAGGGCACATAGCCTAGTACTATACTATGAAACTATGAAACTATAATTACTGTCATTATCTCCAAAAAATAATTTTAAATTAAGCAATCTACAAAAGGACACAACATCTTGTGCAAAAGTATCTTCTGGTACAAAAAAGCCTGGTACAAATGTTAAGCCTTTATTGAGAACCATCAGTTCAGTAGATGTCAAAACATGGTCGGATAGATTTAAAACATTATGGTTAGACCAAACATTTAGTTCTGCATTGCTAGTTTGAGCAAGCCCTGAATGGTGTTTATTTGCTTTATGCTTCCTTCCACCCCGGTGGTATTTGGGCCTAAAGGGACACCAGGAGAAATTCTTTTGGGAGAGGGTGATCCTGATGCAGTCTGTAAGTCATTCTCATTACAGGACGAAAGTTCATCCGTAGATGAACCCGTATCAGAGATACGATTCCTTAGTATGGATTTGGGTCTTTTCCTTTTCGAAGGGCGACTTGGTTGTGATTGAAACTTAACATGCTTTGTGATAGTGAAGGGGTTGCTCCCTTGGTAGTCAGATTGATCTCTATTGAATTTTTTCATTTTCTTAGATTTCAATTGTTCTTCCAAATTATTGACGTCAGACGCTACCTTGGTAAGATTTTTATTGAAAAAAGGTTCACCCTCAAAGGGTTTAACCTCATTAACTAATCCCAACACAATATTAACCTCTCTGTCTATTACACATTCATAGAACTTGGCCAAAGCTTTAACAAAAAAACATGCTGGCTTGGTGTTGAATGCCAGCCCACTCATTAGTGAGTTCATCATCAATTTCACTAACAAGAGGCTGAATTCTAACTCTTAAACCACGTGGCGTTATATCCTTAGCAATATTCACCTTAAATAATTTGGAGTGCCAAACATTGGATCTTAGTACCCTCAAATGTTTATGTAGTTTGTCAAAAGCAACATTACATATGGTCTCTGAGCCTATCGGCTCTTCCATGTTGGAACCCTCTGAAATGAATCCCAATCCAAAAACCCTAAGGTCCTCCCGGTCTGATGATAGACCAGAGACCAAACTTAAGAGATCCATATATAAAAAAATTTTTTAAGCACTCACAAAAACCAAAAAACAAAAAACAAATGAGGGTGATGCCAAATCAACAATAATAGCTACACCGGCTACGTCAATGGCCCACCTAAAAAATTTTTATGAGGAGACCATAATAGCCAAAAAAGACTTATCAGTACGTATGCTACGTCTCCAAAATTATGAATTCAGAATAGACTATTTAGACATCTAACAAATAACTACCAAGCCCATAAACATGAAGAGACAGAGGGTGTAAAAACCAGATTCAAACCCCATATGAGGGCATATATATGATATACCTATCAAAAAAGGTCTGACCTCAAGAATTGTGCTACTAAGTCCAAAATACAAAAAAGAAGAAAAGCACACAACCCCCCAAGGGAGCAAACCCGCTATAATGTAAACTCAGCAATCAGGAAACAGAACACAACCTGATTACACTGAGTGAAAAACAGCAAAACTCTAAAAATCCTAGAATCAAAACCTGTTCATTAAAGACAATAGTTTATCAAAATAAACCAATCAGTTAAAGTGCATACTGTTAGCCCTGGAGTATGTTAACAATCCTCATATATGTCACATATTATAAATAGTAAAGCAATTGACCCATATTATACTATGCACATGCATCAAAATATGATATAATAAGAAATCATAACATCAAAAGTTTGATAATAACATGGTGCCATAAAGGACTCATATAGTACAGGACTACAGATAAGATAATGGTGTAAAATATAACATTGGATAAATAACTGCCAAGGCAGAATGAAAATCAAAGTCAGCAAGTCATACACAGATCAAACAGGACAAAAACAGTTGGAAACACTTCTTCAAAAAACGTCCTGAAACCCCATTCAGTTCAAAATGTCCCAATATGACTGTGTGAGATCATTTAATACCAAACGTGATGTTTCACAGAGTCCTGGTTTATACAAGACAAGGCCACTCACCCAGGAATATCAGTGAGCTGAAAAATAAATAATAATACAATACATGCCTCAATGTATGAGCATAAACCATATCTGCCTAAATGAATCCAATGATTCAAAACATGTATTCTTTGACCATAAGTCCCAATCCCCTCCAAACAGTTGAAAATACCAGAAGGAAATAGTTCCTTTGCTGAATAACAGCTCCGATGTATAGTCATCAATTCAGACACCAAAATTGGAACCCATCTCCTTTCCGAAATAGACGCAATTGCCCCAAAGTTAGTCAAAAACACTTCTCCAAAGGCGTCCAAAAAGCCCCATTCAGTTCAAAATGTCCCAATATGACTGGCCGAGATCATATAAGGCCAAACGTAATATTTGACAGAGTCCCGGTTCACAGAAAACAAAACCGCTCACCCAGAAGAATCTGTGAGCTGAAATATAAATAATAATCCAGTACATACCTCAATGTGTAGCCCAATACATGTATTCTTTAACCATGAGTCCCAAAACCATCCAAACAGTTGAAAATACCAGACGGAGATGGTTCCTATGCTAAGTAAACACTCCGATATATAATCACCAATTCAAACACAAAAAATAGCGTCCACATCCCTTTCGAAGTAGACACAATTGCTCCGAGTTATATAGACCATGACCTTGAATCGAAATTGAATCCAAACAGTTGAAAAACACAAAATGGTAACCCGACAGTAGGTAAATGATCCGATGTATAGCCACCAGTCCGAACACCAAAATGGCGTCCTCGTCTATCCAGAATATTCAATACGCACAATAATACAAATATACGAAAGTGGAAAGGAAGAGTCCAACTTGTAAAACGTAGTGGGCGGAAAACAAAAAAAAAATAATATTGTTATCATTTCAGCTGATAAGGGTGGAGCGGTTGTTGTTTTGAATTGGCTTGCCTATGATCAGGAAGCCAAAAGACAACTTTCAGACAAGAAATACTATGCGGAGATGGTCATCAATCCCACTATGAGATTTAAGAAAGAGATTGAGGATTTTTTGGTTCAGGCCAGGGATGCAGCTATTATTGATAGTGAAGTTATGCACCAACTTCTGGTTCAGGATCCGATGAACCAATATATATATTTTTTGACTAAGGTACACAAAGATCCTATCAATCCTCCAGGGAGGCCTATAGTGTCAGGGAAGGGCTATATTACAGAACCCTTGTCCCTTTATCTTACTAAGCAAATCAAACCTTTGTTATCTCTTATACGCTCACGTTTACGTGATACTACTAACTTTCTACAAATTATCTCTGAGACACAACTTGAACCTGACTGGCGTATGTGTACCCTTGATGTTAGTGCCCTCTATACTAACATTACCCATTCTGGTGGCCTGGAGGCTTTGGCATACTGGCTAAATGCGTCAGGTTTATATCCAGTTGATTATATTGAATTCTTGCTTGACATGGCTGCCCATGTGTTAACAAATAATGTATTTTTTTATCAAGAGACTTGCTACTTGCAGACTAAAGGGACAGCAATGGGGTCTTCATTTGCCCCTATTTATGCCAATTTATTTATGGCCTATGTTGAGCAAGATCTCATTTATAACAGTGATAATAATATTTATTTGGATCAACTGGATATTTGGAGATGCTACATTGACGACTGTTGGTTGGTCTGGAGAGGGGGTCTTCAGGAATTGTTTGATTTTCTGTCTTATTTGAATAACAACAAATGGGGTCTCCATTTTACTTTACATCAGGATTCCAAGACTATTATGTTCTTGGATGTTCTGGTTACCAGATTATCAGACAATACTCTAGGTACAAGGGTGTTTAGGAAACATCCGGAATATAACACTATTCTTCATGCCTCCAATTTCCATCCACCACACATTGCCAAAAACATACAAAATCACAATTCATTAGAATGAAAAGGATCTGTTCTGATGAATCTTCATATCAGGAGCAGAGTAAGGACCTTATACACAGATTTAGATGTAGGGGCTACAAAATGGGTAATGTTTTCGATGCCAGTAACAAAGTTAACAAGCTCAAGAGGAATGAGTTATTATCTTATAAGGAGCACGACCATAGTGTTACACAACCAATCAGGTTCACTACCACTTTTGGTAGGAACTCTGAGAATCTTATAGAGAATGTACATAGGCATTGGAATATTTTGCAATACAACCATGAAACATCTAATATCATCCCCCAGAGATGCCTTTTCTCCTTTAGGAAAGGTAAGAATCTAAGCAGTTGTTTTAATCATTACAAACATTCACATGAGTCTAACTTTTCTGAATCCCTACAAACTACACTTACAGGAGGCATTATAACTGGCTGCTATCCTTGTGGCCATTGTGTTAATTGCAATAAAGTAAGTACAACAAAACAATTTTCAAGTAAAAATTCCCCTGTAGTGTATGATATTAGGTTTTTTGCCAATTGTTGCTCGGAATGGGTTATTTACTTGGCTACATGCACATGTGGGGAATTCTATGTAGGACAAACCTCCAGGCCACTCAGATTCAGGATTTCTGAACATACTAGCAATATTAAGAAAGGCAGGGTCCACAATGCTTTGTATAAACATCATGTTATACATCCAACTGCTAAATTTTCATTTACTATTATTGATATAATCAAGGGCAAAAAACAAAATAAAACAGGTTGGCATTCTTTATTAAATTCGAAACAATAGAAATGGATTATTAAGTTAGGTGGTTTGTTTGCACCGGGGCTTAATGAGCAGTTTTAGGCTGAATCAATCATGTACTTTTATTTGGTATATATATATATATGACAGCTTCTGATTACAATGTTTTACACTGAAGAAGGCTGTGTAGTATTAACCAGCCGAAACCGGTCTGTCTTTTTCCTTTGTTGCCCATATTAAATGGATTTAATACCAAGGATCCAGTCTGCTGGCTTTTTCTTCTTTTTCATTTGGTAGCAAATGCCCCATGTAAGGTGACAGACAACGGCAAAACTTGTGTATATAACTAATGTGAGATATACTTAGGGTAGCTGTCCTGCTAATAATGACAACTACTAACACAGCCAGGAGAAGTCATCTTGACACCTACACCTCAGTACCATACCACAAGGTAGCTCACACATTATGCTTGCACATGCCACTGTTCCACGTATAATGCCACTGTCCGCAACCTGCTATCAATGTATGCCTTTCAGGGCAGCAAGGTGTGTGACACATGCTGTAGGTAGCATCTGCCTGTGCGACCCAGGTAACCTATTGTCTGTCACGTCCACACATGCATGAATGTCTATATGTAACATATATATGTCAGTACTTCATGTACATGTATGCATGTGTATCACACAGCACAGACACAGATATATCATTTACAGGCCACATACAGGTATCAGGTAGTAAACCAGTATGATGTGCATATATACTGACAGGTAAGATGTACCTAGCTGTAAACCTGTGTGTTTACAATAGGAGTCCATTACAACGTGTTCTGTACATGTAAGTGTTTGAGCATGCACACTGTGGCCTTCAGTGGTTAGACTCAGAGTGCATCCCAAACAGCTCTGTGCGATACCTCTCCACCTGGAAACATCAAAAATCTGGGCAATGGCCTATGAAAAATAGGTACAAATCTGTACGCTGATTAACATAACATTTGCATACATAATTATGTAACTTCATCCACTCTGTTGGAATTGTGGGATATCAACTTTTAAATGCAAACTGAAGAACAGTCAACCAAAATATGATCATGAAACAGAAAATAAGCAGAACAACAATAGTCTTTTGCTTATATTAATATCTGAACTTGTGCATAATTAAAATACAATTTTCTTTAATAAAAATAAAATTAACTGTGTGCCCTGGTTACAGTCCTGTTCCTAAAAAAATACATATAACATCCTGTATACCATAGCCCCTGGTCCTACTCAACACATAGGTTTACTCACGATTAAAGCAATAGCTTAAATATAAAACATGTTTGCTCATTCTGCTCATACAAAAAAATGGGAAAATTAGAACCCCCCTCCCCAAATAAATAAATAAAAATAAATCTCACATAAAAGCTCTTATCCCAACAAAACAACCAAGTTAAGACATCATAGCTCAACCTCTCAAACTTTTTCTTCCTGGAGAAACAGGAAACGTTTCAAATTAGAGACAGTTTTTTTTTAAACAAGGGAAGTATATTAACTTAGGGTGATGGTTAAAAAGAGAGTGAGAGAGAGAGATCAAGAGAGAGATAGGACATGAATTAACTTTTTTTCTGACTAACTGTAATAATTATTACAGACTGTAATCCACCACGTCTTACAAAATCCAATTTTAGGAGATGCTAAAATTACGAAAATGAGAGGTGCACACTGCAGTCCAAGTTTAATGTGACCTAAACTGTCAGCATTAAGTTTTCTTGTTCCAGGCATTGAGGCAACTTTAAAAAACACTGACACAGACAGCTTCTATCCACCTACACTGCTTGGCTGTGTCAAGTTTAGATGACCATTCTGTCCTTACTGGTCTGTTTTCTGCTCTTTTCTCACAAAAGGCCATAGATAAGTCCAAAGCAGCTTTATAAAACATGCTGAAAACTCACCCATCCCCAACCAACACACATATGGTGTTTTTTAGGTTCAGTTATTTATCAGCCTCCAGTTGACTTTCTCATACTGCTGCCTGGCACAGTTAAACAGAAGGGATTAAAGGTTCACATCAGCGAAGATTCACTATTTCTAGTCTTCTCTTCTTCACAAGAGTATGTTTCACAATAGCCACCACTCCATTCCTGAGGGGGGAAGACTTAAAAAATACAGATTGAAGGGTATATTAGTGTTTCAGATATTAATGAAAGGTGCCAAAACAGAACAAAATTGTCTGAGGTCAAAAGGAATACTTTCTGGCTAAGGATACTTTACTTTGCATTATGTCATATTTTAATTGCGTCATTCCCAAAGTGTTTGATTTTTCTATTAAAATAACTGGCAATTACAAGTCAGTTAATAGTTTCAAAACAATACACGTTTTATATTTGTCACTGCTTATAAAGTAGAGGTTGAACTCTTTTAAGTGAGTTACAGTAATATTTAATAACAGTGCCTGTCTGATTTGGGGCCCTTGCCTCCCACATTATTTTTAGCTCTGTCCAGATTACTTGAGGAAAGATGATGGAGTCGGGAGAAGTATGACTGAAGAGAATAAACTGTCAGTCATGGGAGTTTCACAGAACAGCTTCTGCAGAGCTGCACTAGACATGAAGTGGTGTGGCATGACTCAAGTGAAATATAAAAGAAAAGTTCCCGTTTCAGACATACATACATACATACATTTATTTTAAGTTTTCTAAATTCTAACAGTTACCTTCCATATGAGTTTGCAGCCCCACGTCCTGTTGCAGCTGCCTAACACGTGGACATACACAAAGCTTGACAGCAACTTTACCATGGTCATAAAGTTTTTTTTGTTTTTTTTAAATATACAAAATGTTTAAGAAAATTTAAGAAAGGCTGGTTCTACACTTTAACCGAAAGGTTACTTACCGGTCAACTCATATTGCTAGTAGGAAGCCCTTATCACAGCACAAACAAAAAAATGTACTTTAAGCCATCTCTCTTTCTTCAGACTACAATTTAGGAGAAACAAAGCAAATTCTGAGCCCAAATCAGGGATAGTTGAGAAATATTGCAGTAACCCTTGCCATTACAGTACCTTTAAAGTACAAATATTATCAACTGCCATGCTAAGTAGGAGCATATTCAGAAACATTTGCGATGTTATGCACTCTGTTGCAGCAACTTACTAAATAGGGAATGCAGCTTAATCTCTACATCTTTCAGTAAAACAATACACTTTCTGGGTACCAAAATCAAGGTACGTGAAACAAACCAGCATTCATCAATATCAAGACTGCAGACTGCCACAAGATGACTGATATGTATTCATTGTTTGTTGTATGTAAGGTGTGCAAATTCTAATTCTTGTGCACATCATCATTAGCTGTTCTAATTATATGGTTTACACAATGGATTACACAACACACTTAATGAAATTGTGACTTCCCTTCCCTTATAACTAAGAAATATCAACTAAACAGAGTCATAGCCTTGGGCATGTAATTGTGCTACAGCTGTTGACTGAGGCTTTTATTCTTTTGCATTTATAGGTTCTTAGCTTCATAGGTAGGTACTAGGCTATTGGCCCTAGGGCCTATACAAGCCTAACCAAAAATGTACCCTGGCTTTCGCCACCCAAGAAAATTATTTTCCTGTACCCCTGTCAAGCAGAACCACAGAAGTGATCCCCGGGGTGAATTTCCTATTACCCATCCAATCATCAAGACTTTTCTTGAAGAGTGCTAATGAGGAGCTCTGTATGACATAGATAGGTAGTCTGTTCCAGAGTATGGGAAGTCTCTGGGACAGGAATCTATCCCTCCAGCATGTTCTGTTTATTGTGGTGACAAGGTTTAGGTCCCTAGAGCGTGTAGCTCGGAGGGATT
>NC_056744.1:512100706-512140706 GCF_019279795.1 Protopterus annectens
CAACCTGCTGACTATAAGCAGGTTCTACCACACTAGGCCAGTACTGGCATACCGGGGGATAACAGTATGTGTACACAACATGTGTCAGCCAAACCAGGTACACCTGTACATGTTACTGTACATTATTGTGGGACATGCACATCCCAGGCAATGTCCATGTCAAGGACTATAAAACACAGACATGGCATGCATTGCAAAGCTATGGCCATACACAATGGTAACCAGGATGTCAGGACAGTTCATACAATACCCATCTGTGTGGGGCATTGCAGACACTACACCCCTGTACCACACTGCACACCATTGTCGGGTGGTGTGATGCCAAGAATTACTCCTCACCCAGCCTTATACAGCCATCTTGCACAGCCAACCACTACACACCCATGAAGCAATGCACACATGCATGTCAGTACTGGCACCTTGTGTCTGCATGTGGGGTATGATGCTCCCAACCAAAGTCACTCCCAGTATAACTCCCATTGGCATACCGACAGATGTCATAGAACCTCCGGGTATCCCCTGTGGTGCATGTAGTACCTGTGCATTACTGCAGTGTGACAAACTAAGTAGTTTGGGAGTGTATTTGTGAGCCTGGCAAAGAGTGTCACTGTGAGTCCATTAGCGAGTGTGTTTGTGTTGACACCTGGCAAAGAGTGTCACTGTGAGTCCATTAGAGAGTGTGTTTGTGTTGACAATGACATCCGTTCATGTGGACAGTCATGTGTGCTACACCTAATGTATGTCTACTATATCTCTGTTGCAGATGTCACTCACCAACACACATATATATTCTTACAGCACACCGACATGTCTGCTTTGTGGTACATGGAGTGACTGCATGCACTTGTAATAGTAATGACTAGTCAGTCAGGGGTTTGAACCCCTGTACTGGCAGGTGTGTGACAGACGATGCTTAGGTTTTAGTCTCCAAGCCCTTCTCTGATATACTTTGCCTCTGTCTGTCCCTTCCACACACTCTCTGGTGGATGTGGAGTTGTACACCTTCTCAGCAGAAGCTTGTGTTTTGTAAGTGATGGTCATGATCAGGTGATGGCCTCTGCACCTATTGCAGTCCTCTTCTAGTTGATTGCATGTGGAGCAGCTGTGATGATGTTCACATAGCCATTCGCATGAAAAACACAGTACAATATCTAGGATCATCATGTTGGTATTTGCCCATGACAGTCGCTGTGAGTGGTACCTGGATCTGGTGTTTGGTAAACGGCATCACAGATGATATCTGGATGTTCCTCATACAACATACACAGTGGGAAATAGCCTAAAGACAGGAGGGTGATGTGCCAGACATGACTACAGCATGTAAGTGTAGCTATGCTTCATTGAGACTACTGCCTGTTTAACAAGTTGTGTGTGATAATGGCTATTCTGCATGTTTTAAAACTGACAAGACAGTGCTCTGTTTGGGAGGGACCCCCATCTGTGGACTGGTCAGCGTGTGTGGAACCATTTGTTTTATGTGTTACTCACTGAACACACATCTGTGAGCAGCAGGAGCATAGTGTGAGGATTGCAGACAGTACATTGTGATAGTGATGAGTTACTGCCATCGCATCCCTGACTGGACATATGTCACATGAAACTGTGGTATGACAGACACTGTCTGAGGTTCTCAGTGACATGCCAGTAATGGGCCACTGATCATAGCTGCAGTCACAAGTCTTCTACACTTTGTACAGATGTCAAGCAGTATATATGCATGTGTTGTGCTCCCTCTGCAAATGTATACCATCTGTTGTGTTGGGTTGATGGTCATATCTATGCATGCTGTTATAAGTAATTCTGAATGCTGTTGACTATTACTAAGCCATATCTGTGTTTAAACTGCAACACCATAGGCTGTATGGGTTTGGAGATCCCGGTAGAACCTCCTGTCCCACTTCAGCTGGCCATGGCACTGGGCACCAGCACATCTGGGGCCCAGCCTTGGACCTCCACCTCTGTTGGCTCAGCACCACCTTCTGGTGGTACCACCACTGAGGATGGGGCTTGACCCCGCTGGGAGCAGGTCCAGACAGGAATATGTCCTCTGTCGTACAGTCCCAGATGTGGTGCGTAGGGGGCTCAATAAGGGGTTTCGAGGCCAGATATTCCAGCTCAAGGGCAGAGTGTCACATTTACAGGTTGAGGCTGCCCCACCTAGACAGCCCCCAGTACTGCCACCTTTGCAGCTGTTTTGGTGCAGTGGTGGCTGCCCATGCCTGGAGACCTCCGTCCCACTGTTTTCAGCTGGGGGCTCATGGGCTTGTGAATGCTGAACAGCCCTCCCCATCCAAAGTGTATCCCCCCACATGTGTCATATACTGACCCTGTATGCTGTCTTGTCTGTCATCCTACCCTACATATCCTCCATGAGCATACCTAGTCTCCTTCCCCCACAACCTACTCTCACCCTACGGAAACAAAAGGCCAATTGGTTCCTAGAACAACATTTGCCCCATACATAGCTGTCCATTTCACACACATGTCCACTGGACACATGTAACCCTTTTAATATGCATCACAACATACTCCAGTTGTCCTCACCCCTGTCTCTTAGGTGCACAAACCTAGTATGCACATGATTCATAAATGTTCCAGGTACATGTGATGCGGATGACCCCATTGTACACACAACACTACCGGTCCCTCTATGGTTACCCCATTTACCTTTATCATGGTGATGATGTTGTAGACAGCACCTTGCAAGAGTACTGTTCTCGCATAATGATTGGACAGGAACTGTTGTGTTAATGTAAATAACATGCACAGAGTGATGTATATGGCCAATGCACAAATGTTTGCGTGCATGAATGACACATGTCTGTCTGAGAGAGTCTTGATATTACATAGGACAACACCACTAAATAATACAGACATTGCTGGTGTTCCCTTTTCATTCCTTTGTAATGCTTTGTTGTCACATGGGTTGTACCTGATATATATATATATATATATATATATATATATATATATATATATATATATATATATATATATATATATATATATATATATATATATATATATATATATATATATATGTATGTATCTATATGCTGGACATAAACACTCACACATACATCTACATAATGGAATACATTTCCTATACTGTTGAATGACTGCGCTGGATGATATGTTTGTGATAAGGTCTGATGTCTGTATATCTGCCATGGCTTAGTGGTCAGTCACAATAGCTGTGTGTGCAGGGTCCTGGTTTTAAACCTTGCAGCGGTCATTTATTTTGTTGCTGGGCAGAACAAGGCCATTGGATATAGAGTCATTAATGCACATTAAAGCAGTTGTGAGCGGGTGTGCATGTGTTTGCGCGGTGCTAAGCAATGCTAACCTCTGGTTACAGTTTCTTACACTCAGTTAGCCTCTACATTGCTTTACCAGTGTAATACTCGCATACTAGTGGCCAAACAGGCTTACATCCGCTTGCTCCCGCACTTGCAAATGCACTGCATTTGGTGATTGCATCTGACACTCACACCCCTGGGTGGGAGTGAGGACTACGATATTACCTTGTGATGCCTATTACATCGGATTATGTGCCTAGAGTATCAGAAATGGCTGCCCATTAGGCGACAGGATGCCATTCAACTGTACGGAATCCATGGCCTGTCCAGAGTTTGATTCATATTATTGGTGATTTCCTCTTATAATCTGCACCCGTCTGGCTAATACATGGGAATTGACACTCTTCAATACAAACAAGTAATTGGGTTTTGGAACCCACATCCTTCTGCTGAGTCATGCTACTGCATTCCTAATATTCTACCATCTTTCTACGGTTGTCAATGGAATATGTGCTTTCTGTCCCTAGCATGATGTTTATAACTCTTAATTGTTGTTTTTATTCAATACGTGTAATTCACCACCTTTCCTCCAAATGTCACTAGTTTTAGGAGAGATTAAGTGGGACAGAGTTAGAAACTGAGTCAAAATCAGGGACGTCCCTGGAAATCGGGAACAGTTCAGAGGTATGGTCCCTATCTGTTCCCCCAGTGGTTTATGTCCTGTCCAGTGGATGTGCTCTTAGGGGTTGAGAGGTATGGGTGTCAGCTATGCTCATTTTGGAATATTACTTACACCCCCGGGGCGGTCCTAATACAAATGTGCCAGCCAACAGCTGCATGCCTAGGCCCATAATTGCATACCCATAGTTCCCCCACCTGCCACTCCTTAACAGCACTCATCCTTAGTGTGGGTGCAGTGTGGGGTATAAACACACCACTGCACACTACCCACTCTCCCCTTGTCGGGACACGTCGTACATTGTGTCAACCCATGGGTATTCAGGCTTGCACAACCTAATGGTCCGTGCACATCTACTGCCTGGTTTGATAAGTCATTACTGGGACTGCCTCCGATCATTAATTTTTGATGTCCCACAAGTAACATTGATGCCTATGTTTCAAGATTAGACCTGGCAGGTCTCTCCCACTGGTAGTATTCTGCCGGTTGTCAGGGAAGCAGTGGTGTGTTTACTTTTTTTGTGTGTCTGTATGTCTCACCGGCCTAGCTGGGAGAGTGGGGTGGGGGGTTGATGCTGCATCTTACACGTTTGTTTATTGGACCTCTCACCCCCGTATGCACGGCCTGTGAACATATGTTACTCGTAACTGCTGTATCATATTCTAGCTATATACATGTGTATATATACAGTCACATATATATATATATATATATATATATATATATATATATATATATATATATATATATTTACATTATTACATGTAGATATATCTGTATATGTATATATACATGTATATTTACATTTTGCTATCTATATGTATATATATATATATATATATATATATATAAAAATATATATATATATATATATATATATATATATATATATATATATATATATATATATATATGTATATATCAAACAACATATGGGTCTATGGGTGTCTGCATATGTATATATTTATATGTGCGTATCTATCTGTATTCTGTCTCTGTATGTATACATTTGTACTACGGAGAGGGAGAGGCTTGTCTGTATGTCACTATGGATAGATATACACACACACATACCTATATATAGATATATATATATATATATATATATATATATATATATATATATATATATATATATATATATATATATATATATATGTCTACATCTGGTTACTCCGATCCTTGCCATATAGATTACAATTTGCTGCAGTGGGACTCGTAGTGGGTGTAGCTGCTTGTTGGGTGATGCCTCTGCCCAGTGAACACATTCGCTTACATCCCTAGGGCTGTCCATATAGGCCCACATCAGCCAACACCTGCACACCTAGACCCATAAGTAGCTACCCATAGTTCCTCCACACGCACCTCCTCAATAGCACCCATCCTTACTCCGGGTCCTGGTCTGTTCTGGACACACCATTACACGATGCCCACTCTCCACTTCACGAGACCCATTTCATACTATTGTCTCAGCTCATGGATCATCAGGGTTTCCCACCCCTGTATTCTGAGTATGTATACACCCCAGCCAGAATGTTTGGTCTAGCACCTTCTTTTGGTCTTGCCAATTTTTGGGGTGTCCCGCAAGGGACGCTCCTGTCTGTGTTCCAAGATTAGAATTCCCGGGTGCACTGTGTACCACCCTGGTTGTATCCTGCCTGTGGTTTGGGGAGCAGTGGACTCTTTACATTGTTTGTGTGAATGTTTTCTGTGTCCAGTTGGGGGGGGTTGGCAGGTCATGCTACGTGTTTCAAGTTCCTTGCTTGGGCTCCTCACTTCCATTGGCATAGCCTGTGAACATATATCATTCTTGTGTGCTGTTTCCTATCATAGCTGTATATCTGTGTATATATGCACACACACACACACACACACACACACACACACACACACACACATATATATATATATATATATATATATATATATATATATATATATATATATATATATATATATATATACGTATATGTCTGCAATATATATATATATATGTGTGTCTGTAAATCAATACATACCCCGCACAAACACACTTAAACATGCTTACTGGTGTTTATATATGCTTGACCTGCTTACTAGTGCCTTATTCATTATGACACTGACAATTCACTCCAGTTAACTTTTAATTAATATTTTGCAAGTTATACAGTGGACAGATGTTGCAATATGTTCATGTACAGATTACCGATGGTAAATGGTATGTGATACAGTAGGATTCGGTATGGGAATGTCTGTTCTTTAGGCAGTTACTCTAACAAATGCACTATTGCTGTGCTGCTTCATTTGCATATATACCCATATACCCATGGCTCCTGGTTCCCGAAACACACACCCCAATGCCTCCCTAACACTGCAGTCATCCATTCTCCAGTCGGATATGCGGTGTATCCACACCACTACACAATGGCCACTCCATACTCCTATAGACCCATTCCATCGGTTGACTCACTCCACGTATCCTCAGAACTCCCAAACGTTTATTCCACAAACATTGGTGACATGAGCAACCAAAACAATACTATTCACAATTTTTGGGTTGTCCCACATGGGACAAGCATGTGTTTATGTCAAGATTAGACTCTATACTTCATTACATCCTTACTCCCGCTAACATGACACTACAATAAATTAATATGTATGACTACGGGGTAACACGCAAGTTACACATGAGAGCCTAATTATGTACGTGTTTGGCATATTTCTTTTACAAATAGACTGGTTTTGTAATTGGCGTTGCCATAGCAGGTAGATCACAGTAATAATTCCTTGTGTGGGAAAGTCTTCACATTTGATTATTTTCAGCACAGCACTGACTTCGGACATTGTACACACTTCTGCGTTTTAGCAGTTTCGTCCCATCCCTCTTCTGCACAACCTATTATTCTATCTACTGTCAAGGTTTGTAAGGGCACATTCATGTTATTTATGTCTGCAAATGGAATGAATGTTTTACAGAGAATGTACTTCTACATATTGATGTCTGCATGTGTGTATGCATATATACTTATAACAAACTCGCTGACCTCCAAGGGGTGGTCCAATTAGAACCAGCCCATCCAACCCTGGCATGCCTGGCTCCATAATTTCATACCCATAGTTTCTCCACCCCACCCGTGTTCAAAATACATGCATACCATCCATTGTCCACTTGTTATCGCAGCCATGACACACATCCACACATTGCCCTCTCCCGAGCGTTAGGGGCCCTACACGTATGTTGTCCCAACCCATGTATTCTCAGGCTCTCCCATTTAGTCCTTGAACATTCCTACCCTTGCTTGTGTAATGGTCAGATGGCCAAATGGTCTATCAATTTTTGGGTAGTCCCACCAGGGATTGCCATCTGTGTGTAAAGTAGACTTAGCAAATCAACAATGTTACTCCCATTGGTAATATCCTGCCTGTGGTGTGAGTAGCAGTGCTTTGCTCACTCCTGCCCAGCTGGATATGACATATGCTGACAGCGCTATATAATACTGGGGTTGCTGTTGATTCCCTTCTCATTCCTTTTGTATGCTTTATTGTTACGTCATTCTTTCATCATATATATATATATATATATATATATATATATATATATATATATATATATATATATATATATATATATATTTATATGTTTGTATATATATATATATATATATATATATATATATATATATATATATATATATATATATATATATATTATATATCTGTATATACTTATATACGTTTTTCCTATGCTGGGCACTGCTTTAACCTTCGCAAGTGCACTCAGACTTGCTTACAGGTACTTATATGTGTTTACTGCTGCTTATTTGTGCTTACACCTACTTACTAGTACCTTATTCATTATGACAGTGCCACTTTGCTTGAATGATATTTAAGTTAAATATCTCATGCGATACTCTTATGTCAGTTTTATTGCAAAATGACATTCATTTCACATGGAAAATGATATGTGCTATTGTTTGGCTCGAACTGTGAATGCCTGCTTGTTAGGCGGATGCTCTAAACACTACACTATTGACACGTTGATTCTGCATGTTTTTCTCTATTTGAATGAATATGATGTGTAAGCTACGCTCGGCAGAAGGCAGCGATGCGCAGACATGCTGCGCTTTGCTTACACCTTTGATATTGCAGCAATTTGAATGTATAATAGGGACACAGGGACAGGGAATCTAATTGTGAAAGTTCTAGGGACAGGGCTCAACATTCCACTATGTGCTTGTGTGTTTACTACTTCGATTTTATTTCACTGTTCGTGGACACTCTTGTATGCTTAGCATACATTTCGGTATCCACGGACACTGAATTACTGACTTACTATTAGGGGCGGGCTCTACTTGTAGGCATAGAAGGTTTTGCAAGTGTCAGGTCATGTTTACGCCTCCGTAGAGCACTTGTACACGCACCCTGCACTCACACACATTTCCTGTGCACGTCGAGGGTGCGGCGGCGCACCATCATACATATTCATATGGCGCTGCTGCGCCATCTTTAGTGAGTACTCACGGTGCAAGGCTAAAACAGTCCTTGCGACGAGCTTCTTGAATCCTGGGGTATGTCTATCTCTAGTGTATTAAGGACTAGAGCAGCTGTCATTTAAATTAACCATTTACATCACCTAATGTTTTAACAGTAAGTCGTTGCATTTTGTGTTTTGTGCTGCTATGCACTGCTGAAATGTAATTCACATTTACTACTTATTTTTGCTTCTGGTGAAATAAATTTTAATGTATAGGTTCATAAGTAGATAGGTAGATACTAGGCTATCTGCCCTAGGGCATTTATAAGCCTAGCCAGAGTGTATTTGGCTTCCACCTCCCTATTAGATTAGCCTACTGTGCCTCTGTAAAGTAGGTCACAGAAGGTACCATTTAAGATTAGTTTACTGTGCCTCTGTCTAGCAGGGACACAGAAGAGATCCCAGGGGTGAATTTGCGATTTCCCATCCATGCGTCCAGCTTTTGCTTGAAGAGGGTCAGCGAGGGACTATGTCTAACATGAACTGTGATTCTATTCCAGAGTGAGGGGAGTCTCTGGGAAATGAATCTGTCCCAACAGAATGTCCTATTTATTTTTGTGCTGAGGTTTAAGTCCCTGGAGCGTGTAGCTCTAAGGGACATGGATTTTTTGAGGTGGAGCATGTCCATTAATTCTGGGTTTGACATGGCTTTGTGCATCAGGCATAGATCGCCTCTGAATAGGCGGTAAGCAACTGAGTAGAGCTGGAGTTTCTTTAGTCGAGCTGCGTAGGACATCTGTTTGCAGCCCATGATCCTCTTGGATGAGGTACTTCTGGGGTCTCTCCAGTTGCTGCAGGTGTGGGGTAAGCTACATCCCAAAAGGGGCATTGTATTCAATTATGGGCCTGATGAGTGACGAGTAGAGGGGCACAATGACCTCTCTTGATCTAGATGCGAACCCTTTCGTGATAAGGTGGGCTATATAGAAGGTCTTTCTAACCACTTTGGCAACGTGATTATCAAAGGAGAGATTACTATCTACGTTGGTCCCCAAATCTCTAATTACTTCTTCATTAATGGATTACCACCTATGTGGTAATTTGTGGGCACCTTGTTTTTCCCAAAGGGGATGACTATGCACTTTTTAGCATTTAGCTTGAGGCCGCGGCACTGGCACCAAGCATCCATCTCTGTGAGACCCTTTTGGAGGATGCTTGTGTCAGCTGGAGATTTGATTATGGCCCCCAGTTTGCAGTCATCTGTGAACTTTGTCAGCCATAATCCCCCTGTGTTAGCCTGAACCTCAGAGAAGTATATACCAAACAAGAGAGGTCCCAGAACTGAGCCCTGTGGGATGCCACTTGTAACTGGTTTGGATTCGGACATGACACCTGCGATTCTGACCATGTGGGTTCTATCCCTGAGCCAGTTTGCAACCCATCTTGTGATATAGGGGTTGATATTAAAGCTGGTAAGCTTATTTATGATGCCCAAGTGGGGTATTGTGTCGAAGGCTTTTGCGAGGTCCAGGTAGGCTGTGTGGACTACCTTGCCCTCATCTATGGCTTTGGTAACTGTTTCAAATAAATCAACTAGGTTTAAGAGGCAAGATCTGCCCTTAACAAAGCCAAATTGGGTAGGGTCCAGTGTCTGGAGGCTCCCAATGTCTTTGTTTATGAGTTCCATGATAATACGCTCCATAGTTTTACAGACCAGACTAGTCAGGCTTATGGGGCGATAGTTCCCGGGGTCCGTTGTTGCACCACCTTTGTTTTTGTATTTCTTTTTACTTCTGCTTACTTGAATTACTTAAGAGTGAAGCCTGTTATCTCATTAATTTTTAAATTATTTTATTGATCTTGGCTTCTTATTGGTGGTGAGTCATTTATATTTATTTATTTATTTAACATTTGTTCACCAGGCAAGTCCGACATGGAACAAAGCCAATTTTTAGCAGAGGCCCAAGGAGAAACACTACAGATGCATGTCTTTGTAACATGGGCAGGAAACTGGAGCATGTGAACAAAGCCCACATGAATACTGGGAGGACATGCAGACTCAACACATAAGGTACTCCAGCCAAGAATCAGACTGGAGAGCCTCTTGCTGTGAGGCAACAACAATACCAGTGCACCGCTGCACCATCTGTATGCTCTAGGATTTACTCACTCATCTGTCTGAAGAAGTCTTTCATTGTAAAAGACAAAAGTGCTTAGTATTTATAATTTTGAGGTTAATAAAAGTTAAATGGTTTTCCAGTATGTTGGTGGCATCCTGTCATGATTACGTTAAAGTCTAAATGTAATTTGTCTACAGTTTGTGGTTCTTTTTTCCCAATTTTAAGAAGTCTTAGCCAGTAAATTTATTGCTTTTCCCTATTGTTTATATTATTAGTGAAATTTAATTTTCTCTGTTATATACACACACAGGTGTAAAGAGTTGCTCTCTGACAGTTTTTTATATATATATATATATATATATATGTCTATATACATAGATAAAATCTGAAAAGTGAGACGTGGCAATCCAAATCCTAATACTGTGAAAACTAAACTACTATTCAAACACAAAACAATAAATTTCAAAATTTCACTGCAGCTATATTGCTGGACTGTGTAGATCCATTTAAGGAATGGCTCAAATTACACTTCAGGGATATTGCAGGCCATCTACTAAAGTTTTTGTTAGCTTGTTTGTTTTGGTTTAAGAGTAAGTCTGTAGACGTTTGAACATTAAGCAATACCTTGGAGTCAGGTTTGTGTTGTGTCTCTATTTTGGAGAATTTCTTTTTGATTTCCCTTGGGAAGGAAAGAAAATTAGCTGCTTTGCTGAAAACATGGGGCTGACGTTTTTGTTTATTCTGTGAAGAAAACAAGAGAAGTTACTTTACAGAAGTATCACTAAGGATGACTCTTGCCTTGGAGAATTGAAAGGCAGAAGACATCTAAAAAGCAGTTAGAAAGGCAGCAAGAAGATTGAGCAGGCTAGACTGTGAAAAGTAGAATAGCTTGCTTTTAAGTAAAACTCTGGCAGACAGCAGAATTGGGAAGACATCACAACTGTAAAAAGTTCAGGATGAAAATAACTGCATACAAATGCAAGTTAGAAACTTTACTTGCAACAAATAAGAGACATTCACATCTTATAAAGCAAGAGGAAGAAACCATGTAATCCTTAATTAGAAGCAAAAACTGGTTGCTATGGACTTATTTCCTCAACAAAGGAGAAACTACTGAAAGCTAAAAAAAATGTTTAATGCTGAGCAGAGCAAATGTTTTTACCATTAAAATGACTGCTGAATATTACCACTAAAAGAAAAACATTATCCCCGGGATTCATGAAGCTTGCGCCAAGTGCAGGCGTAGCGTTGGCATTCTAACACCAAATATGGCCGCTGAGCGTTTCAGGTACGAGTTGTTTCCACATGCACTACCAGTGTACGCTACGCCCGCACAACTCCTGAGTATTGTATGCTAATTACCCCATGTGCAGCAGTGTAGCATGCAAATTAAGGTATGTAATTATTCAGGAAGTGGTGCAGGTGTAGTGTAAGCAAGCAGAAATGTAAACCATTTTTGCAAACATAAAATCAGAGCCATGACAGCCGACCAAACACATGTATTATAATGTTAATATACGCCAATGGCTAAATATATAGCCATTGGCATAAAAATACATGTACAAAATATAAAATTAACATTTAATATATATAGTCGCACTATCGTGACGTGGAAGCACAGGTCAGTGGTGTGCAAAGGGGATCGCAAGGAATATATAAAAATATAGAATAAAACCGCAGTGAAACACATATCATGATCTCCCCGTAATAGTCAGTGGCAGGCATGCTACACCATACTCCTGGCGCAAGGGTTGCTAAGGGGCAGTAACAGTGTTATGCGCACTAGCTAGGAATTAGTAGGCAATGCCATGCAAATGAGGGGAGTAATAGTGAATCGCAGATTTCCCACTTGTGTAAGGATGCACATCACAGCATAGCATTATACCGAGGTGAGCCTTTGAGATAAAGATGACATCAAGAGAGGGGTGTGTCGCCATTGCTGTAAGCACATTAGAGCGTTGCTAAACTGGTCTGCCCCTAATTAGGCAAAGCTGCAGGATAGGGGAGTGTCGAATTGCCCATAGCTATGCTTAGCTGACAGTATGCAAGGTAACCGAGTATGCATGTGAATGGAGATGAAAATGCAAGCAAACCCGGTAAACGGGTATGCGCGTTGCGCACTGAAGCTGAGACAGGAAGGATATAGGAAAGAAATAAGGAAATGCTGCAGCAGTGAAATTGGAGTACAAATGACTAATTAACACCTAGGAGCCTACAGTGGGCCATTGACAACAGCTAACAAGGCTGCAAGCAGCTACCTGAAGAACAGGGAAGGGGAGGGGCTGTACTGCAAAGAAAACAGCAAAGTATCAAACTAGAACAAAGGCGATATGCAGTATATCAGCTACAAGTCACATTTCACCATGACTGGGTAGGGAAAGTACAAAACAAGAAAGACGGCAGGTGGATGCATGCCTGATAATGGGAGGGGATCCAGGTCTAAAAGTGAATTAAAGGGCAACAGAGTAATCAAGGCAGGCAAGTAGATCTCCACAGTAAAGGCTCCACACTTGCAGTACTCATTGCAAAACGCATAATTAAGACATGCAGCAGCTGGAATAGTTCATACACACCCACTTACATCAGCAGCATCCATAGCACAATACCATAAAGTGTGAAAGCACTTCACACACATTTGTGTATTCCCATACACTCTGCACCAGTGGTGTATACTGACAGGGAACTTTTATTATGTACATGTTAGGGGCTGCCATAGCTTGATTCACCAGCATGTGTTAGAGACTGAAGGTGGTGTGGAGGATTATGCACACGACCACCACATGCACCAGAGGAGGAGGAGAGTGCTTAGACCCAGGCTAATCTACCAGGGGCTACATGATCTGGAGATAGTAGAGCATTTCAGGGTAGACAGGGGCACCCTACAGCAACTTGTGGAGCTGTGCCGGCCATGCCTCAGAGCCAAACAGAGAGAACCCATCCTAGTGGATACAAAGGTATGTGTAAGCCTGAGAATACTAGCTACAGGTACCTTTCAAAGACCAACTGGGGATATCATGGGCATTTCACAGGCATCAGCATCCAAGGTACTACACCAGTTCCTGGATGTCATGTTACCACATGCCAATGAGCACAAAACCTTCCTCGTAACGCAGGAGGAGTTTGCCCGCAATATGATTCTTTTGCACCATGTGGCAGAATACCCGGAGGTGCTGGGTGCAACAGACTGCACGCACATACACATCAAGTCACCACCCGGTGAGCAGGGAAGGCACTACATAAACCACAAGGGATACCCCTTCAACTGCCAGGTCGTGTGCAATGCCCAGGGCATTATCATGGATGTATGTGCTGGCAACCCTGGAAGCTATCACGACTCCCACATCTGGCATGCCTCCCAGCTGTATTGGTTATTTGCCAGGGGGGACATCCCAAATGGCCACCTGGTGGGGGATGCTGGCTATGCACTGGAACCGTGGATGATGATTCTCATCAGAAATGCACACACACCCATCTAGGAACACCATAATGAGGCACACGCACAAACCAGAATCATCATAGAGCATGTATTTGGGATGCTGAAATCATGGTTCTGTTGCTTGGACATATCTGGTGGAGCCTTGCAGTACTATCCTGGCACATGTGCCCATATCTTCATAGTGTGTGCCATGCTACACAATATGGTCCTGCGGAAACAGCTGCAGCAGAGACAGAATATTGAAGGCCCTCACAGCCCACCACCATTGCCAAGGGCCCCACAGGCACAGTGGTACTCAGACCACGAACAGCCTGTGCCAGCCCCAGTAGGCAGACGTAGGCATGCCCAGTATGCCCATGCCTTGGCAAAGAGGGAATGTATAGCACACACACTGACAGTGTTGGCACCTAGGGACTGACACCTTTCTCTACCTGCATACACAGTAAAAATGGATGGCACACAGACAAAAGTACCTGTAAATTGTCATGTATAGGCAGTCTACTGTGTGCATCCAACATAGGCAGCCCTCAACTATTGCACACACAGCAGCCATTGGCACAAGGTAAGTCAACACCTAAACTCTAAATTAAGCTATCAGCATATGCAGATACTGTATGTATAGATTCACAGGTAGGTACTTGGCCAACTGCCAGAAGCCATTCATAAGGCCAGCCAAAATGTGTCAGCATTTGCCACCCCACTGATTCATTAACCATCTCTCTGTGAAGCAGAGTCAATGAGAGGATCCCTGGGGTGCATCTACTGTTCTCCATCCACCCTTCAACATTTCTCTTGCAGAGTGTTAGTGAGGGGCTCTGTATAATGTAATTAGGGATGTTGTTCCAAAGTATGGAGAGTGTTTGTGAGTGGAAGCTGTCCCTCCAGCATCTTCGGGTTATTGTTGTGGCAAGGTCAGCTCACTACAGTGTGTGGCTGACTGTGACATGGATTCCCATAGGTGGAGCATATCCATCAAGCCTGAGTTTGACATGGCTGTATTGGTCAGTGGAGATCATCTCTGGGTAAACGAGATGCCACTGAGTAAAGCAGGAGTATATTCAGTCCGGCTGCATAGGCCATATGTTGGAGGCCAGTATTCCCCTTGGTGAGGTACATTCGTGGACCTCCCAGCTGTTGGACGTGTCCTCTGAGGTACATCCCACATGGGTTATTATACCCTGTGATGGGACTGATGAGTGATGAGTAAAGGGGCACTATAACCCTAGTATGTCTAGATGGGAATCCTTTAGTAGTCAGATGGCCTACATAGAAGGATGTCCTAACTACTATGGAGATATGATTGTCAAAGGGGAGATCACTATCTACCTTAGTCCACAGATACCCCATTACCTCGTCTGTATTAAAGTGGCTTGCACACATGTGTTAATATGTGGGTGCCAATTCCACAATGGAATGACCATGCAGTTAGTGGCACTTGGCTGGACGCAGTGTCGTTGGCACCTGTCACTTTCTCTGTGAGGACCGTTGATGGATGTCCGTGTCAGCTGGACTATCAATCATGGCTCCCAGTTTGCAGTCATTGCCATACATGGTCTGCTGTAGTCCACCTGTGTTTGCCTGTACATCTAAGACATGTATGCCAAACAGTAGGGCTCCCAGGAATGAGTTCTGTGGGACACCAGTCATGACTGTTCAAGAGTTGGACCTGAAGACCGCTCATTGTACCATGTGGGTTCTGTGTGTAGGCCCGTTGGCAACCCAACCTGTGATGTATGGGTGAATGTACAGGTTGGTGTCTTTATCAATAATACCTGAGTGGGGCATGGTGTCAAAAGCCTTGGTGAGGTCCAGGTAGTATGTGTGAACCACCTCCTCTGTCATCTAACGTCTTGGTGACTGTATGTAAGACGTCAAACAGGTTCAGTAGGCATGAACTGCACTTAACCAAGCTGACCTGGGTTGGGTCACATGTTCGAAGGTTACCAATGTCATTGTTAATGAGTGCCATGAGGATGCGGACCATACCATTGCAGACCAGGCTACTCAAGCTTATGGGGTGGTAGTTACCATGGTCAGTTGTGATTTCTCCATGATGGAGTGGAATTACCATTGCCACGTGCCATTGTGTGGACATGTAGCCTGTGGAGAGGCTGAGGTAGGAATGCTTAATTAGGTGGGGGGCAGGTTGTCTTGCACAGTTTGCAAGATGCAGTCTGGGTCAACATCTGCCTCCATTGATGCTGTGTTCTGCTGTTAGAGAGGGTCATTTCCACCTGTGTGTCTCTGATGGTTGGAATACTGTACCTTTCGGGTAGTGTTGTGGGCTCTTTAGGGGGTGAAGTATGCACCAAATGTATCTGCAAAGGATGTTGGCGATATCAATAGGGCCAGCATGTTTTGTGCTATATTTCACTGGCATAGTGCAAATCTGTGTGTCACCACGTAGATCCTTGACATAGCCAAATAAGTCTTTGTGGTTATCTTTCGAATCCTTGCATATTCTCCTGCTGATGTTAGCCTTGGATGATGTCATGAGGGACCTACGCATCATATTAATAGTGGTCACAGATGTCTGCCCTTTGTGGGATTTGCTGTGCATCTGGAACACTATCCTACATCTGTAGTATAGCCTGTTTATTGCAGAGGTCCACCAGACTGGTGTCCTTGTCTAGGAGGAGAGAGTCTTGGTTTACCAGCAATGGCATGATCCATACATCCATGTAGGTGCTTACAGACTGCATTTGTAAATCTGTCTATATCTTGAGCAGTGTTTCCCTTTAGCATGGGGGCTGGGAAACCCCACACCCTGTCACTAGTAGTGTAAATTTAGCTGTAGGAAAGGTATACACTGTGGTATCCGTGGGTGGGTGAGCTGCTAGGGTGTGGAAACAGTGAATAGTTCATGGTCAGATCTAACCAGTGACCGGTTAACCTCCACTGTGGTGCACCTGTTCCCATGTTGGTGATGACCACATCTAGTAGTTTCCACCCCACTTTAGGGAGGTTACCACCTGATACAGGGCATATGAGGTGATACATTCCAGGAAGTGCTGGTCCTGTAAGTGAGTACCGGATTACGTTTCCCAGTTAATGGTATGGTAGTTGACATCAACCAATGCCAGGGTGTGTGTTAGGAATGTCGTGTTTTCCACTGTCTCCAGGTAGGTGGAGTGGGGGCCCTGGGTCATGGAGGGTGATCCGTAGCAGGCCACATTCTACATTGCAGTTGTGGCTGATGTTAGCTGCACATCGATGATTGCAGAGGTATCATGCTGCCCCACTAACCTGGAGGTGTAGGTATCCCTGACGAATATGGATACAGCCCCTCCATGTCTGTCAGTCCATGTTCTGTGGCTGAAATGTGTGGTATGGGTTGTAGTCTGGTAGTAGTGGTGTGCTCTTAGGAGCCTTAAGACAGATTTCAGTCAATGCACAGATGTTGAGGTTGTCCATCCTGAGGAGTGCTGTGAGTGCATGCTTGTTGTAATCACAACCCCTGATGTTGAGTAGCATAAATCTCATTGATCTGCTATTGTGCTGTTTACAGAGCTGGTATTCACCTCCGTGACTCTCCTAAATAAGGCACCATGAGGGTGCCAATAGCCTTGGCTAGTATTCCAAAGATTAAGGCTGACACATATGCCGGTATGGCATCATTGCATGCATGTTCCCCATCTGTGCTTGTTTTTCATCTCCCCTGTAGATAACCTACTGGTAAGCAATTTAAAGCCTTAAACTTATACAAGTCTTCTAGCTTCCAAGATAGGCTTTTGGAGTGACTACGTATCAGTGTTCTGTATGTTCTTGCTGTACTCAACTGTTTCCTGACTACATGGAGAGTTCACACTGTATATTGTGATCTGAAGGTCTGTTTATTCACATATTATGGCTGTGATAGCCTGCACGTTAGAGGTTCACAGATAGCCTAATATCTAACTGCCCAAGGGCAATTAGAAGCATAGCAACAGTGTATTGGCCTTCCCCGCACCATTGATGAAGTAATTGAGCCTCTGTCAAGCATAGCCAATGAAGCAATTACAGGCAGAGTTGCTGGAAGCTGTTGAAGACTGGAGTTGTGGGGGGTGATAGGGGCACTTAGTTATCTAAAGAGGGCATGTTGATGTAGCAGTTCAACACCATTCAATTCCCCCAACAGGTCTTGTGCTATCAAACTGGACAGGCTCCCCCACCCCCTGGCTGTATGGTTCTGGGGCACATGATCCCAGGGCTGTATAGTCTGT
This sequence comes from Protopterus annectens, assembly GCF_019279795.1. Lineage (NCBI taxonomy): Eukaryota > Metazoa > Chordata > Ceratodontiformes > Protopteridae > Protopterus > Protopterus annectens. Next base: position 512,118,896 of record NC_056744.1, read on the forward strand.
TACTCATTCACACAACAAGGTTTCCCCTTGAAGTGTGTCAGTGAGGGGCTATGCCTAATGTAGTTAGGAATGTAATGTATTGTCTCACAGTACATTTGTTATATATTGTTATTTCAAGAGTACATGAAACTCAGTGAGTTTGGCGGCTCCCACACTTTGCTTAGCCTAGCTTACACATAAAAATCATCTAAATAGGAAATAGGCGGAAGCAACATTAATGTCAACAGTGTAATGGTTACAGCATTCACATAGTATCTGTGTATTCGAGGTTGCAATCCCGATAAAGGCAGGGATGTTTATCATGTGCAAAAATATACCTTAACCACAGCTTGCATATATAGGTAGTAATCGTCTGTGTAATAAAAATTCGAATTACCTATATAAACCCATGTGTACAGGAGAGTACAGTCAACAGAGAATGTAATGTCATGTCAGCACATAGTGAGATGTTATGTCACTGACAGGTATATATCCGGAGTAGTTAGCGGATGTGGCCGTATTTGTGCGCACAGGTTATACGTTACAACGTTTGTTTAACTGTGTTTAACGGCTGCTATAATATCACACAAATACTTTTAACATGCTTACAACTGCTTAAATGAGCCTTACTCTGCAGTAAAAAACATTCGTAAAGCATCACAGGTGTCTAACCCTGGACCATGCACACTATATTCATGGGACATACCACTAAGCCATCCGAGGTGTACACATGTTTCATGGTCCTGAGACTACACCTTATACCATATGCATTTCACTGTAATGATCACAAATGGGACACTGGCCTTGTGTACATATGTACAGTACATTGTAATGTACTGTAGTTTGTTAACCAACACATTCCAGTCTACAGATGTATTACTGTTACAAACTAATACGAAATAAATATATATATATATATATATATATATATATATATATATATATATATTAAATGCAGTTACATCAATAGCCATATATATAAGCATCTATGAACACACTTCGTGATACAGAAGCACTCCAAAGGAATTGGAGTGTACACAAAACACATGCAGCTCTGGTATTATAACAATTAATATTAACCTAATTGACCAAAGAAGGGGTGGTTGTTGTGTATGTAAAGATTGGGGTGGGGGAGGAATGATGGGTAATGCAATCATGCATCAAGGAGGGCCAGGGTCGGATGTCTAATAAGTGAACTGGAGGGGCATACATGGAGTATGGGAACAATATAAAAAATACACAAAGCAGGAACCTTACTCATTCATAATACATCCTGTCATGTCACACTACAACACCTACTTTCACAAACATAGGAAAATTAACATGTATCAGACATATGTACACCAACTGATTGTCACAATTGTTTTCAGTAGTGAGGAATGCCTGTAGTACAATGTATATTCTAAACACCATCACATTCGCGCATATCTCAGATGCCTTAGTGGTAAGGTTAGTAATTGTGGTGTCCACGGTCCTGGGTTCAAGACCTGCAAGGGCTGTTAGGCTATTTTGAGGGCTAGAATGAGGGCTTTTGGATGCAAGTGGATTAAAACACTGTTAAGCAGTGCCACATGTTTGTGCGACAGTAAGCTGTGCTACAATGCGGTAAACGGAGAAGCGCTTCACACGTTTGACCTTTGCTTAACGTCATGCAGACCATGGGCAAACTTGCTCACAACCGCGTAAATGTGCATGATTCACACTTTCCCTGCCAGTCCCTACTCTGAGAGGTAAAATAATAACACCTTCCAGGAGTAGAACCTGCAACCATGTACTCCATCCTCAGCTTAACCTAACACTAAGCTACCTGGGATGTACCTATCCCAGTTGTGTATGCAGACAGGTTAAAACACAAAAGGGAGGAATGTGTTGAAATAGGACAACCCGCAATGTACCTAATTAAAGGTGTATGCTCATGTGTATGTATATATATATATATATATATATATATATATATATATATATATATAGAGAGAGAGAGAGACAGACAGAGAGAGATGAGAGAGAGATACATAGAGACATGTCGATATATATACAGGTCTACATATATATGTAGATAAATAGATAGGTTAAAAACATCTACACATCTATGGAGGTACAGATAAGTGTATGCAATAATGTATATATACATACACACACACACACACACACACACACACACACACACACATATATATATATATATATATATATATATATATATATATATATATATATATATATATATATGTATCTCTCTCTATATATATATATATATATATATATATATATATATATATATATATATATATATATATATATATGTGTGTGTATCATACCTCTCAACCTGAAAATATCAAAAATCTGGACAAGGCCCATGAAAAATAGGTACAAATCTGTACGCTGATTAACATCTAATTTGCATACATCATTATGTAACCCCACCCACTCCAATGGAATTGTGGGATACCAACTTTCGAACGCAAATTGAACTGACAACCAAAACATGGCACCAGACAAGAGTCCCCCTGCAGCCATTCCAGTGTCCTGTTACCTGGCTATTTTGCCCCATTTACCATAAACACTAATGCATGCACACTGCTTTACTTCTACAATGATTTGAATTTTATTTTTACATTTTACAGCACAACAATGCAGAAACACTAAAATACATCATCTGGTAAACACAGCAATACTGTCTCACAATGAAAATAGGCTTGACATTAAACTTTGCCCTTGAAACTCACATTCATTGAAACAGCATTGAAACCCACACCACATCCAAAGAAAATGCACAGTGGTGGATAAAGATTACCTTTGGGCTGTTTTCAAATCATTGGCCCCTTGCACACAAAACAAGAAACATACATGTGTTCTTTTCTTTATACACCTTCCTGACTTTAAATTATATTCCTTGTATAATATAACACACATGTTAGAGCGCATTTTAAATTTATTGTTTGAACATTTTACCAGTAATCTGTACTGTAGGCAAGGAAACAAAACACATGAACCAATAATGACAAAACTTCACAATTCAGAACTTTTCCATCATAAAAGTCTGCTTCCACACCTACACTATAAATAGAATGACAGTAGTGTAAGCCATAGGCATCTTGAACAGCGTTTCGCACTTACTTTCAATTTCATTTTTTGGGGGGGGACAAAAGGTCAAAAACCAGGGACACATTTTAAACATTGCTTGTATAATTTTGTAAAGTTACCAGAATAAAATGTTGTGCTACCATCATGCATTTCACTGGCAGGTTTTGAACCCAGGACTCTATGCACTACATTCAGAACAACATACCACTATCCCACATGAACAGCTGCCTAAAAAATAGGAAGACTGAAACTTAATAGCCATCATTTATTTAGTGAATTCATTTCTCACTTCTCAACATAGCTCTTAACCTCAACACAAAAAACATGGACAAACAACAAAGCCAATAATGGGGGAATACAAATTCAGTTCTCACTTCTCACTCACCATATCTCTGAACTATTAGCACAAAAACAATAGTAGGGGAATACAAACTGTGTGCTCACTTCTTATCATAGCTCTAAACTCTTAGCAGAAAAAAAGTGTTCTTACTTCTCATCACAGCGCTCAACTCAGTCATCTTCTTATCATAGCTCTAAACTCTTAGCAAAAAAAAGTGTTCTTACTTCTCATCATAGCTCTCAAAAAAGTGTTCTTACTTCTCATCATAGCTCTCAACTCAGTCATCTTCTTATTATAGCTCTAAACTCTTAAAAAAAATGGTGGTGGCTAGGGATAGTTGGCTCTTTTTACCCTGTACTAAAGGTACAGGGTTTGAGCCTGAATTTCACACACACACACACACACACACACACACCAATAAATGTACATAAAATGTCGAATTGCTGATTGCAAAGACTGTTTCAACATAAAATAACTATAAATCTGAATGCCATTTGTGCTCTTACATTTAACCTTAGTGCCATGTTTCAGGTTACTTGTATGTAGCCCATATTTTTGAGAGGAGGTTTATTACAACTAATTTCTATTACAGGAACTATGTAAGATGTAGAAAACCACAGGATCATATGCTTTATAATTGGAATGCACCCAGAAAGTAATGCATGCAGTCTATTTTTAATATATAAAAAACAGGTTATATTTTTATTTCATACATTCTCTAGTTCAAATAGCAGTCAATCTGCACCCAGAAAGTAATGCATGCAGTCTATTTTTAATATATAAAAAACAGGTTATATATTTATTTCATACATTCTCTAGTTCAAATAGCAGTCAATCTGCACATTCTAATACACATATTTTAGAGTTTTATGGCATCTTCATATAATTCAAGCCATCTTTTAATAACTATAAAGCCAGTTAACATGTATGTTTGATTAATTTCTTGTTTTAGGTAATAAAGAAATGATATCCTCAACGTTTAGCCAACTATTTATTTTATACAGAAAAGGTTGTTTAGCATATCTCTCAACTTCTTAGAACAAGGAATCTGAACAAATTCATAAATAATGGGGGCATAAAGTGCCAAAAATAGGGATAATTTTTAAATATTGCTCTTACAAACTTAGAAAATTGACAGACTAATAGGTTTTGCATTAGCATGAATTTTATGAAGGGTATGAAGTTTGAAATCCAAATGTCTGTCATTAGTTTTCTGACTTCAACCCTCAATGTTTTGCCAATGATTTGCCATAAAACCGCAACTGTATGAGATCTGTACAATTGCAAGTCACATTCTTTAGCAATTATTAAGGATGCTCTATCTCAACAGGAAAAAAATGAACGCAATTCTCCACTTGCTTCACTTAAATTAACTTATAAATATTGCCCTATAAAAATATTAATGATTTACAATCCACATCTATAAATGAAAATGATGACATTTCATACTGCAGTGAAGAAACCTCCACAGACTGAACTCAGAAGATATTATACACACACACACACACACACACACACACACACACACACACACACACACACACACACACACACACTCTCTCTCTCTCTCTTACCCTGAGTAGTACTCGGCCTCTTCTGCTGCCGCCATTAATCCCGGCTGTATCCCGCTGCCGCCATTCATTAATCCTGGCTCTGTTTCAGGGCTCCGCTCTGTTCCCCATGCTGCTGCCATCCATTTCAGGGCTGCCGCCATTAATCCCAGCTCCAAATCCCTCCCTGGCCCTCTGTTCCCATGCTGCTGCCATCCGTTTAAGGGTTTGCTGTATCCACGTCCCCATGTTGCTGTATCAGCTTTGTGGTTAATTCCTGCCATTAACTTAACCGCCAGCCAGCCAGAAATGATGATGCGAGCTCCTTGAGCTCAATTCCGACTGGCTGGTAGCCTGACGGCGCTGGCGTCATTGCGCACATGATGACGTCAGCTCCGACAGCGCGGAAATTTTAAAAAAGAAAAGAAAAATCGGAAATGAAGGGGTGCCACTCGGGAATCGTGGCACCCCTTCATTTGGACCCCAAAACTCGGTAAAAACCGAGTAATTCGGAACGGTTGGGAGGTCTGATATGTGTGTATATATATATATATATATATATATATATATATATATATATATATATAGATATATATATATATATATATATGTGTGTGTGTGTGTGTGTGTGTGTGTGTGTATGTATATATATATATATATATATATATATATATATATATATATATATACACACACACACACACACACACACACACATATATCTATATATATATATATATATATATATATATATATATATATATATATATATATATATATATATATATCTACATGTCTGTAGACAGCATCCAAAGTGGTCATATCTGAGTATAACATGGACCATAGCAATCACACATTCCACCCCCCCCAAACAATGTGAACATAACATATGAAGAGTATATGCCAATACACTATTACAAATATGTTCTATGGACACAATCACCAACACAACTGCATTGACTGCAAATATCCATGACAGAATTACACAGACAGCTTTCATTTTGCAAATCTTTATTACATTCCGATATATTGCCAAAAGGATTCAAGGACTAATAGTACCTGCATGCTAAACAGGAAGCATTTAATAGTGCCTTAATGAATCAGCCTGCAATTACCATAGTATGAGTCCACTAAGGGATAGGTGTTCACATAGGGAATGAACACCCATACACATATAGACGTTGTATAAAATGGGTTCCTACACATTTGCATGTGCTATGTACACACACCAACATCTACCCCACAACCAAAATAATTACATCAGTTCATACTGTCATACTATAACCAGTTATGCAACTGCTGTAAAACATCTGCTAAAACCTTAACATACCTGGACATAGACACACTAATATGGTCCTATGTGAAATAGTTGTCGTTATACAATTGAGCAGCTGCTGATGTAACAGGGTGTGTATGAACTAATCCTGTTTCAGAGGGTTGAAAGGTTCATACACCAGAAAGATTTACAGAGTACTGATTATTAGTACAGTATGATACACAGTAACAACAAACTAAATATGTCTGGTAAGCACACTGTAAACCCCCCTAACATTATATGCATAGCTATGCAGCCTTGAGCTGGTCAAACAACCTGGCCAGACTGACACATATGCAGAAGTATTATGTACAAGTACTCACACTTAGACCAACTCCTCTAGCCATTACACACAATATATTACTGTTCTTCTCAATACAGCTGTTGCAATAGATTCCAAACAAAGCTTTCACGCTGTCTTCCTCATAAGTAAGGCAAAGGCACAATGCCCAAGTGGAGTACTCAGTTATACTGCCACCATGGTAGTGGCTAAGGCAGTAGTGGCGCAGCTGATGTGCATGTAATTAGCTACTTAGGAACACCAATTGGCCATCAAGATAGCACATGTTACTGATCTGTAACTATAAAAGGTTGCTTTGTCACACATTCAAACCATCTGTATCCACCTGTAGGACAGTACAAAACACTGAAAGACAAACCAAAAATGAGTAGTACACTAGTTAATAACACATCTGATAACTAAGACGGTATGTATAACATGTAGTATGTCTGTGTATGTGGTATCTGTACCGTAGGAATTACAGTGTAATCAATGCATATAATGGAAATAGCTATGTTGTAGCGATGTATTGTTGAGCAGTAGTAATGCTTGTAGCATTCTATGTGTGTACTGCTGTAAGTCACACGGCACACTCCACATACACCATAAGGGATGATATGGGCTTGGAACCCACCAATTCACTTACAGCCACTGTCAGTATCAGGATTGGTCCAACAAGTATGTGCTACAACAGGGGATAGTATATGTTGATATATTGTAGCAGTCGACATATGTATGGGTGTATAAGTAAGATGAACATGTTAAAGGTGGGCTTACCATGCAAATATGGTGTGCATTGTGGGATATTGTGCCATTAACTGTATAATGTACAGTATTCTAGGCAGATCTGTATTCTATTCTACATAGCAGTTATGTTATGTTATGCAAACAGTAGTTATGTCTATTGGCAATTACAATACTCAAGGACAGGATACATAGCCTTAGTATTCATCTGACAGGTTAGCAGCATGATAGCAAAGATAACTGGAAGAGCCAGGTAACTATCCATGCACATAACACATGTAATATCCACCTCTTATTCTCCGTAGTGCATGCTGTAACTGCGTATTGCTGTAGTGTAATAAACTAGTTAGGTAGGGATTGTATACGAAGAGAGACTAAGTGTGTGTGTGTCTCTGTCTGCCTGAGACAGGAATATTGCTTTTTAGAGTTTGCACACTCTTTATGATTCACATGACCACCTTTGGCAATCCTGATGATGTCACCCACCTAGGAATAGACCTCTGGGACCGGTGTAACCCTGTATTCTCTGCAGCGCATGCTATAACTACGTATTGCTGTTGTGTGATAAACTAGTTAGGTAGGGGTTCTATTCCAAGAGAGACCAACTGTGTGTGTGTCTCTGTCTGCCTGAGACAGGAACAATGCTTTTTAGAGTTTGCACACTCTTTACGGTTCACATGACCACCTTTGGCAATCCTGCTGATGTCACCCAGCTAGACATACACCTCTGGGACTGCTGCAACCCAGTAATTACCGTAGTGCATGCTGTATCTGTGAATGCTGTAGTGTGATACACTAGTTAGGTAGGGGTTCTATTCCAGGACATGACAGGTGTGTGTGTGTGTTTGACTGTCAGAGCCTGTAGGTGGCTGTGAGTGCCTAACTGCTGGACATGTTGGGGAGCGGATTTTGTAATTTTCCTATATGGTGTCCATCTTATATGTCACAATGTCCACCTCATGAGGAGTACAGATGTCAGTCAGCCAAGGGACTGTGTTGGCAAACCATACCCCTACATCTGGAAAAAGGCCTGGTGAACAAAGTATGCAACCCTACTATTACCCGGAATACGTTCTGAACCCATGTGTCATACACAAACACACTTGCCTAGAATATCCCGCTATGTTGCTAGTGCCCTGCACATTGATGACAAATAGTAGGCATGGTGTGATTGCAGTCAGCTGCAGAGGGCATGCCATCCTGTACAGCAGTACAATAGGCACATCATTGCAGAAAATGTGCCTTCACTATGTACCCCACTGGATGCCTGCAACATATGTGGTGCCATCAAATGTGATGCACGGGGGCCATACAATGGCTTTCACATGTGCCTGGATGGACTGATGCCACTGACACCAGGGAATACCTGTATCATGCTATCAATGCAGGTGCTGGGTCAACCTTCTGACTATAAGCAGGTTCTGCCACACAAGGCCAGTATTGGCATATCGAAGGATAATGGTCTGTGTACACAACATGTGCCAGCCAAACCAGGCACACCTGTACATGTCACTGTACATTATTGTGGGACATGCATATCCCAGGCAATGTCCATGTCAAGGACTATCAAACACAGACATGGCATGCATTGCAAAGTTATGGCCATACACAATGGTAACCAAGATGTCAGGACAGTTCAAACAATACCCATCTGTGTGGGAAATTGCAGACACTGCACCCCTGTACCACACTGCACATCATTGTCGGTTGGTGTGATGCCAAGGATTACCCCTCATCCAGACTTGTACAGCCATCTTGCACAGCCAACCAATACACACCCATGAAGCAATGCACACATACATGTCAGAACTGGCACCTTGTGTCTGCTTGTGGGGTATGATGCTCCCAACCACAGTCACTCCCAGTATAACTCCCATTGACATACCAACAGATGTCAAACACGTTCACATGTCCTAGCCCATAGAACCTCCAGATATCCCTGTGGTGCATATAGTACCTGTGCATTACTCCAGTTTTACAAACTAAGGGGTTTGGGATTGTATTTGTGGACCTGGCAAAGAGTATCAATGTGAGTCCATTAGAGAGTGTGGATGTGTTGGCAATGACATCTGTTCATGTGGGCAGCCATGTGTGCTACACCTAATGTCTGTCTACTATATCTCTGTTGCAGATGTTCTTATGGCACACCAACATGTCAGCTTTGTGGCACATGGAGTAACTGCATGCAGTTTTAATAGTAATGACTAGTCAGTCAGGGGTTTAAACTCCTGTACTGGTAGGTGTGTGACAGACCATGCTTAGGTTTTAGTCTGTAAGTCTTTCTCTGATGTACTTTGCCTCTGTCTGTCCCTCTCCCACACTCTCTGGTGGATGTGGAGGTGTACACCTGCTCAGCAGCAGCTTGTGTATTGTAAGTGATGGTCATATTCGAGTGATGGCCTCTGCACCTATTGCAGTCCTCCGCTAGCTGATTGCATGTGGGACAGCTGTGATGATGCTCCCATAGCCATTCACTTGAAAAACACAGTACAATATCTAGGAACATCATGTTGGTGTTTGCCCATGACAGTCACTGTGAGTGGTATCTGGATCTGGTGTTTGGTAAACGGCATCACAGATGATATCTGGATGATCCTCAAACAACATACCCAATGGGAAATAGCCGAAAGACAGGAGGGTGATGTGCCAGACATGACTACAGCATGTAAGTGCAGCTATGCTTCATTGAGACAACTGCCTTTTTAACAACGTGTGTGTGGTAATGGCTATTCTGCATGTTTTAAAACTGACAAGACAGTGCTCTGTTCATGAGGGACCCTCATCTGTGGACTGGTCAGTGTGTGGAACCATTTGTTTCTTGTGTTACTCACTGAACACACATCTGTGAATAGCAGGAGCTTAGTGTGAGGATTGCAGCCAGTACATGGTGATAGTGATAAGTTACTACCATCGCATCCCTGACTGGACATATGTCACAAGAAACAGTGGTATGACAGACACTGTCTGGGGTTTTCAGTGACATGCCAATAATGGGCCACTGCTCATAGCTGCAGTCACAAGTCTTCTACACGTTGTACAGATGTCATGCTGTATATATGCATGTGTTGTGCTCTCTCTGCAAATGTATACCATCTGTTGTGTTGGGTTGATGGTCATATCCTTGCATGCTGTTGTAAGTAATCCTGAATGCTGTTGACTACTACTAAGCCATATCTATGTTTAAACTGCAACACCACAGGCTGTATGGGTTTGGAGGTCCCGGCAGAACCTCCTACCCCACTTCAGCTGGCCATGGCACTTGGCACCAGCACATCTGTGGCCCAGCCTTGGACCTCCACCTCTGTTCACTCTGCACTGTCTTCTGGTGGTAACAGTACTGAAGATGGGGCTTGTCCCCCCTGAGAGCAGGTCCAACAGGGACATGTCCGCTGTCGTACAGTCCCGGACGTGGTGCATAGGGGGCTCAGTAAGGGGATTTGAGGCCAGATACACCAGCTCAAGGGCAGAGTGTCACATTTACAGGGTGAGGCTGCCCCTCCTAGACAGCCCCCAGCACTGCCACCTTTGCAGCTGTTTTGGTGCAGTGGTGGCTGCCCATGGCTGGGGACCTCCGTCCTACTGATACCATCTGGGGTCTCATGGGCTTGTGAATGCCAAACACCCCTCCCTGCCTGAGTTTTATCCCCCACCACATGTGTGATATACCGACCCTGTATGCTATCTTATCTGTCATCCTACCCTACCTATCCTCCACGAGCATATCTACTCTCCTTCCCCCACATCAAACTCTCACCCTATGGAAACAAAAGGCCAATCGATTCCTAAAACAACATTTTCCCCATACATAGCTAACCATTTCACACATATGTCCACTGGACACATGCAACCCTTTTAATATGCATCACAACATACTCCAGCTGTCCTCACACCTGTCTCTCAGGTGCACGATCCTAGTATGCACATGACTCCTTAATGTTCCAGGTACACGTGATGTGGATGACCCCATTGTACACACACAGCACTACCAATCCCTCTATGGTTACCCCATGTACCTTTATCATGATGATGATGTCGCACACAGCACTTTGCAAGAGTACTGTTCTCACATAATGATTGGACAGGAACTGTTGTGTTAATGTAAATAACATGCACAGAGTGATGTATATGGCCAATGTACAAATGTTTGCGTCTATGACTGACACATGTCTGTCTGAGGGAGTCTAGATATTACATAGGATGACACCACTACATCATACAGGCATTGCTGGTGTTTCCCTTTTCATTCCTTTGTAATGTTTTGTTGTCACATGGGATGTTCCTGGTATATCTATATATATATATCTATATATATATATATATATATATATATATATATATATATATATATATATATATGTATCTATATGCTGGACGTAAACACTCACACATACATCTACATGATGGGCTACATTTCCTATACTGTTGAACGACTGCACTGGATGATATGTTTGCATTAAGGTCCAATGTCTGTATATCTGCCATGGTTTAGTGGTTCATAGGTTCATAGGTTTATAAATTAGTACTAAGCTAACTGCCCTTGCGAGCAATTTTAAGCCTAGCCAATTATCCCTTGTGAGGCTCAAACCCTGCACCTTGTGTTTGCAAGGCAAATGCCTTAACCATTAGGCCACCCTCCCAACCCTGATGGTAAATCATAATAGCTGTGTGTGCAGGGTCCTGGTTTCGAGCCTTGCAGAGGCTGTTTATTTTGTTGCTGGGCAGAACAAGGCCATTGGATATGGTGTGATTAAAGCACATTAAAGCAGTTGTGAGCGGGTGTGCACGGGTTTGCATGATGCTAAGCAATGCTAACCTTTGGTTACAGTTTCCTACACTCAGTTAGCCTCGACATTGCTTTACCAGTGTAATACTCGGATACTGGCAGCCAAACAGGCTTACACCCGCTTGCTCCCGCACTTGCAAATGCACTGCATTTGGTGTTTGAATCTGACACTCACACCCCTGCATGGGAGTGAGGACTATGATATTACTTTGTGATGCCTATTACATCGGATTACATGCCTACAGTATCAGGAATGGCTGAACATTAGGCAACAGCATGCCATTCGACTGTACGGAATCCGCTGCCTGTCCAGAGTTTGATTCATATTATTGGTGTGCTCCTCTTGCAATCTGCACCCATCTGGCTAATACATGGGAACTGACACTCTTCAATACAAACAAGTAATTGAGTTTTGGAACCCACATCCTTCAGCCGAGTCATGCTACTGCATACCTAATATTCTATCATCTTTCTAAGGTTGTCAGTGGAATATGTGCTTTCTGAACCTATCAGACCTCTAATACGATTGGGAAAATATAGAAACTGAATCAGTGACACGGCATAACAACATCACGGACACATTTAAATTATTGGTGCTATTAACCCGACACATTGACAGACTCAGAGCATATGAATTCATACACATTTTCTGAAGTAAATGATGTTTATAACTCTTAATTGTTGTCATTATTCATTACGTGTAATTCACCACCTTTCCTCCATATGTCACTAGGTTTAGGAGGGATTACGTGGGGCAGAGTTAGAAACTGAGTCAAAATTTGGGACGTCCCTGAAAATCAGGGACAGTTCAGTGGTATGGTCCCTATTTGTTCCCCCAGTGGTTTATGTCCTGTCCAGTGGATGTACTCTTAGGGGTTGAGAGGTATGGGCATTAGCTATGCCCATTTTGGAATAGTACTTACATCCCCGGGTCGGTCCTAATACAACTTTGCCAGCCAACGCCTGCACACCTAGGCCCATAATTGCATACACATAGTTCCCCCACCTGCCACTCCTCTACAGCACTCATCCTCACTGTGGGTGCAGGTGGGGTATAAACACACCACTACACACTGCCCACTCTCCACATGTCGGGACACATTTTGTACGTTGTGTCGACCCATTGGTTATTAGGCTTGCACAACCTACTGGTCAGTGTACATCTACAGGCTGGTTTGATAAGTCATTACCGGGACTACCTTCGATTATTAATTTTTGGTGTCCTACAAGCTACATTGATGTCTATGTTTCAGGATTAGACCTGGCAGGTCTCTCCCACTGGTAGTATCCTGCCAGCGGTCTGGGAAGCAGTGGTGTGTTTACCTTTATTGTGTGTCTGTATGTCTCACCGGCCTAGCTGAGGGGGTGGGGGGTTAATGCTACGTGTGACACGTTTATTTATTGGACCCCTCACCCCCATATGCACAGCCTGTGAACATACATTACTCATAACTGCTGTATCATATTCTAGCTATGTATATTTACAGTCACATATATATATATCTATTTACATTACTATATACAGATATATCTGTATATGTATGCATACATGTATATTTATATTTTGCTATCTATATATATATATATATATATATATATATATATATATATATATATATATATATATATATATATATGTGTGTATATAAAAAAACATATGGGTCAATGGGTGTCTGCATATGTATATATTTATATGTGGGTATGTATCTGTATTCTGTCTCTGTATGTATACATTTTTACTACGGAGAGGGAGGAGCTTATCTTTATGTCGCTATGGGTAGATATACACACACATACCTATACATATATACGTCTACATCTGGTTATTCCATTCCTTGCCATATAGATTACACTTTGCTGCAGTGAGACTTGTAGTGGGTGTGGCTGCTCATTGGGCGATGCCTCTGCCCAGTGAACACATTCGCTTACATCCTTAGATCTGTCCATATAGGCCCACATCAGCCAACACCTGCACACCTAGACCCATAAGTAGCTACCCATAGTTCCCCCACCCCGCCTCCTCAACAGCACCCATCCTTAATCTGGGTCCTGGTCTGTTCTGGACACACCACTACATGCTGCCCACTCTCCACTTCAAAGGACCCATTTCATAAAATTGTCTTGGCCCATGGGTCATCAGGGTTTCCCACCCTTGTATTCCAAGTATGTATACATTGCGGCCAGAATGGCAGGTCTAGCACCTTCTTTTGTTCTTGGCAATTTTTGGGGTTTCCCCGCAAGGGACACTTCAGTCTGTTTAGAATTCACGGGTCCATTGTGTATCCCCCCAGTTGTATCTTGCCTGTGGTCTGGGGACCACTGGACTCTTTACATTGTTTGTGTGTATGTTTCTCGTGTCCGGCTGGGGGGGGTGGAAGGTCATGCTACATGTTTCATGTTTCTTGCTTGGGCTTCTCACTTCCATTGGCATAGCCTGTGAACAAATGTCATTCTTGTGTGCTGTTTCCTATCATGGCTGTATATCTGTGTATATCTACACACACACACACACACACACACACACACACACACACACATATATATATATATATATATATATATATATATATATATATATATATATATATATATATATATATATATATATATATATATATATATATATATATATACATATATATATATATATATATATATATATATATATATATATACAAATATGTATATAGATATAGATATATATATATATATGTCTGTGTGTGTCTGTAAAGCAATACATACCCCGTGAAAATGCACCTACACATGCTTACTGGTGTTTATATATGCTTGACCTACTTACTAGTGCCTTACTCATTATGACACTGACACTTCACTCCAGTTATCTTTTAATTGATATTTTGCAGGTTATACAGTGGATAGATGTCACAATATGTTCATGTACAGATTACCGATGGTAAATGGTATGTGATACAGTGGGATTCGGTACGGGAATGTCTGTTCATTAGGGGGTTGGTCTAACCAATGCACTATTGCTGTGCTGCTTCATTTGCATATATGCCCATATACCCATATACCCATGGCTCCCGGTTCCCCAAACACACACCCCAATGCCTCCCTAACACTGCTGTCATCCATTCTCCAGTCGGATTCACGGTGTATCAACACCACTACACATTGGCCACTCCCTACTCCTATAGACTCATCCCATCGATTGACTCACTCCATGTATCCTCAGAACTCCTAAACGTTTAGTACACAAACATTGGTGACGTGAGCGACCAAAAGTATACTATTCGCAATTTTTGGTTTGTCCCACATGGGACATGCATGTGTTTATGTCAAGATTAGACTCAATACTTCATTACATCCTTACTCACGCTAACATGACACTACAATTAATTAATATGTATGACTACGTGGTAACACACAAGTTACATATGAGAGCCTAATTATGTACGTGCTTGGCGTATTTCTTTTACAAATAGAACGGTTTAGTAATTGGCATTGCAGTAGCAGGCAGATCCCAGGAATGATTCTATGTGTGGGGAAGTCCTCACATTTGATTATTGTCAGCACAGCACTGACTTTGGACATTGTACACATTTCTGGATTTTAGCAGTTTTGTCCCATCCCTCTTCTGGGCAACCTATTATTCTATCTACTGTTGAGGTTTGTAAGGCCACATTCATGTTATTTATGTCTGCAAATGGAATTAATGTGTTACAGAGAATGTACTTCTACATATTGATGTCTGCATGTATGTATGCATATATACCTATAACAAACTCGCTGACCTCCATGCGGTGGTCCAATTAGAACCAGCCCATCCAGCCCTGGCATGCCTGGCTCCGTAATTTCATACCCATAGTTCCTCCACCCCACCTGTGTTCAAAATACATGCATACCTTCCATTGTCCCCTTGTTATCACAGCCATGACACACCTCCACACATTGCCCTCTCCAGAGCATTTGGGGCCCTACATGTATTTTGTCCCACCCCATGTATTCTCAGGCTCTCCCACCATTTAGTCCTTGAACATACCTGCCCTTGCTTGTGTAATGGTCGGAAGGCCAAATGGTCTATCTATTACTGGGTAGTCCCACCAGGGACTACCCTCTGTGTGTAAAGTAGACTTAGCAAATCAACAATGTTACTCCCACTGGTAATATCCTGCCTGTGGTGTGAGTAGCAGTGCTTTGCTCACTCCTGCCCAGCTGGATATGACATATGCTGACAGCACTATATAACACTGGGGTTGCTGTTGATTCCCTTCTCATTCCTTTTGTATGTTTTATTGTTACATTGTTCTTTCTTCATAGATAGATAGCTATATATATATATATATATATATATATATATATATATATATATATATGTGTGTGTGTGTGTGTGTGTGTGTGTGTGTGTGTGTATATATATATATATATATATATATATATATATATATATATATATATATATATATATATATATATATATATATATATTATATACCTGTATATACATATATACATTTCCTATGCTGGGCACTGCGTAGACCTGCGCAGGTGCACTCAGACTTGCTTACAGGTACTTATATGTGTTTACTGCTGCTTATTTGTGCTGACACCTGCTTACTAGTACCTTATTCTTTATGACAGTGCCACTTTGCTTGAATGATATTTAAGTTAAATATCTCATATATACCCATATACCCATATACCCATGGCTCTTATGTCGGGTTTATGGCAAAACGACATTCATTCCACATGGAAAATGATATGTGCTATTGTTGGGCTCGAACCGTGAATGCCTGTTTGTTAGGCAGATGCTCTAAATACTACACTATTGACACGTTGATTCCACATATTTTTCTCTATTTGAATGAATATGATGTGTAAGCTACGCTCGGTAGAGGGCAGCAATGCACAGACACACTGCGCTTTTCTTACACCTTTGATATTGCAGCATTTGAACGTATAATAGGGACACAGGGACAGGGAATCTAATTGTGAAAGTTCTAGGGACAGGGCTCAACATTCCACTACGTGCTTGTGTGTTTACTACTTTGAGTTTATTTCACTGTTAAACAAACATAAAGTTCCAGCAGTAACTACCAGGAAATAAACCACTTAAATCTGCTGAAAAAGGATTCCAGGTCCAATAATACATGCCACGAATATAAAATATCCACAATTTTATTAAAATATTTGTGAATAAAATCTGTCAGGTTAAGCGCTTTCATCTATCACATAGACTTCTTCAGAACATCACCTCAACTTACACACTGATTTAAATAGTCCAATCAGTTATTAAAACTAATCAATCAATTGAAACAATTAAAAACTGACGTCATCTTCTTAAAGTAACTGTGCAAACTGAAATTCATATTACATGGTTCTAAAACACATAGGTTCATAGGTTCATAGGTTTATACTAGGCTATCTGCCCTAAGGCATTTATAAGCCTAGCCCAAACTTTTGTGGCTTACGCCACCCCTTATATGAAAAAATACTGTGCCCATTAGTTTGTTGTGCCTCTGTCCAGCAGTGACACAGAGATGATTCCCGGGATAAACCTACGATCTCCCATCCACAGGTCAAGATTTCTCTTAAACAGAGCCAGCGAGGTGCTCTGCCTCACATGGACCGGGATTTTATTCCACAGCATAGGGAGTCTCTGACTGATAAATCTATCCCTACAGCACGTCCGATTTATATCCGCACAAAGGTTTAAGTCGCTTGCTCTAGTGGTTTTGGTGGATTTGGATTTTTTGAGGTGGAGCATGTCCATTAATTCCGGGTTGGACATGGCCTTGTATGTCAGGCACATGTCACCTCTGAGCAGATGGTATGCAACTGAATAGAGCTGGAGCTTCTTCAATCTGGCAGCATATGACAGATTTTGGAGTCCCTTTATCCTTTTGGTGAGGAACTTTTGGGGTCTCTCCAATTGCTGCAGATGTCGGGTGAGATACATCCCGAATGGGACATTGTACTTGATCATTGGTCTGATAAGTGAAGAGTACAGGGGAACAATGACCTCATTAGATCTGGATGTGAATCCCTTCATGATCAGGTGGGCAATGTAAAAGGTCTTTCTAAATACTTTAGCAACGTGAGTGTCAAAAGAAAGGCCACTGTCAACCTGGGTCCCCAGGTCCCTGATAACCTCTTCTGTGCTTAGTGGATTGCCACCTATATGGTAGCTTGGGGTTACCTTGTTTTTCCCGAAGGGTATGACTATACATTTTTGGCGTTTAACTTCAGGCCATGGCTCTGGCACCAGCTATCTGTTTCCGTGAGTCCCTTCTGAAGGATATCCATGTCCGATGCACTTTCCACTATGGCGCCCAGTTTGCAGTCATCTGCAAACTTTGTCAGCCAAAGTCCTCCCATGTTGGCCTGTACTTCTGAGAAGTAGATGCCGAACAATAGGGGGCCAAGGACAGAGCCCTGTGGGACACCACTTGTGACCGGCTTGGAGTCTGACATAGCGCCAGCAACTCTAACCCTGTGGGTTCTGTCCTTAAGCCAGTTTGCAACCCATCTTGTGACATATGGGTTTACATTTAAGCTGGTAAGTTTTTCTACAATACCCGAGTGAGGTATTGTGTCGAAGGCCTTTGCAAGGTCAAGGTAGGCTGTATGGACTGCCTTTCCCTCATCAATGGCCTTGGTGACTGTTTCGAAGAAGTCGACCAAGTTCAAAAGGCATGATGTGCCCTTGACGAAGCCAAACTGGGTCGGGTCCAATGTCTGCAAGTCCCCTATATCTTTGTTTATCAGCTCCATTATGATCCTCTCCATAGCTTTGCAGACTAGACTTGTTAAGCTTATGCGGCACTAATCACCAGGGTCCATAGAGGCACCGCCTTTGTGGAGTGGGACCACAGTTGCCGTACGCCACTCCTTGGGCACGTATCCTGTGGTAAGGCTGTGATTAAACAGCTGCCTTATGTGCAGGTTTAATTCCTCATTTAGCTCGTGTAGCACACAGCCGGGGACACCATCCGGTCCCATTGATGCTGTGTTTTTAGCTTTAGAGAGAGCAGCTTTCACCTGCGCATTTGAGATGTCTGGGAGGCTACACTCTGCTGGGATAGTTATCTCTCCTTTAGGGGAGAGGGGTAGTTTGCACTGAACCTGTCTGCCAGTATGTTGGCAATGTCTGTGGGTTCAGTGATTTTTGTATCATTTTGGACTAATTCTGAGCATATCTGGGAGTTTCCACCCAGGTTCCTAACATAGCTGAAAAAGGCCTTATGATTGTCCTTTGAATCCATGGCAATTTTCTCTCAAAATTGGCCTTAGTTGATTTTATGAGTGCTCGTATTTTTTACTAATAATGATCAGGAGTGACTTCCCTTTTATGGATTTTGTTCTATCATGTAATAGCTTTCTCCTCTTATTGTAAAGTTTGTTAATGGCTGGGGTCCACCAGACTGGACGTTTGCCCTTTGTGGAAAGAGTCTTGGTTTTATTTGGGATTGCCTGATCCATGCAGTCCTGGAGGTGTTCATAGAAGGCATTTGTAAGGGCTTCCACAGCTTGGGTTGTGGTTTCCACTGGCTCAGGGCCTTGAAGGATACCACACCAGTCTTGAGTAGTGTGAAGTTTGCTTTAGAAGTTCTTCACTGTGGTCTTTTTTGTTTGGGGTGGGGGCGGGATGTGGATTTCCAGTGAGATTAGTTTCTGATCAGATCTCACCAATGAGGGATATACTTCTGGTGTGGAGCATTTTGTCCCCATGTTTGTGATAATGAGATCTAGTATATTTTCTGCTCTTGTGGGAATAGTGACTAGCTGTTCCATGGCATTTGAATTTATGAACTCCAGGAACCATTGGGCTAGAAAGTTAGGGCTTGACTAATGTTCCCAGTCTATATTCGGGTAGTTGAAGTCACCCAATATGATGGTGTTTGGAGATACATTTATACCCTCCAGTGTCTTCAGGAAGGCTGTGTGGGGTTCCTGAGTTTGAAAGAGTGGCTCTCTTTTATCGAACATGTTACAGTCAAAGTATGTATTTATGAACATAAGTGAATAAATGGATAATTGTAAACATCACAGTTCTGCTTCCAGAATGGCCTTCAATGATATACCATCATTTATCCCTGGATGAACAGTAAAACACAACAATATTTGCCATCTGGTTTCTTTCTTATTTAACGTATTGGTAATACTACCCCCTCTAGGGTTTCCTCTTATTTGCTCAAGGATGGCAAATTTGAATTCTTTACATCCAGGACATTTTTGTAGGTGTAGGTGTAAGCTTAAAAATATATACAATTATTTATACATCAGGTTTTTCATTGATACATGCTTGTTATCACTTAAATTATTGCAATGTTTAATTGAATAACTGATTTGAATTACCCCTACGAAAAGGCTGAATGTGCCCTTAGCGATAAGGATATATATGTTAAAAGGTATACAGAA
This sequence comes from Protopterus annectens, assembly GCF_019279795.1. Classification (NCBI taxonomy): domain Eukaryota; kingdom Metazoa; phylum Chordata; order Ceratodontiformes; family Protopteridae; genus Protopterus; species Protopterus annectens. The sequence goes on from NC_056744.1 coordinate 512,139,353, forward strand.
GTATCATATTTTGCAAATGTAATTAACTTTGTGTTCAGCACTTCATTCTGGTTTGCTGATTTTTGTATTCTTCTATGATCTTAGGTTTAAACATTTATTTTACCTCTTCCCTGACTACTTAATATTCTTAAACTAATGTCCAATAGCATTTCAAATATACTTTCTCACTAGTCATTCTATGTAAGCTGCACTAAATTAAACTGGATTTATCAAGCAACCAATATGTTCTTATTGCTCGTACAAATCCCTTCACCTCTTGTTTCTGAGACACTGATAATGTCTCTTTTGTTTTGATTTACAACATATTGTAGAGATTTTGACTTCTATAAACAGACATAGAAACTAGTTTTTCTTCAATGTTTCAGAGTATTCACATAGTACAAGTGTTATGGTTTCACTTTTCCTAGCTGTCTCACCTAATAAATAACTTCACTTTATTATTGTACAACAAAAACAGTCATTCAAACTTATCCACATTTAATTTAGCATTCATCCTTCAGTATTACAGGACTTCCTCAGACATTTCTGATCTATAATTGGCTATAATGTGATAAATCATTTTATTGATTGTAACTGGAGCATCAAACATTTCCATATTTGTATCATGCAAACACTAGTGAAGGGTAATGAGTTAAAAATAAACACAGATAATTCACAAAAACTGTAGGTAGATCAGAATGTATGATTAACACTGTACCCAGAGATGCAGAAAATGCCATAAGTACAATGGAACCAGGTTTCTGTAATTAACACAGGCTTATGTCTTTGAGGTTAATGTAGGCCTCTAGTTCAGAAGGCTTGACATTTAAGCTTCTAGCATTCACCAGTGTTACCTTAATATTATACACGCTGTCTGTGACTGAAGATGTGGTTTTGTCTGTGATCCTCCATTTACCTACTAATGACCCTTTGGGATGCCGCTGTGAAGGAAGCACCAGTGCAGATTACTTTGATGTCCATGTATACAGGAGTTATGGGCACTGGCAGGGTGCTATGCAGCCACATAAGTTGCAACTCCTAAGCAATGCACACAACCTGGCAGTTGATAGAAATACAGCTTTTTCTGTTGATTTAATGCTGCACATGGACACCAGGTGCAGCCTGGATTGCAATATGAATATACTAAACATCTGAACTCATTACAATTTGGTATGTGATGATAAGAATCTTTTATGTCCAATATTGTCATAAAATTGATGGAAGGTAAGATTGATAACAGGGTTTGGAGGAATACAATTTTGAACTTTGGGACATTAACAAACAGACTGAGAAAAGTTGACACCAAAAAGATACCTAAATAAAAACCTTTCCCAATCTGATTATTGTAATCCATCCTTCAATATATTTCATCCTG